>NC_037650.1:2634000-2963250 GCF_003254395.2 Apis mellifera
AAGGAGGAAGAATCGAATATCTCGGCCGCGTCTCTCGGCCCGATTATATTTGGATTTGTATTCGGTTCGGGAGAAAAGGTGGGCCGCAAAAAGCGGGAGGTATCGCGTACACGGCGAAAGGACGGAGTTGTCCGAGGGGGCGGCAGATATGGGGTGGGGTGGTGGACGAGGGCACCGAGAAGTGGAAGGAGGAGGAGGAGGAGGAGGAGGTGGATAGGAGACGGAGGTTAGGGGCAACCGTGGCCGCGCGCGGCCGTATTGATCTTATCCCCCGACATGAGAAATGCCCGCCGGTTTAATAAACTCCCGGGACTTATGAAGCACGTCAGGGTGATTCACGGCCGCCTCATTGAGTCGTATTTATACAACCGCGACTGATAGATTTATGGAGGACAGCGCAGCGTGGTCCCTCCTGCCCCCTGCCATCCTGCCCCACTACCTACTCGCCACCACCACCACCACCGCCGCCGCCACCACCACCACCATCACCGTCACCACCCCCTCCCCTCTGTGTGTAACAGTCTGTCCATCGGCACCATCGCTTCCACCGAGTGCCTCCACACCACCACCACCACCCATCGTTCCACTCGTTCGCTTCGTACTTTATTTCTCCTCCTTTTCTTTTTTTTCCTTCCTTCCTTTCTTTCTTTCTTTCTTTCTCTGTTCCTTGCCGGAGAGAGTCGGACCGATGGCATATTTCGCGCGGTTAACGCGTCACCGTGATCGCGATCGCGACTCGTGTCCTCCTAGCTGTATGCGTGTAGCTGTCCCGCTCTCGCGGATAACTTGGGGGAGGGGACGCGGAGGGAGAGAGGAAGGAAGGAAAGACAGGAGCGAAAAGCAGGAGGAACGGAAGGAGACGGAGAAGGGGGCGGGTGGTGGTCATTCGACGGGCATGGTGGACCATCCATGGATGTCAGGAGGGGTCCATGGCGTCACACACGCACCTCGACTCGCCATCGACCAAGAGCAAGCAGCCTTATAAAGTAGCCGGGCTACGATTTAATCCGAAATTTATTTCCTCCATTAGTAAGAGCTTGTCTCGGGGCCTCGAGCGTGAGCGAGAGGCTGACGAGGACGACGATGCCTTTCCATCTCTCCGCCGTCCTTTCCGCTTCTTACCTGTCTTTCCTCCTCTTTCCCCGCCCCTCTCCTTCTCCCCATTCCCCCACACCCCCCCTGCTCCGACTCTTTTTCGCTCTCCCATCTCGCGCGACCATCGGAATGTTCGTTGGTGCATCGGTGCATCTTAAGTATACCACTACATTATGACTCCTATATCGCCATCTTTATTATATCCGCGATTCACCGGTGTTGGCGCGATCGCGGTTTAACGTCGTTCCCTCTTCTCTCGCACCTTGTACTCCTCCTCTTCCTCGATTTCGTCCGATTCGCTTTATCTTTGTGTCCTCCTCTCCGTCCTCCGCTCTGTCCTCCCAAAGATTCCCGATCGCGTAGGGTGGTCCCACGATTCGTACGTTGGATTCGACGTTCCATTTGACGTGGAACGTGGAAACGAATCGACTCGATGTGGGCCGCGATTGTTTCCGACCGAAACTGTCTCCTCTCTTTTTTCCTCGAGCGGTCGGTAGGTAGGTATGGTAGGTAGGGGGAGTGCGTGGCCGAATCTCGCGGGTGGGAGGTTGATGTCTCAGTCAGTGAGAAAAGCGGGCGGTACGCGTCGATGGCAGGCATAAAATCTTTCATCCAATATCTTGCGTAACGTTCCCGAACTTTTCAAAGTGGAGCCCCGTGGAGTCGAGTAATCGGTCGTTGCGAATGCGAAAGAAAAATGCACGGGCAACAAGTGGGTAGCCATCGTAGGACTGGAGTTTCGCGCGAAGCATGTGATGAACGATGCGCGTGTGCGATATGATATGGAACTTTGACGCGAGTGCGTCCAGTTTGGGACACGCAACGGGATAATGATCTTTTTTTAGAGAAAATAGAAACACGGTTCGAGAAGGATCGTTCGAATTATCTCAAAGACGAAATCGCAACGAAATAGCGATCGTTGTTCTTCCTTCGAGAGGTTAGACGTACACCGCACTTTCTCATTGGCGAAAATTGTATACGCGCGCGCCAACGGCGAATACCATTTCCACTCTTGAACGATTGCGAAAGACTCTTACAGTTAGTTCTCGAACCAACAGATGGCGCGAACGGTCCGAAGGCGATCCACCGAGAGATATCGGAAATGAAATTTAAACGTTTTTTCACGTACGACCGTTGCGTTCGACGAACGTTTCCAAGCTTCGAAAGTTTGAACGATCGGTCGTTGTTCTCGCGTCTTGGCGCGTAGAAAGCGTTAAACCGTGATTCCGATTAAGTTTTCTCGGCGAGAAGAAGAAAAAGAAGTGAAAGGGATAAAGACGGTTTGAGTTTTCGGTGTCGTTCTAACCCTAATCGAACATTTGTTCTCTCCGATCGCGTTTTCCGTATCTCGACGCATCGAAATGGCATGCTCGAAATCTAGCTCCCACGTGTAACACTTACGACACCCTGTGGACTTTATTCCCCATGTCCGCGACTACTGTTCGGGATTCTACGCGTCTACGACTCTGCGAATACGTTTGTACGCGATCTATGGTCGCATATACGGCCACGCACGAGGTTACGTACACCAGGCAAATCGGGATTGTGTGCGCGGAATGGTCACTTGCCATAAATCAGATTCCCGTGAGATAGCCGGCTAGCTGCTTCACTCCGTTGAGTTTTATCGGGCGTACCGGCGCCGCGTGCTAATTAAACTGACGTGAAATAATCGCGGCTGTTTCACGATTGATCGTTGATCGAGGCCGTCCAAGTACCAGCGAACGTGTTCCTTCTCTGGTGCGCGAACGATGGCGGGAAACAAAACGTTCTGCGACTCATTTCTTCTTTCTTTCTCGCGTACTAACGATATGGCCGAGTATAGAAGAGCGTGTAGATTCGAACACAAGAAAGACAAGATTCGAAGATTCTTTGCACGCGCGTGGAAGAAAGAAACGATGCTTTCGAGTGGATTCACGAATTTAAACGTGATGGATTGGAACTCTCTATGAATACTTTCGGAAGTGAAAAGAGTAAGTAAGTAAAATCGAATATTAATAGAATAGAAACCCGATGAATAGTTTAATAGGAATTTCAATTAATTTTATCTTGAAACGAAATTTTACGATCTAATTTGTACATTAAAAATAACTTGACAGGCTTGTTTTAAGCATGTAGGCTTATCAATAATACATATATATTTTTTTTTCGAAGCATTATATTATACATTCTCACGTTTTTAACGAAGTCATATTTTAAACTAAATATTCTTTTTCAACAACGATTACAAGACAAATTAAAATAAAAATTTCGTTTATTATCTGAAATTTGTTAAGAATATAAGAATTCGACGAAATATATTTTCTTGAATTTCATAATTTGATTATTTATGGAATTTTTTTGGATTGAATTTGATTTGGATTTACAACATCGTATCAATGTTCGATGTTAATAATAAATTTTCGATTTTGATAGAAAGCGTATTCGAAAAATAAAACGATCGTGAAACTATTCTTGTTTAATTTTTTTTTTATTCGGTTTTGAACGATAATTGAAAATCTGGTGAAAAGTGAAAAAATTTTCTCAACATATATTACATTATATTTCACTCGTAAACTATCGATATTAATTTTCATCGCGTAATCCTTAGAAATATCGAAACTGTCGAAACAAGAATTGAAAACGATCTTTCGATATTTCAATATCGATCATTGATTTGATCCATTTCGAAATTAATAAACAAAAACGATAACCTACATATAAAGCAATGAACCGAACTGTAAAAATCTTTCCACACTTGAACCACACTTCACAGCCGCAAAAACATCGACCCTTGACACGTCGTCTCACGATTCATCCAGAGTTTCAGCGACGCGCATTAATTCGAGCATCGTGAAAAACGATGCGATCCGAAGGAAACCTTGGTCTTTCTTCCTTCCTAACCCTTTCTAACCGTCGAAGATCATTAAGCCGATTCTCAAAGCAAGCGGGGGACTTGATCTTCTCCTCGAAGGAGAAGGGGGAAAAAGAATTCGTGCACGATTCGCGTTCGCCGCGAGTGCGAAAACGCCGGCTAGTTTTTTCCCAGTCGCGTTGCAAAATAGTTTACGCGCCGGCCGTCGAGGCAGAAAGACTAAACAGGTTTTCGAGGACGCCGGTAGCAATAAAGACCGATACCAAAGTGGAGTCTAACTCTGTCGAGATATATCCGGACGGAGAGGCGGTTATCTGGCCGCGATGGGCGAATCTCGTATCTAAACGGCGCGCAAACATCCCTCGACTTTAAAATATGAAGTGTCCTCGCGATCCTTAGCCCGCGATCAAGGACGACCCGTGTTTGTTCGCGGTTCATCGTACGCGGCCGCTTATCGAATTCGAATGCCACTGTCGTCAGCCTAGCAAATTAACGCCGATCTCTCCTCCTATTATCCATTGCGCGCGCGTAAGCGGATACCATTTTTTTCTCCAAACGAATTATATCTTTTTTCGATCAATCAAATCGTCTCGAAATTATTCCTTCGATCGGTCCACTAGTTTTCGGTCCACTATCTTTCGGTCCACTAGTTTTCAGTCCACTATTTTTCGGTCCACTATCTTTCGGTCCACTATTATTTTTCGGTCCACTATTTTTCGGTTCACTATTTTTCGGTCCACTATCTTTCGGTCCACTATCTTTCGGTCCACTATCTTTCGGTCCACTATTTTTCGGTCCAGTATTTTTCGGTCCAGTATTTTTCGGTCCACTAGTTTTCGGTCCAGTATTTTTCGGTCCACTAGTTTTCGGTCCACTATTATTTTTCGATCCACTATTATCTTTCAGTCCATTATTATTTTTCGGTCTACTATTTTTCGGTCCAGTATTTTTCGGTCCACTATTTTTCGGTCCACTATCTTTCGGTCCACTATTTTTCGATCCACTATTATTTTTCGGTCCACTATTATTTTTCGGTCCACTATCTTTCGGTCCACTATTTTTCGGTCCACTATTTTTCGGTCCACTATTTTTCGGTCCACTATTTTTCGGTCCACTATTTTTCGGTCCACTATCTTTCGGTCCACTAGTTTTCGGTCCACTAGTTTTCGGTCCACTATTTTTCGGTCCACTATTTTTCGGTCCACTATTTTTCGGTCCACTATTTTTCGGTCCACTATTATTTTTCGATCCACTATTTTTCGGTCTACTATTATCTTTCGGTCCACTATTATTTTTCGGTCCACTATTTTTCGGCCTACTATTTTTCGGTCCATTATTTTTCGGTCTACTATTTTTCGGTCCACTATTTTTCGGTCCACTAATTTTTCGCCAACTAATAAACGGACGATTCTCGAATTTTTTCCAAAAGTTAT
The DNA here is from genome assembly GCF_003254395.2 of Apis mellifera. Lineage (NCBI taxonomy): Eukaryota > Metazoa > Arthropoda > Insecta > Hymenoptera > Apidae > Apis > Apis mellifera. The sequence continues at coordinate 2,639,380 of NC_037650.1, forward strand.
CAACACTGTGTCGAAGCATCTTTCGATATTCTTCAATCGTACGTTTCGATTTATCAAAGTATAAATGTCTATTTTCCTGGCAACGAGCACAGGTGAGTTTTCGAGCGGAGGCCGGATTCTCGGAGGGGAGCTGTGCGACTCGAGCCTGTTTCGACGCCGAAACTAAGATTCTCGCGGATACGTAGATATCGAAACGTCCGATTTCCGGTCGCGCGTGTGGAGGGGGCGGAGGGGTAGATAGGTACGCGAAATCCGGGGCGACCACGAGCCTCCTGGCGAGCATCGTGCACGACGAGAGGAGCCGTGCCATCCTCATCCTCCTCTATCGAAAAGCTAGTATTTATAGCTCCATTAAGGCCGGGGCTAAATCATCGGTGTAGCCGCAACTTTGTTGTATCCAGCCCGCCACTGCCCATCCAATACCTTCCCAGCCAGCGCGGACCTCTTGTCTAATATTTCGTTGCTCTATGGCCTGCTCTACTACCACCGCACTCCCTGTATATTTCAAGTACCGAGATATCGAGAGGATGAAAATTTTACCGGCCAAAGCGGCGAGGAACACCTTTGTCCGTAACTCGAAATCGCCTTCTCGAAATGGGGGATGGTTACGCACGTTATCCATGCACCGACTTCCACCCTCGTCCTGTGAGATGTTGATAAAGGACGATTTCTATCGAACGGATGAATATTCGTCTCTATTATCCAATTTATTTTCGTTTAAAAAAGAACACCACAATATCTCTCGTATTATATGTATATATAAATACACGTACGTAGGACATCGGCGGCAGATATCTCGGTTTAATCCTCGAAGGTCGGCGGAGATTCCATCGAGATCGATCTCCCGGGCTGCGGTTTAAGTACAAAGGTACAGAGAGGGGAAGGCTCGAGAGGAGGAAAGTTGAGAGGCGTTTACGCCTATGCGATCGAAGGAGTGTCGGTCGATCGGCCGATCGGTCTATCGGTCGATCCTCCCGGGTTTGCGGTTTCGCCTTCGTGGCGCGGCCACGATGTACCACGGCCCGCCCGCTCCACGGTTATCCACGGAGCAAGCGGCCCTTGTAACATAAAATGCTGATTTTATTTAAACGCCGGCTCCCCTTTCCTCTTCGTTCTCGTCCAGTTTCGTAGCCACCGGTGTATTTATCGCGGGGCATTCCGGCCGGACGTAAGTATGTCGGTCCCTGGTACGCCCGTTAATAATGTCCTTAATCCTCGAGAGCTCGAGAGCCCGAACATTCCCCCTCTCTTTCTCCCACCGCCCTTCCCCGCCGAGCTTTTTTGCATATATCGCGGCCGAACACCGCACCGAATTCTCTCGTTTTTCGAGAGAAGCTTTTTCCTCCGACTTCCCCCTACTTTACGATCCTCCTCTCCCCCCCCTCCTCACGAACACACGTCAGGCGGTGTCGCCACGCGTCCAGATTCGCGATGATGTTCACGTACGAAAATTGGTTGGGGTGGGGGTGGAAGATGATTATTGGAAGAAGAATGGATAGGTGAAAAATAGGGATGAGAAATAAGGAGATGGAATATTTTATTGAGATGCTTCTAATATAATATACTCGCGTTTTTAAATTTAGGAAATTTATCAATTGATTTGTAGAGCGATAGAAAGATTCTCCAACTACGTAAGCCATTTTCCGGGGAATGCGAATTGATTAGTTTGTGAACGCTCCGCATATCTGTCTTCTTGAACCATTTAACAACTAATTTCATACTTGTATCTCCTTAGTTCGAGTAAGATAGTTTAAGAGGAAGAGGAAGAAAGCGTATTTTTGTACGATCGAAAAGATTCTTAAACTATTTCCAATCTGAATGATTTCTGAACACGTGTCTCGTTATAGAGAAACCTTTCTCGAATCTTTCTTCAAACTATTTCATCTATTCAACCGCGACTTCTAGGATTGCGACTCTTCTCCTGGAGGAAAGAGGAAGGGTTTGCGGAGCGAAAGAGCGTATACAAATTAATTAAAAGGCCGTGCAAAACGAACCGGATCGTCTAATTACCCGGCGTGGGTGAGTAGCCTCGTTTCGTGTGCAGCTACGAAAGTTGGGGCTACGAAGAGGGGAGGGGGAGGGGGAGGAGGAGGTGATGGCGCTGGCTTCCGCGGAAACGTTCCGGGTCTCGGGTAACGGTAAGAAGGAGGTTGGTTGGGAAGAGAATTTCAGAGCCACATCGAGACAACCGGGGTCTAAACAGCCATCTAAATGCATCCGAGGTGGCGCTCGCTGCCATTACGGCTGATGGACGCTTATTGACGCGCGCCCTGCCAACCAAGTTGGAGGAAGAGAGCCCACCCACCTACCCTCCATGCAGAGAATATCTCCCTCCTCCCTTTCTCTCTCTCTCTCCTCTTTCTTCTCCTTCCTGGCCACCTTCCCTACGAACCCCCTCGAAGCGCGAAAACACGTCACGGGGAGGACCATCTTCGTTAATGCCGTGGATGGTTTAACAACCGGTGTTGCGCTCTGAAACCTCGTCACGGAACGGCCACCTATCGACCATGGCCGACCATCCGTGCTCCCTTGGGCGAATTGTGACCCGTGATAATACGGGAATCCCTGATTTCTTTCCATCTCCTTGGATGAATAATTCGTAATCGAACGTGTTTTAATTACGCTTACGTTCGTTTCATAACGAAACTCTTGAAATCTTACGATCCGTCGCCGTATTTTCTTCGAATTATTTTGAGTAAGAAGAAATATCTGTGGAACAAAAAAGAAAGGAAAGGAAAGGTCTATCCTCGAGGATGTCCATCTCCTCCCCGTTTATTCCCAATACTCTCTAAACTCTCTCCTCTAAACCTCGGAAGTTTGATCGAACGTGTTTTAATTTCAATACACTTACGTTCGTCGATAACGAAATTCTTAAAATCTTACGATTCATCGCCATATTTTCTTGTAATTTGAATTATTCCGAATAAGAAGAAAAATCTGTGGAACAAAAAAGAAAGGAAAGGAAAGGTCCATCCTCGAGTATGTCCATCTCCTCCCCGTTTATTAAACTCTAAACCCTCTCTCCTCTAAACCCCGCCAGATGTAATCGAACATGTTTTAATTTCAATACACTTACGTTCGTTCGATAACGAAACTCTTGAAATCTTACGATCCGTTACCATATTTTCTTGTATTATTATTCTTATATTATTATTGTATTATATTTTGAATTATTCCGAATAAGAAGAAAAATCTGTGGAACAATTCTTCCTTTAAAAAGAAAGGAAATGGACGAGTCTATCCTCGAGTATGTCCATTTCCTTCCCTAAGCTCTCTCCTCTAAACTCCGCCAGACGTAATCGAACGTGTTTTAATTTCAATACGCTTACGTTCGTTCGATAACGAAACTCTAAAAATCTTACGATCCGTCGCCATATTATTCGCCATAGAAAGAAGAAAAATCTTTGGAACAAAAAAGGAAAGGAAAGGAAAGGTCCATCCTCGAGTATGTCCATCTCCTCCCCGTTTATTAAACTCTCTCCTCTAAACCCCGGAAGTTTGATCGAAAACGCGGTATCGTATCGAGTACGTACCACCGAGTCGTATAGATCGGGCGGGCGAGATGCGCCGCCCCGGGCGTAAAGAAGCCCCGGGCGAGGAACCTGCTGAGTCCGCGAGGCGAAAAAGATCGGCTCGGTTGGTCATCGGGGAAGACACGGGGAACCAACGGCGTTGGTTGATTGGCTCGCATCGATCCGCCGTGCTGGGAGCAATAGATCAACGGAGACACTGACGCCATACCGGTCCCGGTCTTCTCTCCCTCTCTCTCTCTCTCTCGTGCAAAAAGGGACGAGGACGGAGAGCAGAGAAGAAGGAAGGAAGGAAGGAAGGAAAGGGAGAAGAGAAAACGAGTAAGATGGACCCGGCGATAGAGCGAGTCGGAGGAGTGCGTGAGAGTAACAAGGAGGGGTGGAAATCCGAAAAAGGGAGGGCGATATCGCGTGGGTATGCGGTAGGTGTCGAATAGAAGGGAGAGGAGAGGAGGAAAGAGAGAGAGGAGAAGGAAGGGAGAGGAGGCTTCGCGGCCTTCGCGGAGACGCGGTGTTGTTCGATTCGGGCCGCGCGGTCGCCGAGAATACGAACGGCCGAATTATGAAAATGCTCCTGTGTGACGCGGCAACCCACCCTTGCCCGGGCAGATAGCTTCCAGCAATAAACATACCACCACCACCCCTCCGACGGATTCGATCCACCACCAACACTCGCTTACGAACGGAAGGAAGAGTTTCCTCGAAGAGATTCGAACGATACAGGCCTCTACTTTTGCGAGTCGAAAATCGTCTCTCGCGCAGCAGACGCACGACCCATTGCCCTAAAAGCTGCTCGATACGCCGCCATTTATCCAGCTCGTAAATTTCCATTTGGAGCGGTGTCGTTGGCGAGTCGCCGCGACGTCGCCGTAGTCGTCGTCGTCGGATCGAATCTCGAAACTCTCGAACGAGACTCTTCGTTTCTCCAAAGTTTCCCTTTCTTCCATTCTTCCATTCATCGATAAACTAGAGAGAGAGACTGTATAATATATCGTGTAGAGACGGTTTTATTTTCCATCTCCCTCGTAAATCTTTTCCCAGCTGACCTTGATGGACACCCTTCATACGCTAATTGCCAATCTTTTTGTCCTTTTTATTTTCGGACGACGTACGCCACACCACCGACCCTGGCCACCGGTTCAACAGGTGTCGTGGCGGGTGGGTCACGGGAAACTTTTATTCGAGCGAGCGAGCGAGCGAGCGAGCGAGCGAATCCGTGAGAGGAATAGGAGGGGGAGAGAAAGAGAGAGAGAGAGAGAAGCGGAGGGCGAGAAGAGGAGCTAGAAAAGAGGGTGAGTGAGGGAGAGGGGGCGTAACGCCGAGTGGAGCGAGCGAACGAGCGAGCGGGAAGTCTATTAGTTCACCCCGGAAAAACGCGACCCCACCGCGATCCCCTCCCCCTCCTCCCACGTTGACTCGACCCCGTTCGTTGTTTGGTATCGCTGATTTTTTTCCCCGCTCTCTCTTTTTCCTCTTTTTTCCTCCTCTTCCTTTCCCTCCTCCTCCTTTTTTTTGTTCCCCCATTGAAACGCGTCGACCACCGTAATCGCTCTGTCGAAGCAATCCCTCACCCGGCCCGATCTCGCGACAGAAGGTCCGATAATCCTGCGCGTGGACGAGTTTCCCCTCTCCTCCTCTCCAATTCTTCGATTCCTCTCCCTCGATTTGGAAATAAAATTTCTCTCTGTCTAGCGATTCGTTGTCATACAGACCTTCGATCAAGCAGCATCATTCTCGTGACAGAGCATCGAGGCTATCCTCGAATCTCTCCTTTCCATCTCTCTGAAGGAAGGAACGACAATGAGAATAATAATAATAAAGAAAGGAAAGAAGCGTCGTATTGGATCCTGCTGGACGAGGTTGGGGAAGGAGGGAGGGATAGGTTGATGGCTCGTGACCCGCGAAGAGTGGCGGATGTTACGGAAGAGGAACGTATTGGCGCGCTCTCCCGCATTGTTACCAATGTCTCTCCGTTCAACTCGGCCGCGATAGCTGGGAGAAGATAGCACGAATATCGCATAATACTTTTGTATAGGCTGGCTAGGGTAACGCGGCCATAACAGGCCGATGGAAACGAGCCGGGCGGAGATAATAGCAAAGAGATAAGAGCGCCGGCTCGTTACATTCGGCGTGCCAGCTATGCGACCTCGTTGCCATTCTCCGCGATGCGTTTCGATCTCCACGCCTCTTCCACGGGGCCGTGCATCTCTCTCTCTCTCTGTCTCCTCGAAAAGTCGAGAAGAGGGAGAAGAGAGATTTTTGATCTTTGAAGAAAGGGAAGAGAAGATTCGAAGTCATTCGAAATCGTATATTCGTGTTTTTTATTCTTGTTACGAACGTAGATGTATCGCAAGGGAAATAAGATGCATAGATAAAGTCAGTTTATTATGGCAACGTAGGAATGCCACTAACTCTATCTTGCTTTACGACACAATCATAATGTTGATTGTAAAGTAATTTCAATTCGTAAAATAAATAAACGTTTGATGCAAAATTTATAATATAGATTTATAACGCATTAGGAGAATTTCGTATACCTTATTTATCTTGCTTTAATCACAAAAATACACGAATTGGACGAGATTAACGCAAGATTTGAATTAAAAAAGAGAGTTTTTAAAATATCGTCGTATCGTGTTCTTTTTCCTTTTCTCTCGCCGACAACTTAATGGCGGCAAATTCAAATCTTCACAGGATACCCTTTCGAATCGATGGACCAACACACTTGGCTTCGCCCGTGTGAAATCGTTGGCCGATGTTATGATATTCGACAAATAAAAAAAAAAAGAAAAGAGGAGAGGGAAAAAATGATTTCCACACGATACGATATTGCGATCGACAAACATAATATATACACAAATTACAATTCCGCGTTTAAATCCCGCGTTTAGTCTATCTTTATGCGTCTATGTCGAATCAATATTACGAATACATATTTACGAGCAAATTCACCTCGAAACCACCAATAAGCCGCGGTTCCCTCCCCCTCTCTCCCCTCGATATACATTTCGAAGCGCAATCGTTCCCGACGCATCCGAGGGTTTTGATTTTCGTTCTTTGTCCCATTTATTTGTTTTTCCCTTTTTACCCCGAAAAATCTGCCGATTTACGAGGCTGGAAGAGGAGGAGAGTGGAGAGAGGAGGAGGAGCGGCAACGCTCCCATCGCATCGACATTACCGGCCCGCGTATCTGGTTACGCGCTTTCATTCGTTTATTTATCGCACGGAAATTTCGCTGATTAGTATCGTGCGGACTGCACTAATGCGTTGTCTCGTAATTCATCGATTTTAACGGGGTTGACCACGCCGCTCCATTGAATCCGCTCCCACCCTCCCCCCCTCCTCGCTGACATTCGCGTATCGTGACGAACTTGGGGAAAAAAAATTACTTGGATAATCTCGCCGCGCTTTCCCCGTTTTCCCTTCCTCTCCTCGCGCGGGCGTATCGATCGACCGCGTATGGATCGGTGTGCGACGGCTCGCTATCTCCTTCTCTCTCTTTCTCGCTCTCGCTCTTTCTCGCTCTCGCTCACTCGATGACCGAGGACGAGTCGGTTCGGGAAAATTTGTACGAAGATAAGACAGTCGGTCGTTGTAATGGGAATGGACAAAGTTCGAGCGCCTCCTTTAATGCCTCCTCTCTCTCTCTCTCTTTCTGAATATATCTATCTTCGTTCGACTTGCGATCGAAGAAACGAGAAGAAATTGGCGGATAAAATTTTCTGGAAAATGATAAACTGATAAATCGAGAAAGAGAGAGGAAATGAGAGCAAGCCTGGGAGAACTGGAATTCGAATCGTAGGTAGAAACAGGAGCCGGATGGTACAGTGGCGGATAGTTATCACCGACGATGAATCTGCTATACGTACACGCTTCTCCTCCCTTATCTCCTCCCCAACTTTACCGTCGAAATTATAGCCGGATCGAGGGGGGGGGGGGAAGAGGAGTACGCTCTCAAGATATAATAACCGCGAGATCTAGGAAATCTCTGGATATCTGTTCGAGAGGATTCGCAATTCGAATTCTCGTGGAACGGCGACAGAGGGGGGGGTTTATCTTCCATCGCTCGGAGGGGAGAGGACGTTTAACGCAGTTTCGGCCGGCAAATCCATCAGCTCGACCAACCCCCACGGGGCGGATAAATACTTATTTAAACGCGCTTATGCATGCAGCCGCGGTAGCATAGATACCTTCCCCGTAGTAAATCTGCCCCGTGGAGGAAGCACAATGCTGCTAATTATATACATTCCCGTGACGAGGGGGAGGGATACAGGCCGAAACTCCTCTCCCACCTCTCCCACCTCTGCCGCCGCTCAAAAGACTCGCAGATTTATTGCCGAATAGTCGGAGGGAAAATGTCGACCTAAGCTCATATACGTACAGGGTTGGCAGTTTGTATGCCCCCGCGCATACCTAGAAGGGACGCGACGAATCTCTGGCAAACGGGGGGAGGAAGGAGGGTGAGAATGAGTTGAATAAGGAGGAGGGATATCGGAAGGGGTGGAAGAATGAAGAAGGCGAGGAGGGAGAGAGGTTGGTCGGGGTTGGCGGAAAGAGAACGAAGCTATAAATTCCACCCCTCCCTCCCTCCCTCTCTCTCTCTTTCTCTCTCCGTTCGTATTCTCTGCTGTATATCCGCTGATTTATAAATATGACCGTAGCAGCTAGGTATATAATAATACCTCTACGTCTCCCTCTTCTTCGAAGCCTTCCCTCTTTCGTTCCATCATTCGCGACTTTCCTCCCCTGTTTCGAGACAAACCTGCTCTTCGATGCTTCTTCCCTCCCTCTCCTTTCGATGGTCCTTTGCTCGTAATTGAAAATTGATTTACGCGATCCTGAGGTGAGAGGAGGCAGGATCCTTGTTGCGGATGGACAACGACGACAAGGAGGAACGAGGGAGGGAGGAGTGGTGGAAATGAAGAGGAGAGGAGGAAGCAAAAAGCGGAGCGGCATAACGTCAGTGGCAGAATATAATCAGGATTTGTAGCGAGGCGCTACGAGGCGGGGGCCGGATCGAGGAGAGAGAGAGGGAGGGAGGGCTTCGAGGGGGCGCGGGTGAGACGCGTTATTAAGGCGCGACAAGAACTCTCGGCCGTGATGAGCGAGCCGCCGTGCCAGAAGATACCGGCAGTGATTTATGCGACAGGGACATCCACCGACCGCATCGTCTTACTCCACCGGACGACACCCCTTCCTCTCCCTTCCTTACTTTCTCCCCCCCTTCCTACCTTTTCTCGATTAGTTTGAGATTCTACTCACCGTTACTTTTAGCTTCGTTTTATTTGAAATTACGTGAAATTATTCCATGCCTTCTTATCTTATCTCGATCTTTCGAACGCTCATTTCCATTCTTGTAACCTTACTTCTTCTTTTCCACGTATCGTTTCGAAATCTCTTTTTTTTAATAACGTCTCTCCAACGACTTCTTCGATTTGATCGGTTACAAAACATCCATCCGTTACCGACGAGTCAAAGTTATCCCGGGCATGGAAAAATACCGGGGACGAGGTTTCCCAGAGCGGAGAAAGGCAGGCTTTCTCCCGCGTGATTTGTGGCGACCGGTCGCTCAACTCGCCGCGGCAATGAGTCGGTCAGTCGTAAATATCCTGGCAGACTGTTAGACGGCGGACGGATGGAGGAATCGTTCAACGGAGGCCACCTCCCTTCTTCCCAACTTTTTAACGCCGCCCTCGTGAGAAGAAAGGATTTTTGCCCCTCCTAGTAATTCGAGATTCTTTCTTTCCGATCCAAAACTCTGTCCACATTATCCATCGATCGAATTCTGTCTCTTTCTTTTCTATTGGAGCAGCAACGCGCGTTGTTTGTATAATCGAAACGAACTCTGCCGAATTGGCGATCAAGCTCACCGTATCCTTTCTGCAACCCATCCGCATCGGAGGGGACGGTTCGGCTCCACCCTCCCCCTCTAAATCACTCATTCTTTAATAATGGACAGATCCCATTATAATACCCGAGATTTATATCCACGGCCCCCTTTTCTTTTTAGCGATAAATTTCATCGTCTTCCCTCCCTCTCTCCCTCTCTCTCTCCTTTTTTTCCTTCGGCGTCGATTAGCAAACTGTCGGGGCCCGACGATCACGTCGTCCTCGTCGTCCTCGTCGTCTCGTAAATAGGGAACGTTGAAGCGACGTCCGCGTCGCGTGTGCAGAAACCGGACCTATAAATATCGCTGAAACGCGTCGAATAAGTTTCTGCACGGAAAAAAAAAAAAAAACGGGGGCTCATAGAGCGACCCCCCCTCCCTATTTATTAATCTGCATACCACGAGAGGATGATCTAAACGTTTAAATAACGAAACTCCGCTTCTTTATTAATATTTCTACGATTTTCCAGAGACGAGATAAAAATTGAAGGAGAAGAGGAAGTTTTCGAAAGAAAGGGGCGGGAAAATGTAAATGTAAATGTACATCCTCCCTCTCTCTCTCTCTCTCCGTCCGGGGCGGCGAGAGATTCGAAGGAGGAGAGGTAACGAGCTGCTCGATGCGCGCCATAAATTAGCAATTATTTAATTTTCGTCGGGCTCCGGGTCCTTAGACGGCTCTAAATCAGTCTCCGTTGCAAAAAGCATAGATAACTATGACGCATGGCCCCCGGGAAGAGACAGGGGTGCGCTCACCGGATCGTGGCTCCGAGTGGTGACTTGGACGGGCTTGGGAAGGGGGAGATACGCGAGACGAGAGGAGGAGGAAGAAGGAAGGATCGTCGTCGATAGGGATTTGACCGCGTTTTCGACTCCAAGTCGTCGTCCTCTCGAAAGAAGAACGCACCCCTCCCCCTTACTTATATCCTCCTCTCCCCTTTCCAACCACCGTATTCCACGATATTCACGAGTTGATCCGTGGATCACTGCTCGTTGTAGTAGTACCGTTCTCTTACTTGGTGTAATATAATATCTGTGTATGTGTGTGCAAATGCTCGCGGGAGACGAAGACCGGTGGCGCGAAAGGGGTACGAGGATGAGGCGAGTACGAGCCTGTGTACGTGTGTGTGTACGAGAGAAAGAGAGGAAGAGAGAGAGAGGGAGAAGGAGGACGGAGAGCCGGGCACAATGGCAACTAGTTTTAATTACAAAGTAAGGTGAAGCGATCAATCATAATGATGTACGTGAGGCAGGCGCGGCCTCTGGGGGTACCGAGAGGGAGAAGCGGAGGGTCGAGGAGGAGATGGAAGGACGCGGAGAAGAAGAGAAGGGAAGCGAAAAGGATGAGGAAAACGGGGGAGGGGGAGGGCGGGCTAGCTGGCGGTGACGCGGCGGAGGGGGGGGCCTTCGCGTACACTTTGCGTATAATTTACTGGCGCTGGATATATACCTGAAGTTATGCTATACCGAAGCTGCCGTTGCTCCTCTCCGCCGTTTCTGCCCCATTCTCTCTCTCTCTTTCTCTCTTCTCCGTGGTCTATCGCTTTCGCAGAGGCGATAGAGCGAAAGGGTTCGTTCTTCTTGCGTCCAAGGGTTCGTTTTTCCCCTCCTTTTCGAGCTCCATTCTCCTCCACAGTTCTCTGTGACTTTTGCGCGTCTACGTCCGCCAGAGACCGGCCACCATAACTCTCGCTCCCTCCCTCCGAAATATCTGATGCGCCACGCGATATTTACGATCGGCAGTCCGCTGAAAGCCTGACGGCGATCCCCGCATCTTCTCGAGAATCGATCGATCGGCGAGAAAGAAGAAGATTTATTCGTAGCATTCGCGTGTTTAATTATTTCGTTATTCGTCGATCGGTACAATTGTTCGTATTAGGAAGGAGAGCGAAATTAATTAGTAATAATAATGATGATAACGATAATATTTCTCTGGGCGAGGAGAAAAAAGGAGGACGAAATCTTTCCAATCTGGGCAACCGCTCCCGCCTCCACGAGACGAATCATTAATGTAAATCACCGTGGGTACACGCAGCCGGCCCATCGGCTAACGATCCCGCGAGTCTGTTGACCGCGCCACGAGCCGTAACGACCGTTGCAGAGTTGGACGGATCTCTTGGATACCGGAAGGATGACGCGAATTGATAAAGAGGAGGAGGATGTTTAATAATAATAAAATTTCAATAACCGTGAATCTTATTAACATCTGGAAAATAATCTCGTTGATTATGTAAAAATGTACTAGCTACTTCTCTTCTGTATTTCTCATATAATCATGGCGTTGTTGTAATCCAAGTTTAATGCATTTTGCGGTGAAATGTAAATTCTTCCTGTTTTCTCGATCGTGATTAGATATTTCGATTTTACACTTATCGATCATATGTACTTGTCACTTTTCTCAGATTTCTCACTTTTATAATCATGGCGCCGTTGTAATCCTGCATCCAAATTTAATGCATTTTACAGTGAAACGTAAATTCTTCCTGTTTTCTCGATCATGATCAGATATTTCGATTTTATACTTATCGATCGTATGTACTTCTCACTTTTCTCAGATTTCTCATTTTTATAATCATGGCGTCGTTGTAATCCTGCATCCAAATTTAATGCATTTTGTGGTTCGAAATGTAAATTCTTTCTGTTTTCTCGATCATGATCAGATATTTCGATTTTACACTTATCGATCGTATGTACTTCTCAGATTTCTCACCTTTATAATCATGGCGTCGTTGTAATCCTGCATCCAAATTTAATGCATTTTGCGGTGAAATGTAAATTCTTCTTGTTTTCTCGATCAGATCGATATTTCGATTTTACATTTATCGATTGTATATACTTTTTGAATGAATTAGGGAAAAGGAACGTGAAGATTGCTTTGATCGGCCTGTTGAGTCGACACAACGGCTTCATCGAGTTGAAAATTTAAACGAGAGATAAGTATTCGAAAAGAGGTGGGGGGAGGAGAAGTATCTCGGCCTGATTGAACCCCCCATTTGCAGATCTGGAACCGGATAAGGGAGAGATAAGGAGAAAGAGTGTGAGAAACGCGTGATAATCGAGAGGTATCGGCTGCGACCCGATCGGAGGAAAAGCGGGAAAGCGGAAGGAGGAGTATCTCTGTGCGTTTATCGAGGCGTGGAACGAACAAACGGCGTTTATCGTTGCCGCGAGTAACGGCGAGTGGCGACTAATTAATCTCTCGTTAGGGAGCTCGGCCGTTTCACGAGCCTTTTCTTTCCTTCTTCTTTCTTTTTTCGTTTTAAGAAGGAGGAGATAATTTCGCGATACAAATTCGAGGGCGACTTATCGCGTCGCCCTCCCCTGTTCCTCCTCGACCCGCCACGCTGACCGTGCTCTCCTCTCCCCTCCCGCAGTCCCATCGCGGCGCGAGTTCGCGAAGCGATTAATTAAATTCTCGGGTAATCAAATATGTCACTCAGCCGTCCAGTTTTAATTAAAGTTCGGACATTATCTATTTGCTTTATCATCGTCGGGTTGACTAGCGCCGGGTCGACTCGATCGTGAATGGAATCGCCAAGGGTGGGGGGAGGGAAACAACGGAATCGAAGGTATCGAGACGATTTCTTCAACTCTTCGATAAATCGAAGAAGGATCAGTCCTCTTTCTGAAAATCGAATCGAACGGAAGGGATCGTTTTCTGTAAATTTTTTGTAGATCGAAGGAATCGTGGATCTTTGACTTTTCTTCGAGAAATTAAAAAAAGGATCGAGTGTTCTCTTAGACTTTCCAATCGAAGAATTGTGTTCTGTAAATCTTCTATAAATCGAAGAATTCTGATCTTCGACTTTCCAATCAATCGCCTTTTGTAAATCTTTGATAGATTGAAGGAATCGTGAATCTTCGACTTTCCAATCAAGTTAAAGAATTCGTCGTCTTTTGTAATTTTTCGATAAATTAAAGAATCAGTTCTCTTCAAGTTTCTAAAAATCGAATCGAATCGAAGGGATCGTAAATCTTTGATAGATCGAAAGAATCGTGGATCTTCGAATCAAAGGATCGTCTTCTTTGACTTTTCAATTAAATCGAAGGTTTGTCCTCTTTGATTTTTTAATGGAATCGAAGGATCGACTTCTTTGACTTTTCGATCGAGTCGACGGGATCGCCTTTTGCAAATCTTTGATAGATCGAAGAAATCGTGGATCTTTGATTTTTCTTCGAGAAATCGAAAGAAGGATCATCGAGCGTCCTCTTAGACTTTCCAATCGAGTCGAAGAATTCATCGCCTTCTGTAAATCTTCGATAAATTGAAGAATCCTGCTCTTCGACTTTTCAATCGAGTCAAAGAATTCGTCTTTTATAATCCTTCGATAAATTAAAGGATCGTCCTCTTTAAATTTCTAAAAATCGAAGGGATCGTCTTCTGCAAATCTTCGATAGATTGAAAGAATCGTGAATCTTCTACCTTTCAATCGAAGAATTCGTCGATCATCTGTAAACCTTCGATAAATTAAAGGATCGTCTTCTTCAAATTTCTAAAAATCGAATCGAAAGAATCGCTTTCAGTCACCTTCTGCAAATCTTCAATATCTTCTTTTTTGACTTTCCAATCGAATCGAAGGATCTTTCTCTTTAATTTTTCAATCAACTCGAAAGTAATCATCGATCGCCTTGTATTTCTTCGATAGATCAAAGGAATCGTGCATCTTCGACTTTCCAATCGAGTCCAAGAATTCTTCTGTAAATCTTCGATAAATCAAAGGATCGTCCTCTCGTCGATCGCCTCCTGCAAATCTTCGAAGTAAATCGAAGGAATCGTGGATCTTTGACTTTCCTTCAAAAAATCGTCGAGAATTCATTGATCGATCTTTCTCTATTTTCCTAAATTGGAGAAAACTCTTCAACGAATCGAAAGAATCATCAATCATCCTTCTTAATTTTCCAACAACGAATCGAAGAATCGGTCGATCGTCCTCTTCAAACTTTCGATAAATCGAAGAAATCCTGAATCTTTAACTCTCCTTCAAACAATCAAAGAAATCATCGATCGATATTACAACAAATCGGAGGAAAAGAAGAATTTTTCTTCTTTCCAAAACTTTCCAAAACTTTCCAAAACGAGGATCAAAGAATCGGTCGATCGTGCTCTTCAAACCTTCGATAAATCAAATGAATCCTGAATCTTTAACTCTCCTTCAAACAATCGAAGAAATTATCGATCGATATTTTTCTGATAAACTTGCGACAAATCGAAGAAAACATCAAGAAGAATCTCTCCTTTTTCCAAAACTTTCCAAAACGAGGATCGAAGAATCGATCGATCGTGCTCTTCAAACCTTCGATAAATCGAATGAATCCTTTTAACTTTCCTTCGAACAATCATCGATCAATACTTTCCTAATAAACTTGCAACAAATCGAAGAAAACATCAAGAAGAATCTTTCCTCTTTCCAAAACTTTCCAAAACGAGGATCGAAGAATCGATCGATCGTGCTCTTCAAACCTTCGATAAATCGAATGAATCCTTTTAACTTTCCTTCGAACAATCATCGATCGATATTTTCCTAATAAACTTGCAACAAACAACTCTTTCGAAAACTTTCGAAAACGAGGGAAACGACGGATCGAAGGATCGATCGATCCCTCGTCTATTCGACACCTCTCGCGAATTCCAGATCAGAGACGCGGTAATTCCCTCCCCCCCTGCGAGGAGGAGAAGACATCACACGGTATCGACACACAGTCGCGACTTGGAAGACTCGCGACTTTTCCTCGCCCCGATTACAGTTGCCGACGGCTCGTTCCAAGCCCGCAACCGCAGCCGTTCCGCCCCTCCATCCCCTCGCCGCCACCCCCTTCCTCCTCCTCCTCCTCTCCCCCGTAAGACGGTTTTACGTCTTATGAGTTCCCAACTGCGGCACCTCTTCTATTCCTCGCAATGATTTCGTCGCAATCACCCTCATCCTACCCGCTGCCACAACCCCTCGACGGGGCGGTAATATCGGAGAATGGCGCGACGAAACTACGATGGGGGGGTGGGCGGGGGGAGGCCGGCCGACACTTTTGTCAATACACGGAAGGGAAGGTGGGAGAGGGACGAAACGTGGAAAGGGACCTCTCTCTCTCTCTCTTTCTTCCCGCTATAAAGACCACTCGTGTCATTTCGCAATGACGAAACTTTACCCGAATTTCCCCTTCCCCTTCCCCCCCACGCCACGTACTCATCTCATACTTTCGCAAACCTGCCGCCTCATCGTCTCTTCCTTCGTCTCTTTCTCTCTTCGAGATTGGAGACGGAGATTCTTCTTCTCGAACAATCGTAATTATCGGAGAGAAATGAATTAAGGGATAACGTTCGATCACACGTGCAAAATTTCTTGTTGTAAAAATATAATATATTCTTGTAGTATATTCGATGCTTCTTCTGCCCCTGTAATTTGATAAAAGAGAGAAATATCGTATAGTCGATAGCGCGCGCGGTTCCAATTACCGTAATCAACTACTGTACTCGCCAGCCTTTTCCCCCTCCCTCTCCCTCTCCACATTTGCGGCGTAAGATTAACTAATCGTAATTAATCGGGCGGTTTAAAACAGGTTTAAAACAGCGATCGTATCGCTGGATCCCGGTATCGAGATCGAGAAACGCGCGGACGCGGTTCACGAGGAAAGTGTTTCGTTTCGTTTCGTTTCGCTTTTGATAACTGCGAAATTAAAGAAAAATCCGTTGGATTAATTCAACATCGTCCCTTCGATTCCTCTCGTGTCCTCGAAACGCAGAAGAATGTGCCATTAAGAGGAGAGGAAAGAAACGAAAGAAACGGTTTTCAGAAGCGGCGGCCCACCGGCGGTAGCGTATCTGGTCCGCGCGGGGTGGACAGATTTAAAGTCGTGGTGCGTGGAAAGAAAGGAGAGGGCCATCTCTACAAAGGTAAGGTAAAGGAAACGTCGAAGACGTTGCAGTGTAAACGGAGCACGGATGGAAGGGCGCATTTGATATGGACCGCAGATAGCTGGTAACGTACGCTGGGCGGAGGGATACCCTCCCCCCCTGTCGTGCATACCTATACCCGTATTCGCGTGTATACGGCCGTGGAGAGCGGCCCGTTCCACGACCAGGTAGAGGCGAACGCGCGTGCACGGTAGATGCACGTAGATGGGCGCGTAAGCCCGGCGGTTTTACGATGCCGATGCCCCTCGCGTTAGCAGCTCCTCCGGTTCCGTTCCTCGAATCCTCCTCCAATGCTATAGGAGGCCGTATCCGCGGCCCCGCGTCAAATCCTGAGAATCGAAGCGCAGCGGTATTATTTATACGGGCGGAGCGGTACGGGCTGTTGGAGTGGAGAAGACTTGGCTCGGTCGGTACGGTAGTGTGGGTGACGGTGACCGGTGGAGTCGCGAGCGGTGGCGGCGCATGCAGCACCGGACCTGATACCGAGGACCAAGCCTTACTACTCGGTCTGCTCCCGGTCACGACTCGCGGGCTCCCGTATTTGAATACAATGCATTATATTGTCCGCGTCATATCATATATCTCCCGGCTAAATAAACACCGTCTCAATATTTAGGCTCGCGAACCGCCCCGTGCTGCGGACAGAGAGAGAGAGAGTGGGAGTGGGAGTGGGAGCGAGCGAGAGAGAGAGAGAGAGCGGCCGCCGCCGCACGTACTTACGTACTGTACGAGCGGAGCAGGTATACGCGTGCTCCCCCTTCCCCGCCCTGCCGCTAAACAGAACGGGGTTCAGGGTCGCGGTTCTCGGCAGCAGCCACTCTTCGAAACTCTTCCCTCCTCGGCCGAATCGCGGAATTCGAGACCGCTCTCGAATCGAAGATATTAACCGCTCTCGTGTATACGTACATCGACGCGTGTCGTGCCATCTCGCGGCCGTGTTCGCGGTAATCCGATACGTCAGGCCGACGTCAATTGACATTTAACATGCAGCCGTGCGCTAGCCGTTATATGGATCTGTTGGCGCAGTGTATCGCCCCGGGTTTATGATCTCATCGGCCGATTGATTTATGTCGGCAATTATAGCGTAGCTAGGAGTGACGCACGGGCTCCGTGTCCCGAATGAGTTATGGGTGTTAATCTCGGGAAAACCAATGAAGGGCGGCTCTCCAAAGTCCACCACGTCGGCCGTTCCGCGTCGCGCCTCCGCTCCGCTTTTCCTTCCTCCCCACCGACCTTGGGGAGACCCCCCTCCGCCTCTCCCCCCCCCTCGCCCTTCTCCCCACCACGTTCCACCGATCACTCTCTCGCGCGTCTCCCGTCGATTCACGCGCGAGCCCGAGTGCGATCCCAATCGTCGTACGTCGTCGAATCGTCAGTCGACGCACGAACGGACCGCGCGCCCTCCCCTCCCCTCCTCTCCTAATCGCGCGTCGCAGTTTGGCCGATCGCCAAACGAACCTTCGAAATATTAACGATCTTTAACGCGTGACCGGCCCTCTCTCGTATCAGAGAAAGAAGTAATAAAAAAAGTAAAGTATAAAATTATTCGATTCGCGTAATCCTCGTTTCGATCAATCTCGAAAATGCAATATTTATTTTTCTCGCGATTATTCGTGAAAGGAAGAAAGGCTTCTCCCGCCTTTTATTCAACACTGTGATCTATTGTTTTCTTTCGACAAAGTCTCGAAACGAAAATGCTAATCTTCGAAATATTAACGATCTTTAACGCGTGACCAGTCCTCTCTCGTATCAGAGAAAGAAATAATAAAAAAAGTAAAATATTCGTAGAATTCTTGGCGCTCATATCGTAGAATTAATAAAAATATGAAATATAAAATTATTCGATTCGCGTAATTCTTCGATCATCCGTCAATTACGAAAATACAATCGCTTTCTTTCGACAAAGTCTCGAAACGAAAATGCTAACCTTCGAAATATTAACGATCTTTAACGCGTGACCGAACTGGCCCTCTCTCGTAATGAAAAAAATAAAATATTCGTAGAATTCTTGGCGCTTGTATTGTAGAATTAATAAAAATATGAAATATAAAATTATTCGATTCGCGTAATTAGAATCCTTTCGATCATCCGTCGAAATGCAATAATTCGTGAAAGGAAGAAAGGCTTTTCCCGGTAATCTACCGCTTTCTTTCGACAAAATCTCGAAACAAAAATGCTAACCTTCGAAATATTAACGATCTTTAACGACCGAACCGGCCCTCTCTCGTATCAGAGGTAATGAAAAAAGTAAAATATTCGTAGAATTCTTGGCGCTCGTATCATAGAATTAATAAAAATATAAAATATAAAATTACTCGATTCGCGTAATCCTCGTTTTGATCATCCGTCAATCACGAAAATGCAATCGCTTTCTTTCGACAAAGTCTCGAAACGAAAATGCTAACCTTCGAAACATTAACAATCTTTAACGCGTGGCCCTCTCTCGTAATGAAAAAAGTGAAATATTCGTAGAATTCTTGACGCTCGTATCGTAGAATTAATAAAAATATGAAATATAAAATCCTCGTTTCGATCATCCGTCAATCTCGAAATGCAATAATTCGTGAAAGGAAGAAAGGCTTCTCCCGCGGTGATCTACCGCTTTCTTTCGACAAAGTCTCGAAAATGCTAAATCACGCGGTGTTTGTCTCATCGCCTGCCCGTTCCCCGTCCCTTCCAGATCTACGGCCGTTCGAAAGAGGGCGGATAGAGACAGACAGAGAAAGAGAGAGAGGGAAGAAGGCGAGGAGAGGATATTTACATTGCTAATGTATCGTCGGCCTAACTTCTAATTAAACAAATTCGCGCAACTCGGCGCGCCGCGCGGTTGCCTCGCGGAATTGCCTCGTAGGAAAGAAACGGGACACGGGTAGGAGGGGGAGGAGGGAAACCTCCGAGGGGAGGCTCCCTTCTCGGAGCCCTGAAGGAGTCGCTCGTTAGCGCTCTTAACGCGACTTACCGCCTGGAGCGCGAGCCTCCCCGATTCATCGAGAAGGAGGAATGAATATTTATAAGAAATTGCAAAATAGTAGTAGCACCAGTAGTAGTAGTCTAATCTTTTCCCCCTCCTCCTCTTCTCTCTTTTTTTTTATCTTTCCTTTTCCCCCCGCCCTTCTTCCTTCGTTTCCTGTCTCCTCCAGAGGGACACTCTTTCTCTATTTTAACCTAGACTTTAACTATTTTTATTTGAATTTGATCGAGGAGAAGGAATCCTTTTAACGTGAACAGGATATTCAAATGCGAAATGAAATTTTTCTAATTAAAGTTAATCCGGGTTAAATTTGTGATACAATAATAGTGATACAATAGATTTGTTTTTTAACATTTTTTAAATATTTTTATATCAACGAGTATTTTATAGTAATCTCGTTTATCGATTTTCCATCTCACTTTCTCTTCTCGCAGTATTATATATAAATTAATATAAATATATCATGCGTAATACACGATCGAAAGCAGAGAAATACTACAAATAATTACAATACAGTTTACATTTTACAAAAGGAGACCCTCCGTTCATAATAATAAACGAAAGTAGATTTCGCTTTAATATAATAACAAGCCGCGTGTATGTAAACATACTGTTACGGCCGAGGCGTAATATCGAGCAGTGTTGTGTACGAGTCGAAACGTTTCGCACGTTTCTGTATCCGCGTATTACTTTTATTTCAATCGTTTCTTTCTCGCCTGACCGAGGAAAAATAACCCTTTGTGCTACTCCATTCATCGGTGGACGAGATTCCTCGAAAGAGAAGACGCACTTTCGCATAGTCTCCCACGAATTTTGACGGAGAGAAGAGGAGGAGAGAGGAGTGGCTGTTGAACGATATCCAAAGCGGCGCGACACGCCGCTATCTTCGTGTGCTAACTTCCGCCGCCTCAATTATGGCGCAGTAAAACACGGCCGGGACACCTGCGCGTAACCCAACACACGACCCTCCCTCCTCCCCTCGATAACGAGAGGAATAACCTCCCTCTTATCCTCCATTTCCTCTTCATTCAAAAAACTCTCTCTCCTGTCTCCTCTCTCTCGAGCAGGAACAGCACGCAAGATTAACCTCCACGCAGGGGCTACTTGCTGCGGCGCGTGGGCCGCCTCCCCCTCCGCTTCCGCTTCCACGACCTTGATATTGGCGAACGAACGAGGTGAGTTTCTCAGAGAGAGAGAGAGAGAGTCGTTTTTCGAAAACGACGAGGTATCGAGTCGAGTAGAATCGAGTCGAGTTCCGCGGCCTGTCCTTGACGACCGATCGTTGGTGTAGGCGCGGGGCAAGGAGGGAGGTGGAGGGGCGGCGGGCGGCACTTTGCGGGGTCGTAAAACAGCGGCAGCCTTGTAAATCTGTGCCCGAGTGTGCCTGCCCTGACAGATTCTCGCGCCTCCCCACCTCCTCTCCTCTCCTCTCCTCCCCCGTGCACACACTCGCGTCCCACACGTCCGCTGCTACCTGTCTCTCTCTCTCTCTCTCTCCTCTCGCGAGTGTTTCTTCTTTTTCGTTCGTTCTACGTTCCGTGGAGGTGGGATGAAGCGGTTTTGGAAAATTTTTTTTCGATCGAAGGGATCTTTTCGATCGACGCGGAGGGGAGGATAAGGGAATTTCGAGGGGGATGAGTCGATTATGCTTGGGGATGAATGAATGAGTGTAAATGAGTCAGTTTGATTGTTCCGCTGCTATCTGTCTCTCTCTCTCTCTCTGCTCTCGCGAGTGTTTCTTCTTTTTCGTTCGTTCTACGTTCCTGCGAGGTAGGTTTTGGAAAATTTTTTTTCGATTGAAAAGGATCTGTTATTTTTTTTCTTCTTTTCGATCGACGCGGAGGGGAAGGTAAGGGAATTTCGAGGGGGATGAGTCGATTGTGCTTGGGGATGAATGAATGAGTAGTGTAAATGAGTCAGTTTGATTGTTCCGCTGCTACCTGTCTCTCTTTCTCTCTCTCTCGCGAGTAGTTTCTTCTTTTTCGTTCGTTCTACGTTCCGAAAATTTTTTTTCGATCGAAGGGATCTTTTCGATCGACGTGGAAGGAAAGGTAAGGGAATTTCGAGGGGGATGAGGGGGATTGTGCTTGGGGATGAATGAATGAGTAGTGTAAATGAGTCAGTTTGATTGTTCCGCTGCTACCTGTCTCTCTTTCTCTCTCTCTCGCGAGTAGTTTCTTCTTTTTCGTTCGTTCTACGTTCCGAAAATTTTTTTTCGATCGAAGGGATCTTTTCGATCGACGCGGAGGAGAAGGTAAGGGAATTTCGAGGAGGGTGAGGGGGATTGTGCTTGGGGATGAATGAATGAGTAGTGTAAATGAGTCAGTTTGATTGTTCCGTTGCTATCTGTCTCTCTCTCTCTCTCTCCTCTCGCGAGTGTTTCTTCTTTTTCGTTCGTTCTACGTTCCGTGGAGGTGGGATGAAGCGGTTTTGGAAAAATTTTTTTTCGATCGAAGGGAATGTTTTTCTTCTTTTCGATCGAGGGAAAGGTAAGAGAATTTCGAGGGGGGTGAGGGGGATTATGCTTGAGGATGAATGAATGAGTAGTGTAAATGAGTCAGTTTGATTGTTCCGTTGTCTCTCTCTCTCTCTGCTCTCTGCGAATAGTTTCTTCTTTTTCGTTCGTTCTACGTTCCGTGAAGGTGGGATGAAGCGGTTTTGGAAAAATTTTTTTTCGATCGAAGGGAATGTTTTTCTTCTTTTCGATCGAGGGATTCGGAGGGGAAGGTAAGGGAATTTCGAGGGGGATGAATGAATGAGTAGTGTAAATGAGTCAGTTTGATTATTTTGAATGTAAAGTGGAGCTTGATGAATGAGTTATTTGTGTGTTAAGTAAACGTGAGAGGGAGGGGGGAGGGGGGGAAATGGAGAGACTTTTCATTCGGTTGTTGGTTGATAGATTTGTAAAATGATTAGGTTTTTTTTTACATTTATTAAGTTAGTTTGGTTGAGTTTGGATGTTTGGTTTGATGGAAAAACGATGGAAGGTGTAATAGGTATTTTTTGATCCTTAATGAAACTAATTTCTGTCGCAATTTATTTTTACGATATATGACGAGTCTACCCTTTTGAGTGCAATATTGTAAAATTAGACAATTTATTTATTTAGTCATTCGTTTCCATCTCTCCTTTTAAATATCGCCATTATTTTTACGATACGAATAACACGGCACTCTTTTTGATTTTCATCCCTTTTTTGACCAGCATATTGTAAAATTAGATAATTTATCGATATCACGCGAGATTTCTTTCTACTCAGATTAAACAGGTTATTTATTCATTTCCATCCTTTCTAAATTAGTTTTACGATACATTTTCAAAAATCGTGGAAAAATTATCTGAAAAAAAAGAGTTTCGTTCGACGAATCGACTCCCTTTTGACTAAGCGGATATCAAAGTTAAATAATTTAGCATAAAAATATCTTAGAAGGTTTTTCTTTATAATCATACAGATTAAATAGATTATTCGTTTTCACTTTTTCTAAATTATTTTTACGATACATTTCCAAAAATCGTGGAAAAACTGAAAAAGAAATTTCGTTTGACGAATCGATTCTCTTTTGACGAAGTGAATATAAAATTAAATACCATAATATCTTTAGATTTCTTTATCATACAGATTAAATAGATTATTCCACTTGTTTCCACTTTTTCTAAATTATTTTTACGATACATTTCCAAAAATTGTGAAAAAATTTAAAAAAATTTCATTCGTTGAATCGATGAGTCACTTTTTTGACGAACAAAATATGCAGTATCGATAAAATTAAACAATTTAATTATCATACAAATATCTTACAAGATTTCTTTATACAGATAAAACAAGTTATTCATTCATTTCCACTCCTTCTAAATTAATTGATAATTAAATTGTTTAATTTTGTCTATACTGCATATTTTCGTCAAAAGGGAGACTCGATTCATTGAATGAAATTTTTTTTGAATAATTTGTTTTATCTGTATACAAATATCTTATAAGATTTCTTTATACAGATAAAACAAATTATTCATTCATTTCCACTCCTTCTAAATTATTTTTTCGATACATTTTCAAAAATCGTGGAAAAACTATTTGAAAAAATTTTCGATGAATCGAGTCTCCCTTTTGACGAACAAAATAGTATCGTAAAATTAAACAATTTAATTATATACAAATATCTTATGAGATTTCTTTGTACGACGAATCGATTTTCTTTTGATAAAGTAGATGTAAAATTAAACAATTTATCATAGAAATATCTTACGAGATTTTTTTATCCAAATAAAATAGGTTATTCATTCATTTTCACCCTTTCTAAATTACTTTTACGATACATTTTCAAAAATCGTGGAAAAACTATCCAAAAAAAAAAAATTCATTCGACGAATCGAGTCCCTTTTGACAAAGCAGATATCAAAATTAAATAATTTATCATATAAATATCTTATGAGGTTTCTTTATAATCAGATTAAATAGATTATTCACTCGTTTCCACTTTTTCTAAATTATTTTTACGATACATTTTCAAAAATCGTGGAAAAACTATCTAAAAAAATTTCATTCGATGAATCGAGTCTCCCTTTTGACGAACAAAATATGCAGTATCGACAAAATTAAACAATTTAATTACTATACAAATATCGCGCGAGATTTCTTTGTACGACGAATCGATAAAGGGGATGTAAAATTAAACAATTTACCATACAAAATATCTTACGAGATTTCTTTGTACGACGAATCTACTCTCTTTTGATGAAGTGGATGTAAAATTAAACAATTTCCACCCCTTCTAAATTACTTTTACGATACACAAAAGTCGTAGAAAAACTATCCAAAAAAAAAAATTCGTTCGACGAATCGACTCCCTTTTGACTAATCATATATCAAAATTAAACAATTTACCATACAAACATCATCGTTAGATTTCTTGCTACGCCGTATACGAAATTTTTTACCACCCCCTCGCGGATTTAACCCTTGCTGTTCACTGTAACCGAACGTTAATAAAGCAGAGAACGAATGCAGCGAGACTATCCCACGACGAGGATAGCACCTTACCTGATCACGCCTCGTCTCACCCTTATCCTCCCTTTCGAAAACCTCCTTTTCGACATTCTCTTTTCGCGCGGTGGTCTTCCATGTACGCGCCGTCGTAAAGTAGACGTACCTGGAGTGTATCTTACGGGACTAAATTGGAACGCGAAAAAAAGAAACGAGTGGACGATAATACTTGGCGAGAGAGAAAAGGACGATCGAAAAAGAGAGAGAGAGAAGAGAGTGCGAACACCCACCGGTTAGCGGCGGTGTATACCCAGCTGGCACTCCCACGCGTCCTCCACCAGCTGACGTCTTCATCGTTCTGGTCCAGCCAAGCAACTCGCATTCCGCAGCAACTCGAAACTTTGCCCACTACTACTACTATTACTACTACTACTCGATCGAGGTGCCCTCCCCCCCTCCCTCTTTCACTCCAGAGAGAAAGATCTTCCTCGTGGATTTGGAAGTCGAGGGGGTGTCGAACGATTAAGTCGAACGATGATATCGAGGGAGAGAGAAAAAACGGGGAGGGAAACTGCTTGGTTATCCAGAACCACCTACAAATCTGCGCCTATCGCTACGCTCGATCTCTCTCGTGCTTTTGCTCTTGTTTTCCACTTCGATGTACATGTGTGTAAAAAAGAAAAGAAAGAAGATTGGTAAAAAAGAAGAAATAATAAGAACTAGATCACGTTCAATAGATCGAAATCAAATTTAATAGTGGAAATTATTTGCTGGTAAAGAATAATTGTATATTTTTTTACCAATTCTTACAATAAACGTATATATATATAATGAAAAGAATTTCGACAAATGGAAATCTATTTTTTTTTTCTGTTGAAAGTATTTATATATATATATATACGGAAGATTGGAATCGATGTTTGAATCTATTTATTGTACACTTGATCCCGCTATCGTTTTCATGATCCCAGGCACAAACGGGTTAAACGGCGCGCACGAGACATAAAGGAGAGTTATGGGGCACACAGAATGAACGGAGGATGAGAGACGACGAGCGGGGAGAAGAGAGGAGAGGGGAAGAAAAAGGAGCGATGACAAAGGGGTAGGGAAAAAGATGGCGAAAGAGAGGGGAACAAGGCCTCGTTTCTTTGAGGCAAGGGTTAGTTTAGGAGCCGTTCGAGAATCGGTAGTCTCTCCGCCGATGTTTTATTTTATCCTCTCCGCTCCATAAGATCGCATTCTTTACGACCCATTAGACGAATTCATTACCAGCTCCAGCCGATAGGTAGGTGAGTCCATCTTCCCTTCCCTTCTCTTCTCTTTCTCTTCTTCCTCCTCGTCTTGCCTCCTCTGAGCCGCATCTATCTATCTCGTTTCGTAATGTTTATTTTCCGCGTTGTTCTTTCGATTTGTCGCGAAAAATTTGACGAAATTGCAAGGATGATGAATGGCCAAGTCGAAAGAATGAACGAGACTATAAGTCGAAAAGTGAATAAGAAATATAATTCGTTTAATTCGACGAATAAATAATTTGGATGAAAATTTTTGTTAAATCTCCAATTCGAATCGGATGAAAGAAAAAAGACTTATACATGCGAATGAAAATACTGTACAATTAATTATAATTTAATTATAGTTTCTAAAAAAATAATAATTTACGCGTTAGAATCGTGGTATGTAAGTAAGTTTAACTTGATTCGTGAAATATTGAAAAAAAAAAAAAAGAAAAAAAATGATACTCGCTTAAGTGACCAACAAAATTATCGTGGACTCGTTGGAATGAAAAATCTAAAATATGACGAAGCGTTAAGTGATTTCTACGTTGGTAACACAGCTCTTCGTTTATCCAGTTGTTCCGTCCATTCTTCGAGGATATTATGCGAGACTCGGTATCTTTGATAACAGAGTGCATATGCTTAAAGCATACACGTTTGCACGGATATCGCACTCTCCCCGCTCGGCAAATGATCGACCAAATTTTCAAAATATATATATATACGGGTATCTTGATTCGAGTAACACAGGTCGTGCAAGAAGGACAGAAAAAACGATGACGAGGTTAGGTTATAATACGTAAGAAAGACGAATCGTTTACTTTATAACATATATATTTATTTGAGCTTTAATTGCATTTTAAAATACAACCGAAATAATTAAATAATGACAAATCTGGTAAAATGGTTTCAAGAATCGCGTATACATGATGCATATCTTTGTGGTTGCGCATTTGTAAGTAGGTAGGTACTTTTCGAGCGTATTTTTCGCACGGTTGGCTATTTCTCGTTTCTCGTATCTCGTATCCGCGAGTGCGCAAGCGCCGCGCGCTGGTTCACGCGCATGCGCCGTGTATCGCAATCGCGCGGATTCTCTCGTATCCCCCCGCCACACTCTCAGCAGTCGTATATAATTACAATAATAATATTAATATTATCGTTATATCGATAAATACTTTTTAAAGTCCGCGATGGAAGAATTAGAGTTTACAAGAAATACGTATACAAGTGTGTTCCGCTCCAAAACCGCGCTTACTCGTCCTCGAAACGGGCGCGCAATCGTCGCCTCGCTTTTCCTTTCTCGCTCGCGAGCCACCAGCCTTCCTTCTCGCGTTCTCGCGTTGACGCGCGGCCGATCGTGCTTGCACCAAGCTTTCTTTCAGTCTCGCCCCCCTTCTTCTTCCCCTCCTTTCGAATATTCGGCCCAAGCAGAGAAGCACGCACGTTAGCCGAGAGACGATGGGATTCCTGGCGCAGGGAGCCCCCTTATCCAATATCTCTCTCTCTCTCTCCCTCTCTCTGCCGCTGCGTTTTCCATTCCCGTTTTCTTCGTAATCGTATAGAGAATAATCGTAATCGTAATCAATATACACGGTATATCGCGATAATCCGAGCGATAGTTAATGACAATATTTTACACTTAAAACGTCGCGTTGACTCGCACGGCGCAATAAATATTATTTGAACAAAGAAAATTTACAATGGTCTATACTCGTGCGCTACGAGCGAAGGAAAACGATAACGATTTCGAGGAGGCCGCGTCGCGCACGTGTGTCCGTCGAGTATAATCGCGAGCCTCGCTATTGCACCGTATCTCGTTGCTTCTCGATCATGCTCCGTTAATGCTCCATCATTATTTCTTTTCTCACGCCGTACCCGTTCCCGTTCTCGGCTCGTTCCGAACCCTCGTAGCAGAGTTTCGACGACAAGTTCGATCCCGAAACGATCTCACCGGTTTCGCAGCTCTCTAAGTATCAACAAAGAGGTTCCTATACAAGGGCGGACCCTAGCCTAGCCTATGCGCTAATCAACTACGCTCTTACGTTCTAAAGGTATACATGCTGATCTGACCTTACGACAGCTGTGCGATAGGTAAGCCTGTTCCTGTTCTACACCTTAGAAAATTCATCCCCGCTCTCTCTCTCTCTCTCGTTCACGCTCTCTCTCTCTCTCGCACTCGCTCGAACGCATTTTCTCCCTCTCTCTCACTCCCTCTCTCTCTCTCAATCGTAAATGTCCTTAAGTATTTATAAAATCACAAACTTGGCCGCCGGCCGAGCCCCTTGACTCAGCAGTGCCGCGAGATATGGTGGCATCACAATGAAAATCAACGCACGTTCGATATCCACCTCCTCCGCTTTCCGGTTTTCGCTGCGCGACTCGCTTATCGCCAGGTGGAAAGGGCGATCGGGGCAGGGGGGAGGGGTTGCGAGGGGTGACGAGAAAGAGAGAGAGAGAGAGGGAGGGTGGGAAGCGGGGAGAGGCGGATAACGGAATCGCGACCGAAAGGATAAGTTGGTGGAGGGAGAGGAGGAGGAGGAGGAGGAGGAGGAGGTGAAAAGGTGACCAAAATCGCGTCGCTAATTACAGTCGTTACATTATAGATACACGTTATGTACAAGTGGCACCGCTACTTACGGGGCTCGGACTATACGTACTTGCTGGACAACTGCTTGGCCAGCTCCGTATACTTGAGAAATTTGGAGTGCGGGCTCTCCTCGAGGGGAGAGGCCGCTGACTGAGACGGGCTGCCGTTCGCCTGCGGAAGCGGCGGCGACTTGTTGCGCTGGGATGTCGGGGGCGAGGAAGAAGCGTGGCCGGATGGCGGTGGGGGCCCGGTGCCGGTGGTCTGAGAGACCGCGGCCGCCGCGGCCGCGGCAGCCGCAGCCGCCGCCGCCGCGGCCGCCGCCGACCGACCGATGGTGAGGGGGTCGGGGATGACGCCGTCCTTGACGAAGTGCATCTTCGACAGGTGGTGCCTGTACGCCCCCTTGGAGATGAAGGGCGTGTCGCAGAAGGCGCATTTCATGATGGAGTCGGCGGTGACGACGGCGTCGTTGCAGGCCCAGCTGAACGCCAGGATCGCCCCCGGGGCCGTCCCGGAACCGGGGCCGGCCGCGCCCACGCCGCCGCTCGCGGCCGCGCCGCCGAGGCCGGCCGCGGTCCCAGGGCCGCCGCCCGACCGGGCCGCGCTGCCGCTCGGCCCTCTCGTCTCCGTCTTGTCGCACAGCTTCTGCAGCGCGGCCAGAGGATGGCTGCTCGCCTTGCGTCCCTGAGAGTCGACCGCGTTGCTCGAGCCGCCGCCGCCGCCGCCGCCGCTCCCGCCGCCCCCGCCCCCGCCCCCTGCGCCCCCTGACAGGCTGTCGAACATGGAGGAGAGGGCGCCCAGGCTGCTCGACCCCTTCGTGTCGGGCGTCCCTCGCGGAGTGACGGACCGGTCGCTGCTCGTCGGGCTGCTCGTGCTGTTCCTGCAGGGGCTGCGCGTCAACTGTTCCGGCTGCCCGCTCGACCTCGGCGTCGGTGGATTCATCCGCGGCGACAACACCTCTCTGCCCTCCTCCGATCCCTCGTGCAGGCTGCCTCGCCGATGGTGGAACGAGCCCGCCGCCGCCTCCTCCTCCTCCCTGCAGTCCTCCACTATCTCCTTCTTCACGAACACCTCTCGTTGCTCCTCCTCGTTCGCCGCGCGCTCCTCCGACTCCTCGTCGCGAGGCTCCTTCTTCACCACGACCACGTTGGAGGCAGCCGCGCCGCCGCCCGCCGCGGGGGCGGAGGCGGCCGCGGCCGCGGTCGTCGAGGACTCCTCGTCCCCGGATTCCTCGGCGGGCGGGTGGTGGCGGGTGGTCGAGGGGACGAGTTGCTTGTCGGGCGTGAGCCGGTGGTGATGGGAATGCCTGGCGTCCGAGTGGCCCACCGAGGACAGGTCCACGCGTCTCTCGGGCGTCATCGAGTCGGTTCTACCGCCCCCGCTGCCCCGCTCCGACACGGAGCTCGACTCGCTCCCGCTTCGTTCCCGCCGCGCCGCCGTGCTCGTCGCGTAGTGCTGCTGTTGCTGTTGGTGTTGTTGCTGATGCTGCTGCTGCTGCTGCTGATACGAGCGGAGCAGGTTCATGGTTTGCGGGTCGACCAACGGTTTCGTGTAGTCGACGCTCTCGTCGATCCCCAGCCGTTTCAATATACTGGTGCCCATTGGGGCGCCGGGTTGGGCGTGGTGGAGGCCGGGCGTCCCGTGTCTCACCCTCGAGTCGAAACTCTTCTCGATCAGCTTCTCGATGGCGTTCAACACGGAGGGGGACGAGGTGCCGGTCGCCTCGCTCGCGGCCGGGGTCGGCGTGTCCTTGCCGGGGGTGGTGGCGTCGCTGGCCGACGAGGGCGACCGGTGGTGTCTCGAGGAGACCGAGGAGCCGTCCTCGGTCACGCTCTTGCGCCCCGTTTCGGCGGGCGGCAGCGCGGCCGACAGATGGTTGGACATGAGCGCGTTCTTGAGGAAGTTGCGCTGGCTCGCGCCCACCGTCCCCGCCCCGATGCACTGGCGTATGTGGTCGACGAAGATGGTGGTCTCGATCTTCTCGCCGCACTTCTCGCACGTGATCCGGCCCGCGTGCTTGCCCAGGTTGTGGCCGAGGCCTGCGGCCGCGTCCCCGTTCTTGAACTCGTTCTGCGCCCTCTCCAGCTCCAACAGCTTCCTCACCGGCAGCGACTTCTTGCGCTTCTCCCTCGTCTGCCTCCTCCGCCCCCCGCTCTCCGTTATCGAGCGCATGATGTGCTCCTTGTAGTGCGAGTTCTTCACCATGTGGTTGCTCAACTCCTTCAACGAGCTGAACGCCTGGTCGCACACCTTGCACGTCAGCACCGCGCTCACGTGGCTGCTGGTCGCGCCCGACCCGGGCCCGCTCGCGCTCCCCCCGTGCGGCCCCGACCCCACCCCGCCGCCCACCGACCCGCCGCCGCCCCCCGCGGCGCCCGCCACCGGCCCGCTGGCGCCCGCGCCGCCGCCGCCGCCTCCTCCGCCTCCGCCGCCCCCTCCCCCGCCTGCGCCCGCGCCGCCCGCCCCGCTGCCCCCCTTGCTCTCGTCCGACGACTTCCACGAGATGATCTGCTCCTGCGAGATGATGTTGGTGTAGTGCTGGGTCTGCTGCATGTGCGAGGTCATCTCGGCGAGGGAGCGGAAGCTCTGGCCGCACCACATGCACTTGAGTATCTGCCTCGTCTGCTCGGCCCCCTTGCCCAGCCAGACGTCCTGGCCGCGGACCAGCTTCCTCGGCAACGGCATCGTCTCCTTGATCAACAGGTTCAACTCGGACGGGCTCTGCTTGCTGCTCGGCGTCGCGGTGCCGCCCCCTGCGCCCGCCGGCCCCCCGGCGCCGCCGCTGTTGGCCGAGGAGGCGGCCTGCGGGGGCTGCGGCGCGGCGATGCTCGGCGGCTGCGGGTGCAGCGAGGGGGCGGCCGGCGGCACGGGCATGTTGACGCCGCAGTGCTTGGCCTCCTTCATGTGCGTGGTCATGGCGGCCAGGGTCGGGAAGCTCTGCTTGCACCACACGCACTTGAGCACGTCCTTGGCCTGGTCGGCGCCCTTGTTCAGCCAGTGCGACTGCCACGCGCTGTGCCTGCTCCCGGACGTGGACCCGGGCCCGCTCGCGTTCCCCGCGACGGCCGCCGCCGCGGCCGCTGCCGCCGCCGCTGCCGCCGCCACCGCGCCCCCCGCGCCTCCCCCCGCCCCGCCGGCCCCCGACCGGAACAGGTCCTCGCCGCCCAGCTTGCTCAACTCGCTCATCTTCTCCAACGCTTTGGTCGCCTCGCTCGGCTGGTACGACTTGTCCAGCGCGGACGGCGGCTTCATCTTCCCGTTCCACAGCTGCTGGTGGTGGTGGTGGTGATGGTGCTGGTGGTGGTGGTGCGGATGCTGCTGCTGCTGATGCTGCTGTTGTTGGTGTTGCTGTTGGTGTTGCTGCTGCTGCTGCTGCTGGTCGACCACGCCCGCGGTGCCGCTCTTGGGCGAGAGGGCCTGCTGCTGACTAGTGGCCGCGGCCGCGACCACGGCCGCCGCCGCGAAGTAGGGGAAGTGGGACGCGACGACGGGCGACGTCCACGGCGAGACGACGGGCGGGCGGCCGAAGCCCGCCGCGGCGGACACCGCCTGGGCCGCCTCCTGGTGGGCCGCGGCGGCCGCCGCCGCCGCCGCCGCCGCGGCCGCGGTGCTGGCCGCGAGCCGGGAGGACTTGCGCGCGGGCAGGAGGGGGGGCGAGTCCTCGGGGCCGGGGCGCTTCCTGCCGGGCACGGAGAGGTCGAGGGGCCCGTTGTTGGCCTCGGCGGAGGCGGAGGACGGGGTGGGCGGCTTGCTGAGGTTGAGTATCTGCTCGTCGTCGTCGTCCTCGGTCGACGACGCCTTCCTCGTGCTGAAGTCGAGCACGGCCGGGAGCGGGGTGGCCGTGGGCGACACCTCGCCGACGCTGGCCGGCGACACGAGGAGGCCGGGGGTGGCGGCCGGCGGCGAGCACGAGGAGGAGACCAGGGGCGACACGGAGCCGCGCGAGAGCGGCGAGTGGCCGAGCAGCAGTCTGTGGTGGGTCTGCTGCAGGTAGGCCGCCATCACGGCCGCGGAGTGCGGCGGCAGAAGTGGATGGGCGCCGAGCGGCAGCGGCACGATCCCGCCGGGGCTGACGGGGCTCGCGGTGCTCCTCGTCGCTGGCGGCGGGGGGCTGCCGCTCGCCGGCCCGGACGATTCCCGTGAGTCTCGAGAGGGGCAGCGTGGACTCATCGCCTCTCTGAAAGCATGAACCAGGCGCGGGTTACGAGTCGTCCACACGCGGAGGATCGGGGATGGAGAGGGAGGGAGGGAGAGATCGAGAGCGAACGGGAGGCACACGAACGGTCGCGCGAAAGGCGGCAGGCTCGACGACGGTTCGCTCGGAACTGACTGCTCGTGTGACCGAATGCCGAATGCGTGCCGAGGGGAGGGGAGGCGCCTGCACGCACGCAGGGCGAGTTTCGGGGGGGCGCGGAGGCGCCACCGCCGCAGCCTGCCACACGCATCCGCCGCCGCCGCCCCCGTGATGCGGCAAAGCGGCGGCGGCGGCGGCGGCTGTGGCTGTGGCGGTGGTGGTGGGATCGTCGATGCAACCCGACGCGTAACACGTGCCTATCTCTATTAGCCGTGTGACGTCGCACGGCAGCCCACCGATATCATCGCTCTGGCACCGGCTTATTTAACCCCTTCTTCCTCTCTCCTCTCTCTCTCTGTTTCTCTTTCGCTCTGCTTTCGTGTCTCTGTCGCGAATCCGCGTGACGATTCGTCGCGCTCGAACAACGAGAACGGTTGGTGTGTGTACACGAGGCGAGGGAGGAGGAAGGAGGGAGGGCGGCCAAAGAGAGGCGGCGAACTTCAAAGGGAACGGCAGCGGCGCTCTCGTTGATTTAGGCGGTTTATGACCGGCGAGCTCCGGGTAAAGCACCGACTAATGAGTTTCAAGCGAGCCGTGTTCGTCGAAATTTACGCCCGTCCCACATTCGACGATCGTCAACACAACAAACGCCGCGGCGGCTAACACCGTTTGAACGCGTATTCCTCGATCCGATTCCGTTCCGTTCCATTCCATTCCATTCCATTCGATTCGATTCGATTCGTCTCGATCTTCGAAAGGGGGAGGGATGGAGAGTGGAGGAGGAGGGTTTACCTGTCCGGCGGTCCACTGTCCCTCAGAATGGCGGGGTTCAGTCTCGCTGTCGCGGAAGGCGATGGGGCGGGCGGCGATCCGTCCTCGTCGTCCTCCTCGTCGGTCGCGTCCCCATCTTCCTCCTCCTTGGCCACCGTTGCGCAACCTCTCTCGCTAGGACTAATTGGGCCGTCATCCTCCGCGCAATCGCCGCCTTCCTCCCCCTGGAGGTCCGCGCCGGGCCCTGAGCCTTCGACTCCGTCCTCCCCTGCAACGGAAAATCAACACGAAGTTCGATCAGTTGCCGCGGAAGACGTGCGTTCAACGCGCGAATCGAGGGGGATGGGGAGGGGAGGGAGGAAGGGAAGAAGACGGACGTGTTCTCGCCTCTCTCGTTTTCGAAACGAGAAAGTCGAAAGGAGGGGGTGGTAAGGGCGCGTGTAACGCATTGTTCGTTATCGCCTCATTTATCGTTCCCCTTCGATAAAGACGGCGGCGGCGACGTCCGCCGCGACGTGGAACGATAAACGCGCGCCTCTCCATCGTCGAACGATTTCTTATTAACCTTTTCGAGAGAACGTCGACGAGTGTTCCCGGAAGGGAAATTCGCCATCTTGTTCCGGCTCGTCCTCCTCGGCGATGGCGCGAGGCCGCTCGGAAGAAGAAAAAAAGGAAGGGAGGCGAAAGGGAGCGACCGCAGCACACCTCCCTTCCGAGAGGGGTGGGGACAGGCGAGAGCACCGTCCTACTTTGCCGACTGGCCAACCAAACGATCGTTTGTTGGCCGATGGGCCACGGAGGAAGGAGGGAAAAGAGATCGCGCATCGATCCGAGGAGGCATCGGCAACTAATTACGCAGATTTATGTCCCCATTGTCCATTGTCTCTCTCGGCCTGGAGCAGTCCACGGCCCTTCCAACCACAGCCCTCCGCTCGGCCGTGAACGATTCTCTCTCCCTCTCTCAAAGAAGAAGAAGAAGAAGAAAGGATCGCGAGGATGACCGCGTCGACGACGAGGACGAGGAAGACGACAACGGGAGGGCCTCGGGAGGTAAAAGGCATGCGAGGATCGGTCGGAATCGGCCCGCTACCGAGAAGGGGACCCAGGGCGGACCACCGATGCACGCCGAGCTCCGCCCGCTTCCAGCATCCCTCTGCACTCCCCTTCCCTCTCCCTTCCCTCCTCCCCCGTCCAGGATATCGTCCTCGCGCTCGAGATACCGGAATGCAAATAATGCCCGTCCATGCATCGCGCTTAATACACAGAGCTTTATCCTCCTCTCTCAAATTACAAATCTCGATTACGATTTCGATCCACTTGGAATTAAAAGGAAGAATAAGATAAAGGAAAGGAGAAGAGTGATTAGGAGGGAGAGAGAAGGAGGGTGAGAACAAAAGGAGCAACGGAGGAGGAGGACAAGGCACGGGACAGGAGAGGAGATGAATTCCTGATGCGAGAGAAGCGTCGGGAGAGGCTGGCGAGGAGAGTGACAGGAGGCAGACGAAGAGACGATCGGATGGACAGGCGGACAGACTTGGACGTGAGGAGAGAGAGAGAGGGAAAGGGATGGGCGAACGGGCGGTCCGACAGAAGGACGAGCAGAGAGACGAGAAGAGGGAGGCTTCGCATTGTGATTCTCTCGCGGTCTGCCAGAGAGTGACTGACGGGTGAATCCATTCTCCTTGCTCCCCGTCCTTCTTTCTCCCCTCCTCCTCTCCAAGCAACCGGCTCTCGAATCTCACCCGGTCGCTTCGCTTTCCAACAACCGAACGTTTCCACCGGCGATCCTTGCGCCATTTCCTCCAGGTTTTCTTCTTCTCGAGTGAGAAGAAGAAGAAGAAGAAGAAGGTCCTCCTCCCCCTCCTTCGAGGTTGGACACGACCGGTTCGATCGACGCGTCTCGCGCTCGGCGTTGACGCAAATGTTTACGACTCGATCCTCTTTCTCCTCCTCCTCGTTGGAGGATCGCTTTGTCTTCGAGGATGGAACGCGTCGGGTGGTCGGATCCGTGTGAGTCACTTAAGAGCGTCCGAACGAGACGACAGGGCCGAACCGAAGACGGAGCACCGACCTACCGTAGTCGGTCTACCTGACTGATTGACCGATGAGCCGACTGTTATCCTAAGTCAACACTCACTCCATCAGCCTGTCGAATCGCCGCTCCTTCTTACTCTTCCCCTCCTCCTCCTCCTCGCGATTCCACCGGTGCATAAAAAATGCGTCCCTCTCTCTCTCTTTCTGTCCCTCGATTGAGACGTTCCCCGTTTCGGGACGAGACGTGTATATATATATATAATTCGGTAGAATGTTGAAAGGCTGCTTCTCTGCGTATATTTTAGAGCGAAAAACGAAATTTATTCTCTCGATCAGAAATTGGACGATGTTTCGATTTTCTTTCGAGGGAAGAAATGGAAGAGGGGGAGAGAGATCGAGTAAATTGCGTCGCGTACTATGGTATTAATGACGAGGCACGCACGGTCGCGCCGTAGGTGAGTCCGGTGATGCAGGTAGGACGAGTGGATGATGGATGATGGACGATGGGATGCGCAAGACCTCTCTCTCTCTGCTCGTTCTTTCGTTTGTTCGTTTGGTCGATCGCGCAACAGGCGACAGTGATGATCGATGCGTGGCTGCCGGATAGCTGCTGCCGTAGCTGCACCCGCTTAAAAAGCTGAAATCCGCAAACCCGTTCTCTCTCTCTCTCTCTCCAATTCGAATACCGGAAACGAACGATACTTATTTTCGCGAGAGGATTTCGAGGATTTATCTCCCTCTCTCTCTCTGTTCATAGAGAGAGAGAGAGAGAGATGACAGGAGGACGCCTTCATCGCGATATCCGTCACCCGTCCTCCCCCCTTCGACTCTCCTTCTCGTCTCTTTCTTCCACTCGCCGTCACGCCGCCTTTCGAAATGTCACTCCCGTTACCGACTGCCGGTACGGAGCCCGTGACAACAATAATTGTCAGCGAAGTAACGTCTCTCGAGTCGGCTACGGACAGGAGGAGGAGGAGGAGAAAGAGGAGAGGGAAGCAGCAATTCTAGAGTGAGAGAGAGAGAGTTAAAAAGCGCGAGAGAAAGGGGAGAAAGGGGAGGATGATCGAGATCGAGCGCGGCTCGCGAGAAGGAGCGGAACACGGGTCCGCCTCTATTTATAGAACCGGCAACAAACACGGAGCAGCTGGTGTCGATCCGTCCGGTTATCGTTTCGTTTACACAGCCTCCGCGTGTCGCGCTCTGCCCCCGCTCCGCCAAGTGGTCGCCCCCTCGAATTCTTCTTTCCGCCCTTTTTCCAACGTTCGATCGGGTACGACGACCTTCCGCCTCTTCCTCTTCCCGATCTTCCGCTCGCAAGGGTTTCCTCGGCGTCTTAATCCCCCTCTCGAGAGTAAGGGAGGGGGGAGAGCGAGTGGCCGGCCGGTCTTTCGCCGCGAGGATCCCGAAATAGGCTGCCGCGGCGCACGAACCTCACCGATCCGTCCTAATAAATATCGTGTCAACGTAAATAAGTGCGATGCCTCTCGTCGTGGCACGGAAAGAGAGAGAGAGAGAGAGAGAGAGACGGATCCGTCCACCGAATGATGGACGGCTGATGTAAGGAAGGACAGGTGCGCGTCTCCTCCATCTTCATCCTTCTCACACACACATATACATATATATATATATAGAGTTGATTCGATGTAATTTTTCTTGCTCGAAAAAACTGTCGTGTCGATCGTCCGTGGGGACGATATTCCGTGAAACGCGAGTGCCGTTTCGAGGACGGCACCGATCTATAAATAATACCGCGATGCGGATCAGGTTTTACGAGCGCGGTTTCGATCGAGAGGAGCGATTCTTCGCGGGCAAAAATTTCGATTTCGAGAGAGAGAGCGGGTCAAGTCAGTCAATCGTCGCGAGAGAATCGTCGTGGTTGTCGTCGTGGTCGTGGTCGTGACGGTTGTCGGTATCGAAAGGAAAGTCTAGAAACGGTTCCAGTGCAGTCGCGAGGGGGGCCGAGGTCGGGGCAGATTTATGCGACACACATGCGGCAAGCCGTATAACTCACTCGCACGCCCATAATATCTTCCCCCTTCGTCTGCCGCTCTCTGCATCTTGGCCGCCCTCCCCTCCCCCAAAGGCATCGTCGAGATGAGAGACAGATACACCAATAACGCCGAACCCAGGCCGTCCCAACGATATTTATTACGAATTGCCGGGGATTATGTTATGCCGTCGTACGGCGGTTCTCGTCTCTTCCCCCTTCCCCTTCTCTCCGCGATTTCGAATTTCTCTCGACGAGAGAGAGAGAGAGAGAGAAAAAATCGAAAGGTTCGTCGACCGATCGACGAAGGGGATGGTTCCTTCCTCCCAAAGGAGAAATAAAGAGAGAGAGAGAGGGAGAGGGAGCGGCGATAAAAGAGAAGGAACGGGGTTGTGCGGTGGCCGAACCGTGGCTAGTTAGTCGGAGATCGTAGTACCACCTTTGTTTGCACGCCCCACCTTCGACGCGACATACACACACACACGCTCACGCGCGCGAACGCGGCTCGTGTGTGCGCGTGCACGCACACCAGCGGCGGGGCGGTAGCCGTGGCATTATATCGTGAGCACAGAAGTAATTTATAGTTGCAATAATTTATTGGGTACCATGGGGTTTATACTTGCCTGACGTGTAGCCATCCGTCACCGTCAGTGACGTCACCTCCCTCCACATAATGACTACCTACGCCCCCCTCGACTCCCCCCGGCCGCTCCCCGGTCGTCGTGCCCCCTCCCCCTCCCCCTAGCCCGGTCACCGTACACCCTTCTGCCTAACCAACCCCACTCCCCGGACCTT
The DNA here is from genome assembly GCF_003254395.2 of Apis mellifera. NCBI lineage: Eukaryota > Metazoa > Arthropoda > Insecta > Hymenoptera > Apidae > Apis > Apis mellifera. Next base: position 2,677,396 of record NC_037650.1, read on the forward strand.
TCGCCGTTTCTTCTTCTTCTTCTTCCTTCTCTCCGATCGCGCCAACTCCTCTCCTCTCGCCTTGTTCGCGCCTTTCTTTCGTCGTCGTTTTGCGAGAGAATCTCGGTTGGATGGAAGAAGAGAGAGGAAAATACTACAGCAGTGGACCTCGAGTAAGAAAGAAGGGAGGAGAGAGAGTTCGGTCCGGAACTAGATATGCTCGTCACGTTTCTAGCTCGCCTTGGAGGCGAGGAGGGGGGAGGAGAAAGAGGAAGTTGGAAGAGGCGAGAGAAGGTGTCGTTGGAGAGGGCGATATCGCGCGCGGTGTCGGCACTGTCGCAGGAAGCCGACGTTGCGAGTGGAAATGACGTTGACGGGCGTTTGTCACTGTCCTCGGCAAATAATATCCAACACCGCCCGGTGTATACCCATCCTATTTACCTCCACAGAGGCTTTCTCCCGCTACGCGCGCGCGCCAGCCTCGTCGAGAGAGCGTGGAAAAGAGAACCGTGTGCGTGCGCGTTTGCCGCGTATCTCTGTGTGTGCGCGTTTGCGCCACAACTGTCGCGCGTTCGTGTCGTACACGCGCATAATCGGTTTGCCGCGCCACGTCGGTCCGCTTCTTTTTCGACCGTCGCGTCTTTTTCTCTATATTCGAGCTCGAAAGGGACGTCGAGAATCGTAACTCAGAATTTGCACTCGTTCGATAATTATACATTATTCGATTGTCATTCAATCAATAATACGAGATTAAATAGGTTCTTCTTACAATATGTGTGTTTTCCAGAGAATTGACGACGTTTATCCCTTCCACTGCCGGTTCTCCTCCACTTAGAGCGTTCTGAGAGACGTCTTCGGCGACAGGTAATTAGAAAAAGTTATCAGAACTATCGTCGGAAAGGGACAGGTGGTGGGTAGGAAGAAGGGTGGCGCGGCATCGAATCGAGCGGGCAAGTTCGCCGGGTTAGAAGGTGGAAAGGCTGAAGGGTCTTGGCGACAGCCGTCAATCGATTGTCAACCGGGTCAACCGACCAACCTAACCCGAACCTTCCTACTATCCTCATCCTTGTTCCGATATTGTCGCGCTCTCTTATTTCTTCTTCTTCTTCTCCTCCTCGAATACTTCGATACGTATCTTTGCTTCGAGTATTCGAAAGATTGGGAGGAATCGAGCAGTAGCTTGAAGAAGCAGCAAAGTCTCGTCGAAAATTATTAGGGTTATTCGTAATTGCGGATCGAGCGAAATTCGGTTGGGTTAATTCGACGGTGTACACCTTTGAAAGAGGAGGAGGACGATTTTGTCGGAATGATCGATCCTCCTTTCGCGGAATTTCGTCTCGCGGAGATCGTAAACCGTGATTAAGGACGTCGGTCGATCATCATCGGCTGCTTTACGATTCTCACGTATTCGGAAACTCGAGCATTCGGCGGTGAAAGCTCTCTGGCTTGGAAGGGTGGGAAGGAGGGAGGGGAGAAGTTAATCGAGCGTCGCGAGCCGCGTGGCTCGTTCAATTTGCCTCGATTAACGTTCGCCGGTTGACCAACGAACGAGTTGAAAACATCGAATGTGCATACGAACAAGTAATGAAAGAAAGAGAGAGAGAGAGTACAATTTTTAACAATTTCTCACGAGTTTATATATATATATCTCTTTCTTTTCTGGTCGATGGAATCGCGAGGCATCGTGGACGTTGGCAGAAAGCTTATTTCGCGGGCTAAAGGAGTAGGCAGCCGTCTAGCAACCCGTCGTCCCGGACCCTCCCCACGGGTAACGTCGATATCAAGACAGCCGTCCGACAGATCAATGCCGTGAACGGCGACGACGCCTGGGCGTCCACCGTCGTCCAAAGAGACGACTTCCAGTTGACGGACGCGAGAGACCTGTCCCTCTCCCCCTCTCCTTCCGCTCCCACGTTCCAAAATTATCCTTGCGGAACCGTACAACGATATACCTTACACAATTGATCTTTTTCTCAATCCTTCGTTACGATGGACACTTTTCACGGAATGTGAAAGAGAGAAGGAAGGAAGGCTGGAAAAGGAAGAAGCAGGACGTAACCACACCCGTGGTTATATATATATATATATATGGAGGAAAGAAGAAAGGAAGAAGGGAGGGAAGAGGGACAAGTCACAGTGGTCCCTTCCGAATATCGTGGACGGTTTATTGGTTTTGTCTACGGCGGATCTGCTCGAATCTCGGCCGTGGGAGGAGCGGGATGCCTGGAGCGCGATTAAAGGGGGTGACGATCCGTGACGTAGAGTTATTTCGGACCGGCCTGGGATGTGTCCTCCCTGGGAGGAGGAGGGAAGAATTCGTTCGTACGTAGCCGCTGCACGACCTCCTTTCCTTTGCAAAGAGGAGCGCATTCCACGCGTGTCCATTTCCCCGACAGTACACCCGAAAGTGCACCCCTTTCGAACTAACCTCGCGATCTTCTCCCTTTCCTTTCCCTCTTCCTTCCATTCCTTAATCGCAAGGAATCAAAAGTGGAAAATTTTCGACCCGAAAAGAGCGCGCGCTCAGGGAGGAAAGATCGTGGGGTGTGGTAGGCGAAAGCTCCTCTCTCTCTCTCCTCCGCGTCTTTCTTTCGCGTGCATCGGACGGAGCGAGAGCACAGAAACGAGAGAGAGAGGGAAAAGCGAGAGAGGAGAGGGAGGAGGAGAGAGAGAGAACAAGGGGGATCCAGAGAGGGTGCGAGGGAGAGGGTAGCTGTTTCATCTGTCACCTGCAGACGCCGCCTTCCTTTCCGTCATCGTCCCTCTCCGGCGGCAACCACCCTCCCCCAGCGACCCCCCTTTAATAATAACAACAATAGAGCCGGACTAGCGGCGGTCGGTCGACGCGGTGGCACGCGAGGGAGGGGGAGCGGGAGGGTGGGGGAAGGAGCGAAGCGCTGGGACGAAACCGGACGGACGGGCGGACGGGTCTGCACGGGTCACAAGACGGCCGTGTCACGTCCGCCTCGACCCTTCTCCTCGACAGGTCCACCCCGCGCCGTCAACTTCACCCAGGGATGTAGTGGACCACCTTGAGTTTCGTCGTTCGATACCGTAGCGCGCGCAACCACGATTATTCGTCGAAATAATTCGACGTGTGCGCGCTATTTTCGAGCAAGGAAAGACAAATACGCGTTCCTCGATTCCTCGACTACTACTACTACTGTTAGCGGACGGCCAACCCTTTCTTCCTTCTCTCTCTCTCTCCTTTTGTCACGTTGTCTCTCTCGCGACCCTTATTACGCGTCGCTGCTCGACTTCATCATCAGGGAAATGTCGCGCGCGGGCATTAACTCACGCGCACAAGCGAGCGGCCTACGGACACGCTATGCTAATGTCCAAAAACGACGCAGCCGTGTGCGTTGCGGATGCATCCGCGGTATTCCGCGATAATGGCCTCCCAAGTTGAAAGAGGAGGTACGACGTATAATACAACGGCGAAAATATAACGGCGAGCCTTTTTCCCTTCCTTCTTTCTTTCGTTTCCTCTCCTTCTCGCGTGTTTCTTCGGTCGCCCCGCGGGTTACGCGAGAGGAGGGAGAAATTCGGATGGAATAACTCTTCCCTGGATATACTTTTCGATTTGATTCGTGACCCGAGGACGACGCGTCCCGAGCATTAATCGTTGGTAATTTCATTCGATTTAATTACCCGGCCGCCGCGCCCCGAAATCGGGCGAGGCATTAAACCGTCCAAAACCGAGTCGAATGTTTGCATTTTAATACGTACTCCCTCTCCTCCACACTTTTGCGCGCCCCTCCCTCCCTCCGTCCTAATGATAGACGCGTAACGAGCGCGACGCTGCATCAATTAACGGCCGATAATTAGCACGGTTGGAAGCGGCGGCGGTTCGCCATTTTTCGCCATTCGTTCGCCACCGATTTTCGCGCCGCTCTCCTTCCATTTCGAGAGAGGGGGGAGGGGTTGTGCGTGGGGCCATTAGGGAAACGGGAAGAGTGTGTCACAGCGTGAGGTGCGTCGAAAACCAGTTCAAGTTTCCACGGAACCCCGTTTCCGTGCTCGATCGATAAGGTCGTGCAAAACTGAAATAATTTGGTAAACGTATAGGCGCGTGCGTTTAAACGTCATCCTCTTCCTACTGTGTGCGCTTCGCTCACCACTACAATCGCGTCGTCGCGTTGCATCGACGCGACGCGGCGTTTGTAATTTTTTTTGCACCCATCTTTTTCCTTTTTTTTCCCTCGTCCCCCGAAAAGATAATCCAATCTGGGACGATGATCGAATTTATTAAACGGGCGCGTGTCCGAGGTCGCGCTCGTATTATAACACTGCGTCGAACGGGCAGAATCGAGTCGATTTCCACCGCGAGAAATCGAGGAGAGCTTTGGAAATTGGCGGAGGCGGATGAGAGAGAGAGAGAGAGAAAGTAAGAGTCTGGAGGGGGAAGAGGAGGAGGAGGAGGAGGAGGTATACGGCCGCGAAAGGAGCTTTGTCTCGATCGTTGTCGGCCTTGAATAATCTCGTCCTCGGAAATTTGATCGACACCGGTCAAACGGGTCGACCGGACTTCAAATACCCAGGTACCAGATTCTTGGCTCTCGAAATCTCCTCTCTCCCTCTTCTCCACGCTCTTCTTCTCTTGCGCCAAGTCTCTTACTTCTTCTTCTTCTCGTTGGAGCGAAACGTAGCGATCGTTCGAAACACCCTCCGGAGAAGAGCAGAGAGAGAAAGAGAGAGAAGAGGAGCGCATGGCCGGAATAACTCGAAAGTGTCGGAACGATAATCTGACGGCGGCAACGTGACGGACGTACCGCGTCCACTTGGCGTCCGTTCCCTTCTCTCTTTTCTCCTTCTCCTTCCCCCTCGTCGAGATCTGGACAAGCGTTGAACGTCGATTAAACGTCAACGTTTCCAACGGAACCTCCTCCTCCTCCTTCGTGCTGCGCATCCTCGCGATACGCGCATTACACGAATAGAAGGGAAACCTGTCTCCTTCTCCTCGAACTTTGCCTCCTTGCCCGCTCGCGAAACAGAAACGAAACGAAAGGGAACGAAAGCGAGAGACGACGGATCGAGGTCGTCCCGATATTAATTGCGATACTTGCCACTCTCTCTCAACAGAGAGAGAGAGAGAAACGTCTTCCTCTCCATGGCTTCCTCTCCTTTTTATTCCTCCGCCGCAGATCGATTCCGACAAGCGTAACCGTACGGCGCGTAATCGGAATAATTGACGTGGATTCTCTCCTCGAGCACCAGATCGGCGAGCGCGTAACACCGAAGCCGGAAAAGTATCCGCGCGGCAGCTGGATACTTTTCGAAAGAAGGGAGGGACAACTATTGTGCGTCGGTTGTGAAAGGCTCGGTCGCGCGATAGCATCGGCGAGAGCCGCCCCGCTGGCAGGTGGATCTCGTATTATTCGCCGCCCTCTTCTTATCGCGCCACCCTCATTAATCCGCGCGGAAGGAAGCCTCGCCTGAATCGGGAAATTTTTCTTCCTCCCTTCCCTCTCCTTTCTTTCTCGTCGAGAAGGAGGAGGGAGTTGGATCGCGATACCCGGTTTTCGCCCGGTCCACCTACGGCCCTCGGACGGAAATAGACGATACGCGTGGCAATAAATATCTCTCGTATTATAATTAAGCCGAGTGGATACGATGGAGAGAGGTTGGGACGATGGACGCGCGCGAGAGAGAGGAGAGGAATTTCTTGGAGATGAATCTCTCGGGGGAAGGCGCTGCCGCTTAGCAACCGTGCCTCTAAAACTTTGCGGTTTATCGGTGGTGGACACGAGTTATATCGACTCGAGGAGGCGCGCTCGGCCTTGCCGCGTCCGTCTCTTGCTCCTTGAGTGGCAGCGATTCATTCCGCGCTCTCTCTCTATCCCCTCTCCCTTGTTCTTATTCCCAAGCCGGGCGCGAACGTGTGCAACGCATCGACGTGCGCCAAAACAGAGAGAGCGGCGAGACGCGCCCAACGTTTCTCTTTCTCTTTCAAAGTTCGAATCGCTGCTAATTATAGTCGATATTTTATCTTTCTGGTGTTTATTATTTCTTCCATATTAACTGTCTCGCTATTGTCAATTCTTTTCAAAATTCTATAAATAGTTCGGTAAGTCGAATTTCTTGTTATGGCTCACCTCCTCTCTCGCAAAAACCGTAACCGAATTCATTGCCGAACGACAATCTTTATCCAAGCTAACCTAATCGAAGAAAAAAGTATCGATCGTTATCTATCCCTTCTCCTCGAGATAAATCGTGGCTCGCTGCCGAGAGGCAACGGGAAGGATCAAGCGATGTCTCTTTTCCACGGCTCCGTTTACGCGGCGGAGTTTTCCGCCCGACTAATATTCGCCGCCGTTCTTTTGTTGCGCGCCCCGCGACAATTCGCCCGCTCTTCCGCCTACGCTCGCAACGAATTTCAGCCTGATTATTCGGCGCTGTGGAGTGACGTTTCTCCCCCCCCGACGTTGTTTCCCCGGATTAAAATGCTGCCTCCCCGTGCAAGTGGATGCGAAATGGGTCCTGCATCCCGCCTCAGGGAACGAACTTGCGCCTCCTTGCGTCATTTCTTCCTCCAACAATTCGATTCTTCGATACTCGAGAAGAGATAATTTCGAGGAAGCTGTGATAAGACAACCGAGAGAACAAAGTGCGGGGCTGGAACGTATCGGACGTGGACTTGGTGGGCGTATATAGATATAACGCTCGCAGGTAGACAGGTAGGTAGGTAGGTAGGTAGGTAGGTAGGTAGGTAGGTAGGTAGGTAGGTAGATACGCGTGCGAGCGGGGAGGGGAGGGGAGCGGGGACGGGCACATAAGTCCGCAGCTGACATCGCGGTGCAAGCCTCGCGTCTGACTCGAGTATCGACAGATATTTAAATGAATATTCCTCCGCTGTTAGGGATCCTCCGCTCTCTTTGAAATCAAAGCAGAAGGTACAACGGTTCATTTAGACGTCCGCCGATATCCAGCCGGACCGGTGGATACAGGGATTTCGCTTGTCACGTCATTCGAGGGTTATCGTCGAGACGACCGCCACGATTCCCTGGCCGGGGGCTATTGGAAAGGGAGGGGGAGGGAGGGAGAGAGAGAGGAGTCGCGTGTCCCTCCTCCACGACCCCGTTTGTCCGGCACACGCACGCGGCTTGTACTTTATCCGCGTCCGTTATCAACGATCGCTCGATATCTCCTCATCCACGGCTGCTTTTCGGCTTCAAGCTTTTCCTCGAATATAAGCGTCTCTCTTTCCCTCTCCAAGGATCGATGCAGAGAGATAGGTGTGTATATATATATATATATATATATATGTGTATGTGTAAGGAAGCGGGAGGTTTCGAGAGTGCAACGTGCCCTCCTTTCTACCTCGAGCCCGTGACCGTTGCCAATTTCGTTCCTCGGCCGAATTTGAGCGCGGTGCCTTTTCCGCGTACTAATCGAGCGTACGATGACCGTGACCGGGCGAAATCGTTTAAATAAGCGCTAAGTACATTGGTTATAATTGGCCGCCACCAAGATTCGAACAATTTATATCACAAGTATCGCGGGTTTGTCGTGATAACTCGTCGCGGGCAAGGCGATCGTCTTCTTCTTCTCGTGTTGTTCGCAAACACGAGCAATAAATCTCCCCGGGCATTTCTAATTTCTCCACCGAAATGCACACACACGTAGAGCGCACACGACGACACCCGACTAATTTTCGCCGACGAATTCTCGTCCCTTTTCCTTCTGCTCGAAAATCTTGGAAAAGATCGATTCTATTCTACTCGCATGCAAGCAAAAATTTGAGTAAAACTTCACGGATGAAAATCGCGGTGGACGCGAAGATCGAACGTACGTAGGGGAAAAAAGGCGCAGAAGAACTAAGAAGTACGTGCAGATAAGGTGGATGCGTGCGCGTGTGCGTGCTCTCGTGCGTAGTGATGCGTTGCGTGTGGTTGGGATATTTACCGGTAAGATTATCGCCGCGTTGCTGCGGCCACCGAAAGGAAGGCCTCGGCTGCTGCTTGCTGCGCATGTCTCCCGTCCGGTGCGGCGGCTGCGGGCCGCTCGCTTTTCAAACGATCGGAGACCACTACTTACCTGAAAGAGAAAAAGTCAGAATGGTCATAAAAATAGTTCGCCTCGCGGCCACGAGACCACGCTCGATTCGATCCGCGCACGAGGATGGAAAGAACTTTCTTTCCTTTTTTTCCCACCCTCCTTTTTCCGACGACCCTGCTCGTTTTCCCGACCCGACGTCGGCTCCCCTCCCCTCGCATTCCCCCTCCCTCTCTTATCCACCCGTTACCAGCCATCCTAACCGGCCGTATATCTTTCGTACCGTACGCCCTCGAAAGCGGCCGCCTTTGTTTCAGATATTTATGAGCCGTTTTAATTCGCGCGCCGCGCCGTGCCGCGTCATCCAGCGTCGTTCGCCCTCGGCTGCCCTCGGCCCGAGTCGCCGCCGCTCGGCCGCGCTCGGCCGAACTCGGCCGAACTCGGCGCCGCGTCGCGCAACCGACCGAACGTCTAGCGCGGCAAGGGGATGGCCGCGCGTTAAACCGCTACCATCGGGGGATGAGGAGGCATAATAGGCATAAGGGTGCTCCGATAAAGCGGCAACTCGCCTCTCCCTCCTCTCTTTACCCTCCGCGTATCCCTCGCCTCCCACCTTCTTTCCAGACGCAGCCCATAAACGCGAACAAACTCTCGATCGTATATCTCGGTTGAATGGTTTGCACGACGCGGTGCGGAGCGACGCGTTCGCTTCCCGTTTGTATCTAGCTAGCCGTGTTCCCTTTCGTTCCCCGCCCCCTCTTCTACCAACGACTCGAAAAGGATATCGAATTCTCTCGAAAGGAGAGATGATAATTCAGCAAACAGTTGCTTTTCTTTCTCCAAAATATATTTTATTCTCAATCGCAATTTTTTACATTATTGAATATATATAAAGAGGCGTTAATAGGAGAGGTCGCGTACTACTAGTTACGTAATCAATCATATTCTTTCTCGCTCCATATCGACTTTCGTACTCTCGATTCAGGCTCCAACTTGGTCTTTATCTTTATCTTATAATATCGATGGTCGATCAAAGGCGAATAATAAGCCGGGGAGAAAAACGGACTCACCGATACGCCACTTCTCCCGCTGTTAACCGAGTTTAACAGCAACGGTACGTCACCCTGTCAACCTCCCCACCCCACCCCTGCGTCCCATGGCAGCTCGAGTTCTCCCTCTCTCTCTCTCTCTGCCTCGTAACGTAGACACGCTCTTTCGTCCAACCTTACTCTCTTTCCCCCCTCCCCTCCCGTTCCCTCCTCCTCGGTATATTCTCCGTCTTCCATCCAGCGTCCGCGCGGCTGTCCTCGTCGCGCTTTTCTTAACAGCCTTCACTCTCTAAAAGCCTCGGCGTGATCTATGGCAGGACGTTGCGTCACACGAAGAGAGAACAGATGCAGTGCTCGTATATTACTCGGCCATATCTAGGAAGGGAAGAGAGGCGAAAAGAGGAGAAATAAGGCGAGGCGAAAATCGAAATTACTCTCTCTCTCTCTCTCTCTCTCTTCTTTTTCGAGAATGAAAGCCGATTCCAGCCGAGAGAGAGAGAGAGAGAGAGATAAGATAGAAAAGGTCGCGGAGAAGGAAAGGAGCGCGTGTCGGTGAAAATGCTAGCCAGCTGTCTGCACCGGCGAGAGAGAGAGAGAGAGAGGAAGAGAAAGCGGAGAGGGGAGAGTTGGGGAGGGAGGGAGGCTCGAAAACGCGCGTCGGCAGGGTAGACACTTGGAGAATCCCATAAATCAGGTCAGGGTTGGCGACGGGGGTGGCTGCGCGGCGGTAGTTACAGGGGAGGCCGGGCGGAGAGGAGAGGAGAGCTAAGGGAGCCAGCTACGACTCGAAGAGTGAGAGAGAGCAGTTAGGTAAAGGTCGACGCACAACAAACCCACGCCGAGCACGGTGCAACGAGGCGCGCATGCTCGTGAAACGTGTTTGGCGCCAATTCGTGTTTTCCACGATTTTAACCATTCTTCAACCGTGCTTCAACTTTTGTAGAAAAACCAATTGACGAGTGATTCGATTCGTTTCTCAAACTGGATAGATAACGAAATCCGATGAAAGTGTAAAGAGAAAAGAAAATTAAAAATTCGATCGAGATTCATCTCATCTGCGCAACATCTGCTCCCAAAAACCGTGGAATATATCGAAAATCCAATCGAAATCCGAAATTCGACTCGTGAAATTTTCGCATTCGACAAAGTTCAAAGAATTCGAAGAGTCGCGGCGCGCTCGATACTATCGAATCGATACTCGCGAAGCTGGCGAAAGAGGGGAGGGGGGAAGGAGAGGGCGACGTTGAAGAAGCTACGCGGGGAGACCCCAGATGGAATCGGTGCAGTTTGGAATATTGGAAAACGTCGAAACGTGCGAGAAATCGGGGAGTTGGGGAGAGGGGGCTGAGGATGGGAGGCGGTGCACAGTGCGAGCAGGCCACTATTTATGACGCGTACGTGAATTCTTGGAACGGCGGGGATACCGCGTGTTCGTGTCGCCGTGAGGGAAAAAGAACGATCGAGGGAGGGGAGGGGAGGACGGAGGACTCGAGAAGCGAGCCGCTCCGTCGTAAAAAACGCGATAGACACCGACGGGTGTATATCTGCCGCTCTCGAATCTGACGATTCGGACGCTAAAAGGTATTCGAAAGATCGAAGGGGAGGGGGTGGGGGACGAGGCGAGGAGGAGGCGAAAAAACGGAGGAGATTTCGATTGATTCATTGGACGCGCGTGCCTGGTTTCAAATCACCAGAATAGAAACCCGTTGCCGTTTGGAATGCCGGGCTCACGGCTAATCCATCGAGCGTCTTTATTGCTCTGCGACATTTATAAAACGGCCGAGAGGCGAGGGCTCTCTCTCCCTCGGCGATCGCGCCCATTCGTCACCGATTATAAATCGTCAAGTCTCCCCTTTTTGCCGCCCAAGCCTCTGTCCTCGTCCGCCGCCTCGCTCGTCGATTCGGCCACGCTTTTCTCTAATTTCTGTCCCGACCATCCTCCGTATTTCCAAAAATACCCACGCACCTAGCCAGAGAACCTCATCGCGGTTCTCTCGTTCGATCGTCGAGGGAAAAAAAATATATATGTGTATATATATGTAAAGAGGAGAAAAGGGTGTGTTCGCGAAGAAAACGTGGAACAAGCGCGGCGTCGCGTAGGTGGTGGGCGGTCGAAGAATAACGGAAGTAAACCGTGAAGGGTTGATACGCTCCCCCCTCCCCTGCCGAGCGCATAGCGAAGATAAGACTCGCTCGTTGCGTGGAAGCGTCCCAGAGCGACCGTCCTGGAACGTCTCGAGAAACGTATACCGATGCTTCGACTCCGCCAGCCTCGTCCTCTATTCTTCCTTACGAGCGCCGATCTCGTTCTCCGGAGCATCGTCTGCTCCGCCGTAATATCATCATGCTCCTCCCTTCTCCCCACTTTCCTCTTGCACCGAGTTCAGTTCGTAGACGAACGAAATCGGAACAAAGAAGGAACCGAGGAAGCCAACGCACTCGTGAAATCCTCCCTCCCCTCTCGCCGGACAAGCAAGTAAGAAAGAGAGGCGAGCACGAGAAAATGGAAACGTGGTTGGAAACCCGTCTAATACTCGTCTCGATGGGCCAAGCTTTCCGGGTAATTGGCGAGTTAAACAGCTCCCCGGCATGCACCTCGCTTTTGTCGCAAAACTCCCTTTGTTCTTTTCGACAAACACCACGTATTCGTTGTACACATACACGTACACGCATACACTATTCGAGTATACGCAACCGTAGAAATAAATATCTGAAAAACGTTTCGATCGATCGAGGCAACGCAACGCTCAGCTCCGAAGAAAACGAAAATACCGAATTTACCGATAGATACTTAGTCTTAACGGCGAGGGAGTAAACCAAACTCTCGTGCGCTCGCTTTCTTATTACCGATTGGCGTGTCCTATTAGACGAGAGCCCGATCCTTTCGAAAAGAAACCAACTTCTCTCAAAGTATATATGTATGTATATATATATATTGGAAAGAGCGCGGTGAGAAGATGAAGCGGTCAGGAAGAAAGGGAAGGAAGAAGAGAAAGAGGCAGAGGAGAGGAGAGGAAAGGAGAGAATGGAAGGAGGTGGTGGTGGTGGGGGGGGACAAGGTAAGTAGGTATAAAGGAGCGTGACTGGACGTGAGTTCAATACGCGGCTCTCGAGCACAGCTGTCACTGACATCGCCGCAATTCGAAACTGACCACGACAGCTAACCTCCGTACCGGCGGACCACAACGGCGGAAACTTATACCAGCCTTCCGATTGATACGTCCTGGCCACTCACCATACGCCGAAGGGGACGGATTAGTTGGCGGATGGCAGCAGTCTCCTACTACTCTACTACGCTTATCCACTTACGCTATATATATATATATATACACATCGGTGTACTTCGAGTACTACCGAATCCTCTCGTCCTTCCTTTCCCTCTCCTTTCGATCTTCTCTCGAGATATATTATCGTCTCGAATTTTCTTTTTCTCGATTCTTCGAAAAGGAGAGAGAGTGAATTGGGTGGAAAGGGAAATAGCGCAGTCATTCTCGGGATCTCGCGAGCGAGAATGGGCCGCGGTAGGTAGTCGTTTCTCCTCGATTCATCGAGGAAAGGCACAGCGAGCTAATAAGGACTGGGTACGATAATAGCGAGCAAAGAAAAAACCCACGGGTGGGAGAGAGAGAGAGAGAGAAGACGGAGAAAGAAGAAAACGAATTGACGGAGATGCTTGGGACGAAGACGGCCGATCCTCGGTGAGAAGGGCGAGGAGGTGATTGATGGAACGTCAGTCATGGTGCAGCCATCAATCTCCCGTACCTATACCTTTATTATTTATTATCCTCGCCGCTACGGATACTTTGCTTCAGGTACGTCGTCTCTCTCTCCCTCCCTCCCGATTACTCCACGTTGTTGTTTCCTTCTCGTCGCTACGCCCGATGCATCGGCAAAGCCCAAAGGCCGTCCAGTGACGAAGCAACCTTTCCATCCATCCGTCCACGGATTCGTCCGTGCCGATCTTCGATCGTCTCGATCGATTCTCGAATATTTCGTAAAAATTTCCGCTCGAAAATTCGAAAGCGAATTTTCCTTTTTCTTTATCGCCGAGGATAAAGAAGAGCGTGCAGATCGTTCTTCTCTCTCTCTACGCTTTCGCCCCTGCTGCGTCACGAAACAAATGCGCTTTCGGCCCAATCATCGTCGCGGTCGCCGCCCGTAAGGATCGTGATCAGGATGACGATCACGATCGAACATGATGACTCGTCGCAGCTGTCAATCCTTGCTCCACGCGGATGGACAAAGCTCTCGACTCGGAAATTTACACGATGTGTAAACGGATCGGATGTTTTCGAACGAGGTATAATTATCGATCGTTTTCGTCCAAAGAATTAAACCGTTTCCCTCTCGCGAGGGAATGGCATTGAAAATGCGAGGAAGACGAGATTAAAGACAGAGAGAGAGACGTGCGTTAAGAAGACGAAAGGCAAGGAGGGAGGGGGAGAGAAGGGTGGAGCAACAGGGGCGGAAAAGTTGACGGCTTAGACGTTTTAAATTTCTCGAGGCATTCGAGAAGACATCGAGCAACTCGATCTTTCGAGCCGGACGCCGGAGATACCTGCACCTGAGCCTCTTACACTTTTTTCTCGTCCTTTTCTCTTCCCCGAGCGCTAAACAGGTTGGCTACCCGCACTCGAGAGACAGAAAAAAGGCGCAGAAATCCGGCGAGGTGAAATTTCGCGACTGAAAATTGCAACGTTCCGATAATCTTTCGTCCTCGTCCCCGTCTTCGTCGAATTTCCCGCATAATTACGCCTCGGATGTACATATCGAAAATGAATTTTTCAACGACCGGATAAATCCATGGTACGCTGCGGTTAATCGGTAACGCGGTTTAATACGCGCGGATCGAATATCGATAATTAACACCGCGCGCGCGTGCTCGCTCATTAATATTTTAATTATTCAAAATCCGCGTCGAGTTTAACGATCGCGCGCGCGCGGACGGATTAGGATTTACATGATTTGAGGCAGGTCAAGAGCGGGCGAGCGCGTGGAGAAGTGGGCGAGCGGGCCTCTCCTCGCTTCATTCATAGTTAAACCGTCGCTGTTTATGAACGGGCATGCCTATTATGTAATGGATCGTCGGCAACAACGAGTCTTTTTATATCCGCCACGTGGCCGCGATTCCTCTCTCAAAAATTCACACCGATTTCACAAATACGGATCGGAAAGATCGATGCTCGCCGGATCGAATGTCTCGATCAAATTTACTCGAGGCCTTGAATAGCGTATATATATATATATATATATATATATATATATATATGATCGTCGATGCGTGGAAACGGGTTAATTGGAATGGGAGGGGGTTCTCGCGAGATGGAGAAGAATCGATGGGCCCGATACGAAAGGCGAAGCGAAGGGAGGCCTCCTCGGCTCGGTCTCTTGTTCGACGGCGATCGATAAAATTGTGACGAATGGCGTTCCGTGACGAGGCTCGTATAAAAGAGCGGAGCCAGACGAAAGACGTCCACGAAATTTCTCGCCACGGAGAAGGAAGGAAATCGGGGTTACACGGTCGCCGTCCAGGGAATCGAGATCGTCGTTGGGAAATGGGGAAGGGAGGGGATTCTTCGAAACTCGTTCCTTTTTATTTCTTTCTTTCGTTCTCGCATAACAAGGCGCTCAACTCGAGGGATACGGATTGGAATTTAAAAGTGGAACGGATTAATTTTTAAAAAAAAAAAGTATAATAAACGAGCGAATAGTAATTAATCGATCATCTTTTTTTTTTAACGCGCTTCGAAATAACCTTCGTTAACTCGCGAATATTAATAACCCAATATATTTGTTACGTGACACGGGATTGGTTAGATTTTTAACCAAAAATTTTGCGTTAAAAGTGTCGAAAGTGTCGAATGATTATAATTACATCATATACATATATATTCCATCATTCTCGAGGGATCAAGTAAAACAAAGAAAGAATCCCGCGACAGGTGTTCGGTCAATTCGAGCCAATCCACCTTCAGGATAACCGTCGACGGTGACGACGAAGGGAGGGAGAGCTTTCGTCGGTTCCTTCCCACGCGAGACGTGATTCACCGGTTCACACGCGACTTCGATACCGTTACACGCGTCTGTGGGCGCGCACAGAGGGCATCTCTATCCGTACGACACACGCGTCGGAGGATCCTAGAGAGCTCGAGGGGAGGGGGAGTGATCTACGCGCGAGTGGGTGGCGGACACGTATGCCGACGTACGCGATTATTATTCGCTGTTATCACCCTCTCTCTCTCTTATACGCCGATCCAAAAGCGTCGCCCAATTTTCGAAGTAGATTGCGAATAAGCGGATTTAGACATTGCGCGGATGGAATAATTAAAGGAGGAGGAGGAGGATCCAGGTAGCTCGTCTCGTTGAAATCGATACACGCCAGTAGTAATCGGAGTAATCTGGGGAGGAGAGGGTTGGATTCACGGGGGTGGAGAAATTTTTCTCGAGGCGAGGGAAATTTATCGTCCATCGCGGATGCATAAAGCACGCGTTTCCGGCCGTTCCTTCGACCGGCTTAACAGCGCGGAGACCCGATATCATCTATTCGGTCTCGCTAGATCCGAATACGCGAATTTCTCGAGTTTCTGGCGGCGACGTAGTGCGGGTGGGGGACAGTCTCCCTCTCTGTCTCTCTCTCTCCAGATGGGAGGGAGGGAAACAAAGCAGCGACGAGACCGTATATTTAGATGGTTGTGCAACTCACGGAGGAGCCCCCGTCCCCGACGTCAACTTGGCAGTTTCTTTGATCGATGCGGCGCCCGAAACGCTGCTCCGAGAAGAGAAATTTCCGAAAGAGTTGGGGGGGAAACGAGCGTGACCTTTCCCCCTCCACCCTATAATTCTCCATTTTTATTCCTCGAGACACACACATATACATTATTTTTATACACAATTGATGATGTATCTGTTAATCTCTCATTATTGATTTTACATACGTGGATCTGTATACGATTTCACCGAACCAAGTACATCTTTTTAGATAAATATTCAGGTCCAAGAGAAATATAAAAATTGCACGGTGGCAAACACCGGCCACGATCTTGTATATCGATTTTCGATCGGGGGAAGGAAAGATTCCGCGGCAGGATTTAAACGAAAATTCGTAAAAGGGTTGGGGAAAAAAGGAAGAGAGGGGCGTGCATCGGGCACGTACAATACTCCCCTCCCCTTCTCTGTGCGCGAATAAAATCCGAATACCGCTCGAATTATCGTATTTCACGCGTCTCCCTTTGATAAACCATTAGCCGTTCCGATCGACGCGGTAAAGAGACAAACTACCGTCCGCGTTAAATAGACAATTTATGAGCCCGATGCTTACAACGGAAACGGATACGTTCGTTGCGCGGATAATCGTGAAAATCGGAGCGGAGTGGAAAAGAGAGAGGGAGAGAGAGACCCACCCTTCTCTTTCCCCGCTTTTCGATTGTTCGTCGAATGCACCGCATTTCAGTCGACCTATCTTCGCGGTCAAACTCGTTATCGATAATTAAAAATTGTCAAACGCACTTTGGTCGAATCGACGCGTCACTAGCCGCGCGCGCGGAATCCGCAGCTCCAAGTAGCCCGAGGGTAATCGGGAGTAAACCAAGGGAAAAGGGTGAGCGGAGGGGAGTTTTCAGGGGGAGGGGGGAGAGTCGGCAGGAGGAGGCAAGTCGGTTATACATGACTGCACGATCATTAGCCACCACTGTATTATTATTCTCTGGATATTAATTGATTTCGAAAATACAATTTTCTGTGCGACCGATCAAAACGCCTGCGCCCCTCCCCCCTTCCTCTCTCCTCTCCTCTTTACCGATAATCCCCTTTGCTACGAATCCAGCTTCGACCAGCCGGCAACCGTTTCGTTTCGTTACCCCCTCCTCTCTTCCTTTGCCTTTATTTTTCTTTCGAGTCGCTCTCGCGATTAGGATTCTCATCCTTTCGTCAGCGAGAGAGAGAAAAGGATAGAGAGGTATATCCATCTCCTCCTCGTCGCCCGTCCACTCGTCGATCGTTCGATTTCGAGGGTTTTTTGCGTGACGCGATAACCTTTTCGCGGTCGTTCGTCCCGATTGCACACACGCGGAATCGATGCGTAAAAATGGAAATCGGGCGAAATGGATTTGTCGGATGGAACGGAAAACGCGTGCTGTGCGCGCGGCCGAAGGAGAGGGACAGGGAGGACGGATGGACGGAAAGGGAGAGAGAGAGAGAGGGAGAGAGGCGTTCCAGCGGAAAAGGGAAAGAGAGCGAGCGAACCGCCGCAGGTCGCGGCAAATTAGCGCCATCACGGCTGGCTAATATTTTTTTTTTCTCTCTCTCCCTCCCCGCGATTTCACGAAGGGTGACGCTTTTTTTCTCCGTTCTTCCTCTTTTCGTTTTTTCCAGGCTTCCCCCGTTTCCCCTTTTTTTTTTTTTATATACATTTTGTTTTTCGGTTTTTTCGATATTTTTTCGTTGCCGTTGAATTTTGTTCCTTGAATGACGTATGTATCACGATAAAACTCGATGGCATGGTTCATCGAGTGGCATGATTTTGATCAAAGAGGGCTTCTTTTTTCTCTCTCTCTCTCTCTCTCTCTCTCCATATCGTGAAATTTAGCGAATAAATATTCGAATTTCGATCGCTCGTGTCCCGATATTCGGAAAGGAGAGGGGAGAGAGAAAGAGAAAAGATGCAATAGTTTCAATAGGAAAGTTAGTCCCTCGAAAGTTTAACAACCACCGGTTACCTGCCCAATAATAATCTTCCTTTCGAAGAAAAGAAAGATCCTTACGAGATCCTTTACGAAGGATCTTCAACGAAAAGAATAAGCTCCATTGCCATTATTACTTGGAACAATAAAACGCACCTTTTTCAAACAATGTCCCAAATAATTACGGAACTTGTCGAACTCCTTTGTAAAAAGAAAGATAGAAAAGCAGAAATATACCTTGGAATCATTTTTCGAGATAAATAATCGAAAAACTCTCCTTACCTGGCACGATTTCAGTCTTAACGAGGAGATACACCTATCGAGGAGATAGGGAAAAAGGGAGGGAGGGGGGCGTGTGTGCGACTGCTCGACGCGAAAGAGGGAACGATGGGCCGAGAGACCAAGAGACCGAGAGGAGGAGGAGGAGGAGGAGGCTGGGAAGTTGAAAGAGAGCCCCCGAAGGCCCGAATATCGATCTCATACATAATTAAATACCGACCCGGCGGAGCATCACAAAGAGAGCTTACTTCGGCTTTGATCTGCTGACAGACGGGGCCCGTCATCGCAGACTTCAATAGGCGCTACTGAATCGCGGGGGTGTGCTATTGACGCGGCACAGCTCCAAGCTCGCGCTCTCCCGCGGCTGACTTCGTACTACAACCTGTATCTCCACGCTTGTTTACCATTCCACGCGCTCTAGTCTAGCCTCTCTCTCTCTGTCTTTCGCTCGAAACGAAAGACTAATCATCAAAGATCGAGGGATAACGAATAAACCGTCACGCGCCTCTTATTCGAAATTTATGGGACGAGAAGTCGCGGTGACGTCAGTGGTGAAGTCGTGTCGGTCACACGTCAAACTCTAACCGAAATTGGCGTGTCCGTTAAAAAATGCAAAAATGCTATTTCTGATCCCCGTGTCAAATATATTTAATGGATTGTTCTCCTTAATTGGAGGGCCGAGCAACGAATCTTATACGTTCGATATATCTTTTTTTCTTCTTTCTCTTTCCCCCCCCCCTCCTCCCGTGTCGAGAACGTCTCACGGTGACAGGACGGATTTAATCGGTATCCAATGACGTCATCCCTGTCCGGTTTTAAACCGGCGAATTTTATCACTCGCGCGAAGAAATATACACGTGTAAATACGATTCGATCGATACGAGCTGGTTTCGATTCCACGAAACGCATACTCGTCATACTCGGTATATACAAAAAAAAAAAAAAAAAAAAAAAGAAAAATGAAGAGAAAGTAAAAGAAGTCGCGTGTGTACGAAATCGCGTGTGCGGACGATCGAGAGGAATGGTACGCGTGGAGAATTATCTGTGCCGCGTATCACACGGTGCGTGCCACGTGGCAATGCGTCGCCGAGCATCTCGGCGAACAACGATGGAGCGCGTAGGTTCGTCGCGACGTAACCGGCACACCGAGTCGCGCCGCATCGCGCCAACTCCACCACCGAGGCCGAGTTCGTCGCCGCTTGTCCGACCAGTGACGGGCCGATCCCCCTTCGCGCTGCGTCCTCCTCCCCGATCTCCTTCACCGACTTCCAACTCCTCGAAACGCGTCCAACCCGTCCTCCAAGCGCAACTCGTACGCGTAATCCGTGCACGGTGATTAATTTATTAGTGCGAGCGCAAAAATGAATCGAATTACTCGCCGATCGACCGCGCTATCTTCTCGCCTATCGCGAAGGAGAAGGTATACACACGAAAGCGCGTGCATGACTGTTTATCCGAGTCGCGAGTATGTGTGCGTATATACATGTGCGTTTGGTACACGTATAATAACGGTGTGTGTGCTCCTGTGCGTGCACATGCCTTGCACGTATACGAGAGAGGGGGATACGAAAAGGGCAAACGAAATTCGGAACGAAACGTATGGACCGTGATCGCCATCGATCGATTTGTCTACGAAGCTGTCCATCCTGCTGATGGCTATACGATGACGTTTCTGTCGAAGCTACGAGAAATTCTTTACGCGTTACGTTAAGAAGGAAACGATAGAGAGAAGTAGAATCAAACATTTATCGAATGTTGGCGCGCAAACGTGTGTACGTGTGCACCTGGTAATTTTAATTTTCGCGTATCGCGTCGCTGGGAATAACGGAAAGGGATTGGCTACGTTCGAATTTATCGGTTGATCGCGTCTATTCGAAACGTTGTACGTACGGAAAATAGAGAGGCTTTGTTCCTTCTGTCGTTACGACAGCGTGCAACCGTTCAGGTGGAGGGGAAGCTGGCGGTGGTTATAAATCAACGAAACGGCGAGAAACGACGAAAAAAGGGGGACGAAGAAATTCTCGATCGCGAGAATATCGAGGAAACGGACTCACCGTGAAGTAGTAGTGGTTCCAGTGCGCAGGAAACGTCAGTCCCGATGAATCCTTCGCTCCGTGGCTACGTCAGGAGCGATTATCCTCGTAACGAGTACGGGCAAAGGAACAGGGCGCTTGGACGACGAGCATCGGGACTCGCGTGTCCTCCGTGATTCCCTCGACACCATATCACCGCGTCATCCTCACACGGATGTTCCACCAACGCAAAAGACAATAAGATTCACCACTCACTCAACAACTGGTCTGTCACTTCTCCTTCTCTCCTTTTTCTTTTCCTTTTCCTTTTCCTCCTCCTCCTTTCTCCTCCTCTTTCCTCCTTTCTCGCTACAATTCTTTTCACGATCGGATACTTTCCACGCGCGTCTCACCGATCCTAACTTTTTATCCTTCCTCTCCTCGTCTCGTTTCGATCCGTCTTCGTTTCTTTTATCGAACGAATTTCGCGACGCGAGTCACTCATCGAAAGGCGAGCAGCATTCCGAACGGACGAGTCACGATTTCGCGGTAACGTGCATGACTCGGCGACGAAACGGAGCGAAAGCAAAGACCCTCCCACGACGACAGCACGTGGCGCACTGACGGCTCCGCGGTCATCTTCCCCACCTCTGCCCCCTCTACCTCGCCGCCGCCGCCGACGATGCACCCCCTACCCACCGCGCCACGGCCAGCCAACCCCTACCTCACTTTCCCCTGTGCCATCCCCTCGCCCCTAACCACGCTTCCCCTCCGATCCAACCGCGCTCCTCGCTCCTCTCTCCCTCGTTGCTCGCCGTCTCTCTCCCTCTAAACCGATCTCTCGTCCCATTCCGAGCCCCGTGCCAAACCGAGTATCTTTCCCCGTCTGCCTCCTCGCTCGCCCTACCGTACCTGCCCCTCCCCTCCCCTTCCCGCGGCCCTGACCTATCCCCACCTCCGCCACGCACCGGCTCCACGTATTTCTCTCCCCACTAGCTCCCCATTCCACCCACGCCCCCATCCCACTTTTCCCCGTTTCACGAAGGAGACTCTCTTTTCCTTGCTCTCTCGCGACTTCTTCTCCGCGTCTCGCCGTTTATCCTTCCTATCCCCGCTTTCTCTCCACCGTTCATCCCTTTGTCCTCCCTCTCTCTCTCTCTCTCGTCACCCCGGACATCCGTGTTCTCTCCTCTCCTCTCCTCTACTCACCCGTCGTAAGCCGCTTCCCTTTCTCGCGTGTTCCTTCGATTTCGTCCGCGATCCGGTATTTCCACGGTAGTTTTATTTTCTTTTTCTCTTCTTTTTTTATTTTTTTTTTTATTTTTTTTTTTTTTTACAGAGAATCGTTCTCCTCTTTCAACACGCTTCCCTGACCATACGTACTATCGTACTACTAACTCGTGACCGTTGCGTTTTCTCGAAGGTCTATCTATCTATCTATCTCGTTTCTCGACGACCGCGGTACGCAACGCGGTACGGGGTGAATAACGAAGCACTAACGAGGCGGAGGGGGAGGAGGACAGAGGAGAGAGGGAGGGGGAGTGCGAGCGAGAGAAGGAAGCCGAGGTGAAAAGTTTCCAGTCGACGGTGGCTCGTCCCGTTGACGGGTAGGGACATAGCTATTTCTAGGTGAGAATTTCCAAGATCGAAAGTGTCGGGAAGTGACGGCTCGGCCGTCGCGGTCGAAAATTACGTAATCCCTAGCGACGATCTCGTTAAAGTCTCGCTTTCCTTAAGAGTCGAATTTATAAACGGTAATACGATTTGCTTAATAATGATTTATTACACGGTCACGATACCGTTCGCGGCCGTAAATATTTCGGCGACGACGTTTATCGCCCCGTGGCGTAACGGGAGCCCGTACACACCCTTTCGTCTCGGGATCGTTTCGCCCATCGAACGATCCGCCATCGTCCGCGCGAAAACCGCCAAATTCTTTTTTTTTCCTCCTTTCTTTCCTTCTTTTTCTTCACTCCTTCCCCTCGTACACTCTCGAGTTTGGGGGGGGAGCGAAACGCGACAACAGAGGAGTCGGAATCGGGCAGCCGCTGCTGGCCCTTGTTAACGCAGGAATGTAAATCAACTCGTAATAGCGTGGCAGCCGGGGATTAAGCGGCGCGCGAAGACGTAGCCGCCACGGCTACTACTAGGGACGCGTACAACTACGACTAAGGCCACGACGACGACGACGAGAGCACACGATGACGTGGAAGGCGACGACGTTGGTCGTGAGGGACGGGGGATGAGAGTCGATGGGTGGGAAGAAACGGCGGCACCCTCTCCTCGAGGCATTAGGAGTTCGGTAATAAATCTCGTTGAAAAAACACACGCGCGTACACGTACAGACGCCACGTATAGACGGGGAAACGCGTCGTTGCCTGTATGCGCGCAACGTATTCTCGGGAGCAGGGATCTCGGAGACCCGTTCCGCTCTCTCTCTCTCTCCCTCTCTCTCTCCCTCTCTCTTCTATCTCGTTCGGTTCGTACATCTGTGCTCTCCGCGAGAGTGCAACCGTGGCCCGAGGAAGAGGAAAGCCGGTGTAAAACGCGAGGAGGGAGGGGAGGTGATCCTCCTCTCCCCTTCCCCCTCCCCCCAAGCTTTAGATCTTTCGTCCCCGTCTCGCGGAGCACCGCGCGTCCGACGGCAACGAGGTCGACATGATCTATGCACGCCGTGCAGAGGCGAGTGTCACCGTTTGCTTGATGCATCGGTCCTCACCTGAGCCCCTCTCCCCACCTGCCCGCCGTCCCTCGGACGCGACCGTGTCTACGTCTCTTGCGTCGGCTCCAACTATCATCGGGCGTCAAGGAAATCGTTCTCGCCTATTTCTTTTTTTTTCTTTCTTCTTCTTCCTCGTCTTTCCACACTTTTATCTCTCGTAGGAAGACCGAGGCTTGGCTCGGCTCGGCTCGACCGTTTCCTCGGAAAGGGAAGAAAACAAGGGAACAAGGGAAGGACGGGAGGAAAATTTGAAGAGCGATTACGTTGAAAGACGAGAGAAGGAAAGAGAGAGAGAGAGAGAGATAGGGGAGGGGCCAAGAAGAAGGCCAGACGCGAATAGTACGACGACGATGGTTACATTCTACGGATCAGAGAGCTCGATAGCGTGCCGAAGTCGAAGCGAACGGCAATAAATCCATTTTTCGTGAAGGGTCGGTCGAGGGGCGAGAGCGAGCCAGGGTCTGATTAGCAGCCTGACTCGCCGTACAGGATGACAGCCGGTGAGTTATAATATTGCCCATCCATCTATTTATCTACTCCATCGCCTCTCTTCTCTTCTCCCCAATGTTACGTTCCCTGCCATCCCTCCCTCCGCTCCCTCGTTCCTGTTGCCCCTCCCCCCTCTTTCCTTTCTTTCTCTCTCTCTCACTTGCTTCTCCGTGAAGGAGGATGACGACGCGCGAATACGACTTCGCCAAATATCGAAAACGTCCCTCGAGGATCGACCTACATATATATATAAATCGTGCGTATCGATTTCTCGAAGAGATCCTCGTGGCATCGAGGCTCTCTTTCTCCATCGTTCTCCATTGAGAGTTTTTGGCAAGGGAAGAATTAAGAAGCTGGTGTGACGTCGTCGCGTGGACGGGTGACCCCTCGCAAATCTTGGCCAAGGCGAAACGCGTCTCTATATACATTTTCAACGGGGAGAAGACGCGACGCGACGTCCCGCGAACTTTCGACGGGAACCAGTTCATATATCCGAAGTATGGCTCCCATAAATAAGCGACCTGTCCGTTTCCTCTGTTCGCCCAACCTCTTGCAAATCTTTCCTCCCCTTCCTCCCTCCCTCGTCTCGCTCCGCTGTTTCTTCTCCACTGCTGCTTCTCCCCTCCTTCCTTTCTTTCTTTCGGGGGGAGGGAATTTCTTCTCTTCAACCGCGATATCGAGAGAAGTCGTTTTCGTGAGTGGTCGTGACGGAGGAGAGGCGTTGACGTGTAACGATTATTTTTACCTTTTTCGATAACGAAAAAGATGGTGCAAGATAATAATGTATCCGAGTGAGTGAATAGTAATGGCACGTTCTGTCTGTGATATAAAGAGGAGGATATAATTACAGAAAAACGGATGGAGATTCGACTCTCCTCCCCGAATAATTCAATAAGATGATTCGAAAATATGATACTCGTTTACTTATTATCTTGGAAGGAATATTCTTACTTTATATCACAAATACGTTATTTCCCAAAATAAAACGCCTATATTTTACATTTCTTATTGAACAGAGAGAGACATCTAAACTAATAAATAACAAGGTCTTTGTGACGGCGGAATCTCTTCTTCGCGGAATGCATCAACGCTTCCCTCGAAATCCTTTCCTTTCGAATCCTTTCGAAAAAAATCTTGGAGCCTCGAAGAATTTATCGCTATCCATACACAACTCCCTATCGAGGTGGAGGAGGGGTGGGTGGGGGGGAGATTACTAGTTGGCCCGATTCGGTTAAATCATCAAGCGGCGAGGATCGGTACGGAACTCGAAGTCGGAGAGAAGAAGAAGAAGAAGAGGGAAGAGGGAAGAGTGGAAAAGGCTGTTGGGGTATACGGTCGCCCGTATTTCTCTATAGCCAGATATCGGGCGGACGGGGGCGAGGAGAGGAGGGGGGGAGAGCGGAACGGAGCGGAGCGGGAGTGATTTATGCTAAGTCGGTGATGCCGGTGAAGCGGGGGCCCGCGTGTACGTTCTCGGGCAGCCATCTTGGGGTCCCTTCGTTTCTTCGAGGACTCGGGGATCGATTGACAGACCTGTGCGCGCCCGATCGCCGCGCGCCTAACGAACTCTCTTCTCCTTCGCGCCGTCCCTTTTACGCCTCGTGCCATCTAGCCGGATGATCGCGCCGAGCTACACGCGAATCGAACACGCGTTATGACTTTTCTAATGCTCGCGCGCCAATTTTTTTATTTTCAAAATTCGAGTAGAACGATCGATTTTTCATCGACTTTCGTTGATCGAAAATTTGAGAAAAGTTGTATATATATATATATATATATATATATATATAGGCGTGGTATTATAGGTTAGGTTAGGTTTTAAAAAGTTTCTTTGTAAATTTCTTGCGCGCCAATTTTTTTATTTTGAAAATTCCTTTCGATCGATTTCCCGATTTTTCGTTGATTAAAAATTTGAGAAAAGTTGTATATATATATATATATATATATAGGCGTGGTATTATAGGTTAGGTTAGGTTTTAGGTTAGGTTTTAAAAAGTTTCTTTGTAAATTTCTTTCCCGATTTTTCGTTGATTAAAAATTTGAAAAAAATTGTATGTATATATATATATATATATATATAGACGTGGTATTATAATTTTAGGTTAGGTTTTAAAAAGTTTCTTTGTAAATTTCGCGCGCCAATTTTTTTACGCGTTTCTTTTGAAAATTCCTTTCGATCGATTTCCCGATTTTTCGTTGATCGAAAATTTGAGAAAAGTTGTATGTATATTATATGTTTTATATCTATATTATATATGTATATATAATAAATAAATAATATAATAATAATATAATAATAAAATATAAATAAATAATATATTATATTTTATATGTATATATGTATGTTATATTATTATTATATTATTATATTATTATATGTTTTATTATACGTATATATTATTGTATGTTGTATATATATATATATATATATATATATATATATATATAGGTGTGGTATTATAGGTTTAGGTTAGGTTTTAAAAAGTTTCTTTGTAAATTTCTCGAGCTTGCGTGCCAATTTTTTTATTTTGAAAATTCCTTTCGATCGATTTCCCGATTTTTCGTTGATCGAAAATTTGAGAAAAGTTGTATGTATATATATTTTATGTATATTATATGTTTTATTATATTATTATTATATTATTATATTATACGTTTTATTATATATATATATTATTGTATGTTGTATGTATATATATATATATATATATATATATATAGGCATATTATAGATTTAGGTTAGGTGATAAAAAGTTTCTTTGTAAATTTCTATTTCTCGAACTTGCGGGCCAATTTTTTTACGTTTAGGTTAGGTTTTAAAAAGTTTCTTGGTAAATTTCTCGAGTTTGCGTGCCAATTTTTTTATTTTGAAAATTCCTTTCGATCGACTTCCCGATTTTTCGTTGATCGAAAATTTGAGAAAAGTTGTACGTACATATATATAGCCATGGTATTATAGATTTACGTTAGCTTTTAAAAAGTTTCTCTGTAAATTCTGCCTCTACATTAACGATCTATTATCGGATGAGAAATTGTCAAACGAGAAGAAAGTGCTCGTCCTTTCTGGGGTTGATTGAAACGCGTTTGCGTTTTTCAGGTAACTTCGAGAGAACGAGAGAAAAAGGAGACGGTTTAGAAAAGTAGCTTCCTCCGCCTCGAGCGAATGCAAAACACGATTCGGTGTTTACGTGTCCATTCGTGTTTTATGGGTATACGCGTTTAAGAAACGAGATTGAGAGACGCGCAATCGACACGTAATCGACTGTTAAAATCGAAATATTCCATTTCGAGAAACTTTCGCTTCGACTCCTAATTCAACCCGTCTTATTATTATTTCTTTCATCGGGGGGCCTTAAGAAGGATTTTACGAGCAATTTTAGATTCATAGATCGTAAATATTTCAGTAACGGGGGAATGAAGAAACTACGGTACACTTTTAGAGAGAAATTTATATCCCCGGACAAGTCAATCAGTCGTAGCAACCGATCCAAGTTATTTTTAACCTTATTTACAATCATCGAGGAATAATTTGGCTCGGAAAACTTCGTTTTCGAGACGGCTGTGATCGAGCCGATTCCCTTGATCGAGAAACTTTTCAACGTATATTCGAGTTGTACACGTATTATTTGCATCGTCAGAGAATAAAATGATAAGTTCAACTTTATTTTCAATATGATCGATCGAGGAAAAGTTTTCGAAAACGTGTTCGAGTCGTTTTTAATTTAATCGGAGACAAAAATAAAGTAATAAATCTTCTTCGGTTTCGAGATAAGCGCGTAATCGAGTCAATCCCTCGATCAAGAAAAAATATATATTCAATTTTTAATTAGTTGTGCACGAGTCGTTCGATCAAGAACAAGTTTTCAACGTATTCGAGTCATTTTTAACCTAATCAGAGACGAGAATAAAATAACAAACCTTCGAGATGCGCATAAAAGAGTGAATCTTTCAGAAAAAAAGTTTGCAGCGTATTCGAAAAAATAAAATAAGGAAACTTCGACTTGGTTCAATTCCTCGATCAAGAAAAATACATTTTCAAAAATGTATTCGAAAAATCGGAGACGAAAATAAAATAATAAATCTCGATTTACTTCAATTCTTCGATCAAAAAGTTTTCTAAAATGAATTCGAAAAATCGGAGACGAAAATAAAATAATAAACCTTGACTTCGTTCAATTCCTCGATCAAGAAAAAGTTTTCTAAAATGTATTCGAAAAATCGGAGACAAAAATAAAATAATAAACCTTCGTTTTCGAGATGCGCATAAAAGAGTTAATTTTTTCGATCAAGAAAAAAGTTTTCAACGTATTCGAAAAATCGAAAACTAAAAAATAAAATATTAAATTTGAATTTTATTTTCAAGATACGCATAATCGAGTCAATCTCTCGATCAAGAAAAACTTTCCAACGTCTTCGAGTGATTTTTAACCCAAATCAGAGCTAAAATAATAAATCAAGAAAAAGTTTTCAAAAATGTATTTAAAAAATCGAAGACGAAAATAAAAGAATAAACTTCGACTTTCAATCCCTCGATCAAGAAAAAGTTTCCAACGTCTTCGAGTGATTTTTAACCCAAATCAGGGATAAAATAATAAATCAAGAAAAAGTTTTCAAAAATGTATTCAAAAAATCGGAGACGAAAATAAAATAATAAACCTGGACTTTATTTTAAGACACGCACAATCGAATGAATCCGTCAATCAGGAAAAAGTTTCCAACGTCTTCGAGTCATTTTTTTAACCTAATCAGAGACAAAAATAAAATAATAAACTTTCGTTTTCGAGATGCGCATAAAAGTCAATCTTTTGATAAAGAAAAAGTTTTCAAAAATATATTCGAAAAATCGGGGACGAAAATAAAATAATAAACCTCGATTTTTAATCCCTCGATCAAGAAAAAGTTTCCAACGTCTTCGAGTGATTTTTAATCCAAATCAGGAATAAAATAATAAATCAAGAAAAAGTTTTGAAAAATGTATTTAAAAAATCGGAGACGAAAATAAAATAACAAACCTCGACTTGGTTCAATTCTTCGATCAAAAAGATTTCGAAAATGTATTCGAAAAATCGGGGATGAAAATAAAATAATAAACCTGGACTTTATTTCAAGACACGCACAATCGAATGAATCCGTCAATCAGGAAAAAGTTTCCAACGTCTTCGAGTCATTTTTTTACCTTTTTTACTTAATCAGAGACAAAAATAAAATAATAAACCTTCGTTTTCGAGATGCGCATAAAAGTCAATCTTTTGATCAAGAAAAAGTTTTCAAAAAATGTATTTAAAAAATCGGAGACGAAAATAAAACAACAAACCTCGACTTGGATCAATTCTTCGACCAAAAAGATTTCGAAAATGTATTCGAAAAATCGGGGACGAAAATAAAATAACAAACCTCGACTTTCGATCCCTCGATCAAGAAAAACTTTCCACCTTGTTCGAGTCACTTTTAAGCCCACATCCTGAATCGTGATATCATTCACATCATCGAAGACAAAACCAGCCGTGGCTCGACTTCATTTTCGAGATAATCGAGCCAATTCCCTCGATCGAAAAAAACCTTTTCAACGTATTCAACCCATAAGCATACGCATGCGATAACATCATTCGCATCATCAGTGTGAAAAATAATAAACTTTGTACACATATATAATATAAAACAATCAATTGGAAAAAAAGAAAATTTCGTCAAACAAACTGCATCCTTGTACATCTATTAATTAAAGAACGGAGAAGAAAGAAAGAGAAAAGAAAAAAAAGAAGAAGAATCGGGAGAGAGGTAGCTCGATATATATCCCTCCACCGGGCTCCAAAAATGTTCTCTCTCCCCGAGAACATTCCATTCTTCTGCTCTAACCGTGAAAACCGCGCGCCACCGCCGTCCGTTCTGATTTCTATCCGTCAGCGTTGGTCAGATTTACGACGTCGCGCAGGGGCCCCGTGTGGCCCTGTCGGAGGGCCCGGGGGTCCTCGTGCAACAATGAAACCACGCCATTTGTCACAGAGGCGCTTCCTCCGCTTCTAATAAACGTTCAGCCCTACCGTAGTCGTAGAGCGTGGCCGTCGTCGTCGTCGTGCATGCAACGTGCACCACGGATCGACCTTTTGCTTTTGGCTCCTTCGCTTTTGCAAAGGATCGTGATCTCTCGAGCGACCGCGTCCTTCTCTCTCTCTCGCTCTTTCCTTCCACCCCTTTCACCTCTTCTTTTCCATCGCGCACGGGTAATGCACCTATATACATCTCTCTCTCTCTCTCAGTCTTTCTCCTCCTCGCTCTTTCTTCTTTCCTCTCCCCCTTTCATACCTTCGCAAGGCTTGTTTGTCCACTCGCGGTTCCGAAAGAGAGAGCGAAAAGGGGGGGGAGTAGGAGGAGGAGGAGGCAGCACACGATAGGGATACATCGTGCCCACGTTCCTCGTACTTTCACATGCCGGCACAATGCGGCACCGAACCGTTCGAGAGGAATTGTCATACAAATTGTCGCTTATTCAACCACGATCCACAAGCATTGCCGGTAGCACACAATCTTCCTCTCTCTGTATGTACACCTTTAACCCAGGAAAGAGGAATGGACGATTTTGCTCGGAGAAAATCCACAGAGAGAGAGAGAGTGTAATTTTTGGAGGTTGAACGGATGATGATCGGTAGCCGGTAGATGCTTGCCTACCGTTGGCCGCTTCTGCTGCCTTCGTAAAACGGAGGTCATCCATAGTTCCCAGCCCGCCAGATTCTTTTTTTCTCCCCAAACGTCACCGCCGATATTTATGGCGAGCCATAGAGACGAGGGGTTCCAACTACTCTCTCTCTCTCTCTCTCTCTCTCTCTCGTCGGGCCTCGAGCTACACGGCAACAACCGAACCGGGGCCCCGACGTAATTCTGTCAGCGTCACGCTCTCGGGCCGCCTCGACCTCGCCACCCGAGCCGAGCTCGGCTGAGGAAGGAATAGCGTGGTGGGAAGGAAGGGACATCCAGTTTTCGCGAATATCGTATTTTTTCCAGAAACGATTCTTTCAAAAGAAAGTAAATTTATTCGAAATTAATTAGATTTAAGCGAGATCGGAAATTTTCTTAACGCGAGTCTGCAGAGAGAGATTTGTAACAAAAGGCACGCATGACTCGACTTTTCGCACACAGAGACGCACCTGGTTACGAATTTCGAGATTATTTATCTCGCGAAGGGAGAAAAAGATGTTCGACCGACGATTCTCGATCGATTTCTTCAAAGTCTCCGGTTACACGATATTATATACGCGAGGAGAATCACGTGTGGTGGTCGAATGGACGTACGGAAGATGAGAGACGGATGGATGGACGGATGGACGGACGGACGGACGTGCGGGCGAAGGTGCGTACGAAACGATCAGGTTTGAGCAGCTGTCTGCAACCACGTCACTCAAGTTCAGTGTGTCGGCCTCGTGGTGGAATGAATGCCTTTCATTATGACTCTTATCTTCTGCCCGATCTCTCAACCCTTTCTGCCTCCACTCCTTCCCTCCTCTCCTTCTCCCACGGTGGGAGATTCGATGGAATATCCTCGCGTTCCCGGAGGATACGGCGAAGAAGCGGGGAAGAGAGAGAGAGAGAGAAACGTTATCGTCGACCGAAAGCACCACACCAGCCCTCTTTATACCTGAGTACCGCGAGATTTATCGTGGGTAAACCTGCCGACTTTTTCTCTTTTCTCTTCTGGGCTGCGACGCACCGACCGACCCATCGACCGGTCTCCAGGGTCGAGCACAACGATAATTAGAAGGATATTTCGCGTCCCAGACCGATTCGAAACGCGCGAGACTCGATCGATCGAATGAGGTATCCGGGAAAAAGGAAACGGGCGATGAAGAGAGTCGGCGAGACTCTTCCTTCCTCGTTTCGAAGAGGATATCGTTACCGTCAAACGGTTAATCGCGAGTGTTTTCGAAGTTGAACGGCCGTGGACAGTGGGAAGAGGGAGGGGGAAGGGAGGGGGGAGGGCTACAACGATGTCTCCGTTGCGAGATCGATGGACCGTTCGAGAAGGAGAACGGATGATCGTTGAATTGCGTTAAGATTCCTCTACACGATCCGATGATACCGTTCACGGTGTTATTTCGTATCCAAATCGAACGTTACAAGTATAAGCGAGAGGTGTAAGTTGTCCTTTTTCTTTTTATCGATCGTTTCAAACAAAGAAAACTGAGCTTCGACAAGACAGGATCCCTTGTCGTTCACGAATTCACGAGTATCACGTCGAAACGAAATAAGAAAATAAGAATTTTTTTGTAACTGAAAAAAGAAATTGAATATCGATAATCAAAGACAAATTGGAAAATTAATCGATCAAAATTTCGAGTCGGTTCGAGTTTACTTTAGGCAACGAACGTTTAAAACGTTCGAATAACTAACTTTACTCTCGCTATATATATATATATATACAATACCTCGGTTAATACGGTTAACTCGGCTCGCTTTCGAGCGATAAATAATAATAATAATAATAATAATAAAAAATTATCCGTACAAAATAGGTTTATCCAGAACGTGTTGAAGCGAACGTCGATTAAAATATATAGGTTCTCGAGCGTTCGTCCTATGGGAGAAGGAGATTAAAAGAGAAGGAAGAAAGTTTGGGTTTTTCTAGATCGCGGGTATCGGCGATGAACCGTGGGCTCCCATCTTTCGGAGACAACGCGGATCTCTCGTATTCCCTCTTCGAAGCGTGTAAACGGCGCGATGGTGGCGGCTCGCGCGGTGACAAGCCGGACAGTTTGACACTCGACTTCCTAACGATCGGCGCGCGGCCTGTCGGAGAAAAAGGAAGCTTTTGAATGCCGATTCTGCGGCCCCCGCTTGATCGACGCGTCGTCTCCCTGTCAGGATTGTCCCTTTCCCTCTTCCCATATATATCCTAGATTTTCTTCTACGAGCCGCGGCTTTGTACACCGACGACCATTCGAGCTTAACGTTTATTGTTCGCGCGCGCCCGTCTTTGTCCTCCTCGTCATTCATCGTGGAGCGCGCTCGCGAGGGCGCGCGCCCGGTGCTTCGCGTCGCGCCGTTAAAACGCGCCTTGTTTTATCAACGAAATTCACGAATGCGACGCGACCAACCGCACACCGCTCGCCCCGACAACTCCTCTCTTCCCGAACCAGCACGCTTCCTAGTTTCCTCTTTTTCTCCCATTTTTTTTTTTTTCTTTCATTTCTATTTGCAAGCACCGTTGAAAATAAGAAGAAACCCCCTCTCCCTTCGAATATACTTTCTTCACCTTCTTTTCTTTCCCATTCTTTATTCGATATAAGGATTGGTATAATTGTCCGATCATTCTTTTTTTTCACATTTTTACTCGATACAAGGATTGCTATAATTGTTCGATAATTCTCTTTCTAGCTCCCCCTCTTTTTCTCATTTTCTCGTTTTATTTTTATTTATAAATAAGAGATCCTCTTCCTTTTCATTTTCATTTCTATTTATCGTCGAATCGATAAATAAAAAGTCTTTCTCTCCGAATAATTTGGCCGCTTTCTTCAATCTCATTTCTTTCTCTACATTTTTATTTCTACATAATATTCCTTATTTACAAGTATCATTTTTAATATATACATAAGATACATCTTTCAAAATCCGATCCCCCTTTTATTATTATTATTTTCCAATCAAGGAATCGTCTCGAATCCCCGATTCGAACGAAACATTCCACCATAGGTTTTCGCGAATAACGTCTCGCGGAGCGTTCCACCAGAAGGCAGAAAGCAATTGGTTTCGTCGTCGTCCTCGCGACTCCGTCACTTCGAGCAATTGACTTCGATCCGTTCGTGCGCGCGTAACATTGAACGCAATTACGGTCAATTTACGATTGCCTTCTCTCTCGGTTTCTTCTCTCTCGCTTCCCTGGCCGTAGGTGGGACGCGAGGCGAGCCGCGGTACGAAAACAACAACACGCGATATCGATCGCCCTCTGCGCTCGAAAAAAAGTGACCGTTTCACCTTCGTGAAACGGAGACGCTACGAACGAAAACATCGTAACCGAAGGAGATCGAGAAACTTTCGAAAGCGAAAGTTGGTGCGTTCGTTCGAGGGAGGCCGCCTCGTTAACCTTTTCGTGATCGTGCACCGTTAAAGCCCGCGAATTTCGAGTGGATCTGTATAATATCACGTGTAACTACCGGGTGAAACGCGACAGGAAGGGAAAAAGGGTCGATCGTTCGTCGATCCAAAAGCCTCTCCTCCCCCGTTTCCCTCCCCGGGGAACGACTCCTCGACGGAGATTCTGGGAGAAAGATCGATTAATCGAAACGAAACGAAAATGGACGAGGGATGAAAAGCATTCCGGCAAAACGATCGATTCCCCGTAGTTTTGAATGAAGAGTTAGAAGAAACAAGGCTATGATAAAAGAAGGCGTAAGGGAAAGAGATTCTGTAAATTGTGTTGCGATCGATTGAAAAAAAGGAGTCGAGAAAATTTCGTAATCTCGTTTAGGATGATCTTAAAAATTCACTCGATTGACCCTTGTCAGGCAGAGGCTGAAGATAGAAGATGAGTCAATGAGTTCCAAAAATTGACTCGAGGAAACGACATCGATGATTCTTTTCTTTTCTTTTATTTTAGAGTTTGATTGGTTTTGTCGCGGGCGGGAAGAGATGTTTCGGGAATGAATGGATTGATCGTCTTCGTTAGAGAGAGATAGGCGATGGTGCGAAATCGTCGAAACGCGGGGGAAAAAAATGCATTATTCATTACACGGTTGGATCGTAGAAATTGATAAGCATATTTTGTGAGATATATTATAATTAATCGGCGTATTGGCGAGCAAGCGTATGCGTCATGGGGATTTCCTGTTTTCTATGCCGCTCGTTCCTTACGAGAATTTATTCGAGAAATTATTATGAAAGACGAAGGAAAGGAATTAATCCTTTTGCACACGGATCCAACACGAGCATCCAATCATTTCGGATTTCGTTGCATTTTTTCGCCCGTTTTACGACTAACTCTTTTCTCGCCGGCACGTTTATTGTTTCAACTTTCGAATTGTTTATACATATTATATACTTTTACCGCGAGTAAAATTCATCGTAACTTTGTCCTGTAAATTTTGCTTGAATTCAAGTTAAAAAAAAAATAATAAAGAAATTTTTAAAATATATATCGTTACGTATATTTCATTTTTGATTAAGTTATAAAGAGATTACAATTAGAGACTAGGTTAATAATTTCAGGAAAAGAATACAGTCACTGTAAGATTTCTTCGAAGCATTCTCAAAAAATTAAGAATATTGGAACAATTTATTGATTAAATCCCATATTTTTCGATATTTCGACAATTTTGAATTCACTCTCACAATACTCATTCGAACGAAAAGAAGGTTTAGAATACAGCTTCTTAATTCCTCTCGAGGAGGAAAATTGGCATGATCTCTAAAAACTAATAGATCGAAATTCGCGAGAGAGTCGCCGATTATCCCTCGTTATCTCTTCGAGAAAGAACCGATGACGTAAAGAAAAAAAAAAAAAAATTCCAATAAATCAAATTCAAGATACGTGGCCGGTTGAAGATCCACTTTGAACGAACGAGTATCCGGAATGATGGAAGAATTTCCATAACGATCCATAAGGATTAATAAAAAGAAAAAAAAAAAAAAATACGATGCAACAATTCGAATTTCTCTCGAGAAGGAAAGATGGAGGAAATGAAAAGGTTCGATTGGCGAATCGAATATCCGCACTCGCTCTTAACGAACACGATCGTTCGAGAGGCGGGTGGAATCGGCTGGCAAAAGTCGGCTGGTTCGTAAGAATATTCCGTAATCGCGGTAACGAATGGACGAAGGGGCGCGGGCTAGGGGTTGGAGGGAGGGGATAGATGCGAAGGAGACGGTTTTACGTTCCTTGGGAGAGAAGGGGGAGCGGCTCCTTTCCTACCGAAGGAAAATTTCGACTATAAATAGCAGTGTATTCTAAACGAGGTACAGAGAGCGCATTGGATCTAAATTATGAATTTCATCAGCGGCAGTCTGCCGTTTCATTCCGCGTTTTAGCCTCCACCACTCCCTCCCCCCGGCCAAAACACCCCCCTCGCCCCCCCTTGGCTGCTCGCCTCGCCCTCGTTTCACCTATCCCTCTATCCGCCGCTCGGGAGGGTGTCTCTTCTCGTCCGCGTAACGCTTCACAACCCCTGGCGGCACCAGCAGGTTTTGCCCCTGCTCCACGGATAGCCGCGATTCCCTTGGCGCTTCCCACCCCCCATTCCTCCTCTCCCTCTCCTCCCCGAGCGACCCATTTCACCGTGGTGGCGCGCACGCGAGAGATGAAAAGTTCTGGCGAAGACATAAAAATGCGGCGCTGCATTTCCCTTTTAAAATAACGCCCTTTGCTCCTTTTTCAGTTTATTATTATCAAGTTGTGTGCAGCACCCGGTGTGTGTTGTACCGCGCGCCCGCCTCTTCTCCCTTTCGCCACTTCCTCCCTCCCCTCTATCTCCCCGAAGCCAACGACTTTCCTTCGGGGCCGACCGTATCTTTGCCCATAACGCGCGCCAACCCGCGCAACCCTCCCCCCCTTTTCATCTCGCCTCGCATCGCGCGCAACTTCTATTCGTAACTTCGCGTTTCGGAACTGCCGTTATGAGAACGAACGTCCAATGTTTACCGGAATACCAGTTAGACGTTGGTAGAGTAGTGGTGGTGGTGGTGGTGGTGGTTAGACGCGGTTGGATTGGCGGAAAATCGGATGCGATCCACCGAGGAGTGGATCGATCGTCGAGCGATAAAAAGGGAAGGGAGGGGAGAAAGAAAGACAAAGGACGAATTTTTCGGTTTGGGTTTCGTTTGGTTGGTCGGTCGACCTTGAACGCGATGACGAGAGCTCGAGTGACGCGCGAGAAAGCGCGGCAGGGGGGAGGAGAGGGGACGGGGGCACCGCGCGGCTAGCCTATTTATAGGCGGCCCGGCAAAAACACGAACGATGAACGGCGGGGCGCGAAGTGCCTTCTCCGAACGCGGGACTGACTGACTGTGAGTGACTGGAGAATCGAGTCCGGAGGTGGAGGAAGGAAGAAGGAGGTAGAAGGAGAAACAGGGACGCGAGATGACGCGAGAAGCGCGAGAACCGAGAAGAGACGAGCGAACGAAGACGGGCACGGAGACGAGACGAGACGAGACGAGACGGGACGAGGAGAGAGAGAGAGAGAGAAAGAGGAACGAAAGAGGGAGAGAGCATGATCGGGAGCAACGCATGCGAAAGGAGGAGAGGAACCGTCGATCAAACGTCGCGAACGTCCGAAGCGTCTGTCTGGAACGAAGACGTCTCCATCAGCCGTCAGATCGAGCCACACGTTCCTGCTCCCCTCATTTTTATTACCGCTTCAGGGCCGTACCTACACGAGTCGCCTCACCACCGACCGACAAAACGACAACTTGGAATTCCCGAGTCGAACGTGTCTCGGCCGAGAATATATATATATATATATATATATATATATACCTGTACGTTACTCTTTGCCGCGCCTTTCGAGATGGATAATCGGGTGGAAATTGGAAAGGTACGGGACGAAACTTGTTCCCGTACGCCGACCGTTGGCCGAGGAGGGAAGAGGAGAAACGTGAGCGAGAAGGAAAGAGAGTGTCGAGAGTTGGCGAACCGATAAAACGAGCAGATATATAAGGAGGGAGGGGGGATGGTAAGGGTGATAGGACGCGTGGTTCGTCCCAAAGTGTTGCGGCTAGTTGCTAGACGCGGTTCAACGTATGATTATCCGTTTCCCCACGGGGACCGAGTCGACGGAAGAGAAACTACGCGGAGATGATGCTACACGAAGGGAGGAGGGGGAGGTGTAGGATGCAGGGACGCCGTTATTAGTTGCCACGCCGTTGTCGTTTTATCTTCGTGCCCAATTAGCAAATATCATTCCGTAATGCAACGTGACGGGGGCCTCCTCCTCTGAAAAGAGTGCAGCTGCATCGGCATTAAAAAAAAGGGTAAGAAGAAAGCGACGCTCGAGGGTTGTGGGCAGACACACGGCGAGGGGAGAGGGAGTGGGAGGAAGGGAGGAAGGGAGGAGGAGGAGGGTGGCGTAAAAGAGGAAACGACAAAGATAGCGGGCTTCGTACGAGTTTTTTATTGACATTTTAAAAGGCCGGCCGAATAATACCGGCCGACATATACGTAATAATTATTGCCTTGCTCGCTCGCCTTCCCCACCACCGATCGTATATAATAGGTGGGACCGATTCGAACGAGGAAACGGCATCGATCCACGGATTTCGAGCGTCACACGTCCACCCAAGTATCCTCCATCTTTCTCTCTCCCTCTCTCGTATCTTTGTACGAGGACACCTATATATTATAAATTGCACGAATAACGGCCGATTAATTACCAACACCGAAAAACTCGTCCAAGATTCGATCGAATCCCACGAACGTCGTCCCACGCGTTGGCCGTGGAATCGTTCGTCTCTGTTCGCCTCGACGATGATCGACGAAACGAAGGCGTCGAGAACGAAGGAGGAAAAAGGGTAGGAAAACTAGGGATTGGATCGAAGCGAGAGGAAGCTGGGTCCGTGACTAGAAGCCGGGGACAGATCGATGACGATGAGACGGATAAGAGGAGGAAGGAGCATGGAGGAGAAGAAGGAGGAGGATGCGAGGCGAAGAAACGACTGGTTGGCAGTGCACGGTGGTCAGTCAGGTCGATGTCAGCCCGCTAATTGGCAGCCGTGTCGCATAAAGGTAGCTCTCGAAGCCGGTTTGTGTAGCTGGCTGCTGCTCGTCGCGTAATTCGTAAGCGGTTCTTGCCCCTTCTTTCGTCGACGCTCCCACCCGACCACCTCCTCCTCCTCCTCCTCCGTGTCTCTCTCT
Source organism: Apis mellifera (assembly GCF_003254395.2). NCBI lineage: Eukaryota > Metazoa > Arthropoda > Insecta > Hymenoptera > Apidae > Apis > Apis mellifera. Next base: position 2,715,429 of record NC_037650.1, read on the forward strand.
CGCCTCGCTTCTGCTTCCCCGTTTATCCGAATATCTTCTCGCCGGAGGAGAGACCAACGTGCTCGCGCTTACGTTCCACGCCACTGCGTGCTGGCACACCCACCCCCTCTTCCCTTTCGCCTCCGCTTCCCTTTACGCGTTTACGCGTCGCGCGTGGCCGTGTTAAACGGAACGGACAGCCTGACGGAAAGAGCGTCTACGTAGCGAAAGAGAGAGAAGAGGGTAAGGAAGATCGAATCGAGCGTGTATCTTCCTTTGTTACGTTTCCAACGAACTGTTACGAACATCACTTCCTTCCAACGAAACGAAACGAAACGAAACGAAACGGAAGGCAGAGTAGGATATCAAAGTGAAAGAAGGAGCGAGAGCGCGCATCGTCGATCGTTGCCTGGTCGTGTTTGTCATCGGTGCGGTTAGCGAGAGGGAAGATGAGCGGTGGTGGAGAGAAGAGCGGAGGGAAACTGTGGGAGGAGGCTGCTATCTGCACCGCGGCTGACACCTGACGGATAGCCCGGCGTCGGCAACGCGGGATATTAATTTGGTAATTTATGAGGCCCGATTAGGCAGCGCTATCTGTCGAGCTAATGCGCGAACCGTTGGCAGGTCATCGCCAAAGGGCCTGTGTTTCGAGCCGCTAGAGGCCCTTCCACCGCAGAGATGTTTTCGAATCGCACGCACGCACGCACGCACACATAGGGGAGACGCGTGTCTCCCTCGAACGGACACCGCTCATCGAACGGCGGACGTTCGATCGATTATCCGTGTCGTTACGTGTCGCGGAAAGTGCGAATGGAAAACGCAATAACGTCCAAGTATTGCCGGCGTGATACGGTGTGGGTGGGGAAGGGAGTGGGGGGCGGAATCGTTTCGAAGCTATAAAGCGGGTCTAGCATCGACCCCGATCGAGGCAGCGGAGCCGCCGTTACTTGTGACACGTGATAGATGGACGCACAATGGAGGAACACGCGTGGCTGCGTGCGCGTTACAAGGTTGAAACGTGTGGGTATCAACGTAGGTGGATGAGGATGAATGGCTCTCGTCAAACGGAAGGGACCGCCCGTCGTTTCGCGCCGTAATACGCGACCGCGTAAGAAGCGCAGTAGGTCGGCTTATCGATGACCGACCGGCTACTTACCCACGAGAGAACAAGCCACTTACCGAGTTCAAAGTCTCGCGAGTTGTTTGTCACTCGACCCTTGACAGCATCGAATACTATTCTCTGTTTTTTTTCCGCCAGAAATTTTCGGTTATTTCTCCGGAACGGTAGAATAATCATCAATCGCATTCTTAATACGTAGAATAATACGTATAGAAGAGACGAAAGCGTAGAGAGAGAGGGAGATTTTTTACTCGTAAAGATCACACATTGTTAACGTGTTACGATACAATAGGATTCTTATAAACAAGGATACATTTTGCGTTCGATAGTCGACACTCGGCTTACAGTATAAATTTACGCCGTGAATCATTGTTTGTGTTTCCACGTTCGCCTTTCGAGACAACTCGATTGTAAATATAACTGTTTCGGCAAATAGAGCGAGGAGGGGCGATAGTATACCGCTTGCTCAGTCGCCATCTTCTCGTCGGCCAAGTAGGATCTGAGTATCGACAGTGGTGGAGATTCTCGCGCGAATAAAACGTTATAATTACGAGACAAGTGTCGTAAAATCGTTGCGCGAGCTGTTCGATTTTCCCGAGCTTGCATTACCGGCCAGAAAACCGACATCGCCGTCCTAAGGACTATAGTTATCCTCGACAAATTACGTGCTCGCATCCAACCCGGCGTCGCCCTGTCGTTATCGCGTCATCTTGGCAATTTATCGATAGCCGCGAGCCAAGGAGGGATCAAAGAACGCATAGTGGGATAGGACGGTGTATTGCGTGTCCTCGGATGAGAAAGCGAAGTCACGATTGCGAGAAAATACGAGTGGAAAGAAGTCATGCCTCGTTCGTGTTCGGGAAACGCGAAAATCGAGCGCGAAGGACAATAATCGAGTGTAAACGAACGAAAAAAAAAAGGAAGAAAAATAAAAAAGGAGGAAAAAATAGACGAAAAAAAAAAAAAACACGAAAAAAAAAAAAAAAAAGAAAAATACTTTCAGCAGAGTGGTAGCGCGAACAATGGTAGCCACAAATCAACGGGATTATGCCACTATTTCACGCATGGCTATGGCCGGCTCGCATGATAAATCAAGCTGTCGTTGGGCCACAATAAACAATAACATTTGGACGGCCGGCTGGCGGGACGGCTGGTACGACTCTTCTTCACTTAACTCGGTCATTCGCTCGCTCCAGCGCACGCTCTGATCGCACGTGTTATTTCCTCGGCCTCGACGCTCCCGAACGTACACCGGTTCTCGATAATAAATCGCTTCGGGAGGACATCGACGAGCGCGTGGGCATCTCGCTGGAGCCTGTCGTTGAAGTTCTCGCTTTTTTTCCTCTCTTTCTCTTTCTCTCTCTCTCTCTCTCTATTCCGCGACGACCAACGCTATTAAATACGTTCCGATAAAGAGATCCTCGAAGAGACCTAACGACTAATTTCGTCCATTACCGATTTCGTTACCGACCGGTGGAAAGCGTTTACGACCAAACAACCTCTCAGAAAACGATGGCGAGGATGGCCGTGTTATTTTGCACGGATCATGCGAGAAACGTTGGACGGTACGAAGAATTCGTACGCTCGAGGTATATCCCACGTTGGAGTGGAACCGGTCGTATATGGTGATCGACCGAGCGGTAGACCGTACCGACCGACCTAATTATAGCCTCCTATTTATTTTATTTACGCGTACGCGCGCGGGCGCACTTGTGCCCTCGCGCACGCACACATCACGGGAACAGCACCGGTCATAAATCAAAATTCCATTTCAACGTTCTAACGAAGGATCAAATAAAACACTTTAATTGACGTTTTTACGGCGGCCGGCAGCCCGAGTCGAACTGCTGCCTACCCGCACGATGGCTGACCCCGCTCTGGCTCCTTCTTCTTCTTCTTCTTCTTCTTCTCCTCCCTTCTCGAATATACGCATAGGGAGGGGGCAACGTAGGTAAGGAAGTTTTGTCGTATTTTCGACCTTTTTCCCTTTTTCTTTTTTTTTGATCCATCGTTTACTCTTTCTCTTCAGAAGAAGCAGAGGTCGATGCGAGCAAAGGTATTAATCGATCGGTCGTTTCGGGGTATCCGAAATTCGAGGACGGGTTATTGCGCGCGGGGAAAACGGACTCGGCTTCTTCGTTCGATCGAAGAAAAGAAGGAGGAGGAGGAGGAGCGGAGGGGGGCACGAAGGAGGAAGGAGGGGCAAGGATCGTGTGATTATAGCGTCGCGGTTTATTGTTAAGGGTGAGTCTAGGCCGCGTTACTTCCCGCTCACGGTGATTATCAGTAATTTCACGGTTTTCGGAAGAAGCAGCGTAAATATAGAGAATATCCCCTCCGGCCACTTTAATATCGCTCCCCACCGATCAATAATAATAACGGAATACGCGGCTCTTGTCCCGGCCTCGATACACCCCATGTATTATAGTAATTTTGCACCATGATTTCTTTCCCTCTGTTCCTTCTTCTCTCGCGCCTTTTGGACCGGTGCCCGTTTTTCGATCGTTACGAAAAATACGGGTATATTTTCGAGGAATCGGAAAATCGCAAAACTCCTCCCGAAATTTCTATCCTGCCCCGTTTCCGTTCCCCGAAATGAGAATTAATATAATTCTCGCGCAGGGGGTGAAATTTATTCCGTTAGGCCGTTAAATTTTTCATTCCAATCGATCTATGGTAATTTTCGTTAGTCATCGCTAAAGTGGATATCGTATTGTTTTCCATTATTTATTAATATACGGTAACGCGTATATAAAGTATATAATTAATCATTTTATCCCAAACATTCTCTCCCCGTATATATATATATATAAGTCTCTTTTCTTTCGAATTTTACGAATACAAAACAACGTTTCAATTTTCACGATCCAATTAAAATATAATCGCTATTCAATTTTATAATACACCACGTCCAAATCTGTCATCGCTCGGCGCAGAGTTGCAAAGAGTCAACAATAGTTTTTTTATCTGCGTGTTCGAAATTATAATTCGAATAATTTCTCGTGATCCTGGACGCAAGAGGCGAAAGTTGTAGAAGATCGGATCGGAGGATCCGGTGGCGCCAAACGGGAGGGAATCGAGCGACGAAAGGGCATTTCGACGCGGGGATAATGATACTTGCACCCCTTTCTACATACAAACACACACCCTCGCCTCGCCTCGCCGCTTCCTCTCCCCATTTTTTCCCTCTCCGCCCGATCCTAGTTGTTTTGCGGTTTACGACGGTTCGCGTTACAACTGATTATTAGCCGCCCTTCCCACCTCCTCCTCCTTCCGTCTTTCTCCCTTTCCTTCCTCTTTTCCCTCCCCCGTCCCACGGCCTGTCCATTATTATACGCGGCCATATACGGCCATTATGCCCAGGCCCCCGATACACAACACAATCCGCCGTAATGCCGGCCATAAAATTAAATTAGGGTTATAACACGATTTTTCACAAAGGTTCTCTCCGTCGAGCCGCGTCGCTAACGTTTCCAACCGATCTCCTCCCCTGCCAACGTTCCTCCCCTCCCCTCCCAGATCCCTCCGTATACCTGCCTCGATCCGAGCCGGGTTATAAGGTATCTGGGATACGGGGCCGATATAAACCGATCGGTTCGATCGGCTCGGGCTCCTCGCATTAACCGGTCGGAATCGGGGAGAGCTCCAAATATTACGATCCATAATTAAGTCCGCAAAGTTTCGGGAATCTATCCTCTGTCTCTTATCTCGTCCCCATATAATTTCCCCATCTCTCCTTATCCTCGAGGAGATACATCACGTTATGTAAAATCATCGCTTGTTTATATCCGTCACACGGTATATTCGAAGGTGAATCGTAAAGTTCGATAGAGATTCTCTAGAGGAAGAGGCGCGAAACGTTCGAGCGATGCGAGATAATCGAGGCTAATTAATAATCGTGAGAAACGAATAGAAACGTTTCCAAGAAACGATTGTCCATCCTTATGAAGAATTCAACCGTGTGGCGAATAGGCGACCCTGGCGATCCTTCGAATAGAGAGATAGATAGATAGATAGATAGATAGACAGAGGGAAAGATAATAGAGCCGTGGGTGAGGCGAGAGACGCGAAGGAGGGGAGGAAAAAGAGAAAGAGGAAGGAGGGAGAGGGAAAGTTTCGGGAAGGAGAGGAGCCCGCGAAGAGAATTCGAGAGGCCACAAATCACGGGGCGGTGGTGTGAGGCGTTGGAAGTAGGGTTCGTCGGAAGGTGGAAGAGGTTGGGTGAGGTTGGAGGCAGCGATAACAGGGGGGTGGACGGTTGGACGGGTAACGGAGGGAGGGGTGGCGTAACCGGGTTGGGGGCGAAGTAAGAGGAGTGGAGGCAGAAGGCAGAGGCATAGGTAGAGGAGGAGGAGGAGGAGTGGCAGGCTGCAGACGCGGGGCGCGACATGCTTTATGACGTCTGTTCATCACATCGCCCCAGTCTCATAAATTAGAAATCACCCCTTAGATAGCTGGCACCCATCTACGATGGCGTCAGTGCCGTATCGTGGGAGGCAGGGATCGCCTCCGACTCGTCCGACCCGCAAGAAGGCGGGGGAGGAGTGAGACGGCGGCGAGGCGGGTGGGGAGGGGGGGAGAGCGGACAGAGGGGCAGCACGGAGGACGGCAATAATTTTCACCGTATGTCACGTTGGTGGAAGAAAAAAAACTGGGCATGGCTCTCTTTCCTTCTCTCTCTCCTTCTCTTAGAAACGAACGATTCGTTTCTCGCTCCAATCCCTATAACGCGTTTCTTCTCTGAAACGGACGCGGTTTAAACCGAGGTTCGACGCGTTAGTTTCGAGCGATCTTGAATCATGGTGGGAAAATGAAACGGGACGGGTAAACTGTCGACCGAACTATGAAACTTTGCTCCATTGACGGGGAATCTGAACGACGTTCAAATCGTTTAATTAAACGGCAACGTTGTTTAGGCGGATCGATCGTTACTTGTCTTTCCCTTTTCCTTTCTCGTTCGTTTGAATGTCCCTTCTTTTCCAGTATTTTCTCACCGGGTTTCTGATCGAGAATCAACGGGTCATCAAACTTGGAAGCGACGCGTGACAGCGTCGAAGATTTGTCGCGTTAAAGGTGAGCGATCGATGGTCGTATCGACAGAGAGAGTCGGGAGAGAAACGAGGACAGAGAGGGGGGAGAGAGAAATTTTTTAAATTTTTGTCTCGAGGATTGGGGCGACGTTTCGAGACGAAGTTGGATGGAAGTGAAAACAAATCGGGATCTTTACGGTGCTCGGGCAGACGGATTCGTCGTCGGGCAAACTTTAATTGGTTCTCGAATCCAAACGATTAATTAATCTTCGATTGACTCTCGACTACTAATGATTCATTACGGGAGATCCTCGCCAGCAGAGTATCCGACGCGAATCGAGGGAGAGGGAGTGGACGGGTAATAATCATCGCGACTTTCGAGTCAAGTCCTTCGATACCGAGAAATAAACGAGAACCTTAAAAAGAAAAAAAAAAGAAATACGATAATATTTTTCGAAACATTTCCAATGAATCTTCTCTCTTGGAAATCTATTGGCAACGGTGGTCGTGGAGGAAACAGACGGACGAGAAAGAGAGAGAGAGAACCGGTGACAGCGATGGTCCCCGTCACACTCGGACGGTTCATTCGAGAATAGTCGCGAAAAGTGAAGGCCGAGATACGGTGTCGCGAAGGGAGGTAGGATATGGTGCAGTAGTAGTAGCAACAGCAGCAGCAGCAGCAGCAGTTCTAGTACCGGTAGGATGAGAAGCAGTAGGAGGAGGAGGAGGAGGAGGAGGAGGATGGAGGAGTCGAAGAAAGGGGTGGAGGTGGAAGAGTTGGCATCGATGGTAGAGGGAGGATGGTAGTCGGTTGACGAGCGAGAGAGGACGTTCACCAATACGTGGAAGGGTGCCGTTTACGTGAACGATACAGAGGGGGGTGAGGGAGCGAGTTTGGAGTGCGGATTCGACGGTGAGGCGAGGCTGTCCATCTCGCGGCACGTCGCGGTAGAATGGAGTCGTGGAGTAGGTCGAGGGGTGGGTGGTTGGACGGTCGAAGGAGGAGGCAAAGGGGGAAGTGGTAAAATGAGGGTGGTTGGAGGTGGGTGTTTGAATGGAGAGGGTGGTAGCTGTCGCTCGCCCGGGCAGCAGACGTCTTCTGACCCGGCCGGTGGCTCAACTCGACTCAACTAGACTCTGCTTGCTGGCAGGAGGCAGCAGCCGGAGAAGGAGGAGGAGGAGGAGGAGGAGAAGGTGGAAGAGGCGCGGGGGAAAAGGAAGGTTCGCGGAGGAGACGCGAGCAGAGGGATAGAGAGAGAGCGGTGGGTAGGGTGGGTAGGTGATGGCGATGGTGAGGGGCGCGGATGGTAGGTGCATTGCTTTTCACAGGAGAAGGTGGAGGAAGTTGGGGTCGTAAGGGTGGCAAGCGTATCGATCCGGACGGAGCTTGGCTGACGGCTGACGAGGCCGTCACGCGAGACGAGTCGAGTCGAGACGAGACGAGACGAGACGAGACGAGACGAGACGAGACGAGACGAGACTAGACGAGACGATACGGCTGGACGAACGAACGAACGAACGAACGAACGAACGGATGGACGGACGGACGGAGAAGAACCCCACTCCGATCTTCCCTTCTACCGCGGAGATTCACGGCGTCGAGGTGGATGAAGCGAGCGGTGGTAGTAGACTTATCGTGTAGAGAGAGAGAGAGAAGATCGCTACCAAAAGACGAAGGACAGAGGACCAAGGACCGAGAGGCCACGAGGGAAACTGGAGAGATACTGCTTACTTCCCCTTCGGGGCCTTCTCGTTGCGAAACAGTACCTAGATTGTACGTGCATGGCTACGAATAGCTTGGCTACTGTATCGCGATACTACACCGTACTTTTCTCGTGTCCGTACGGCTCACACACACAGGACTGCGTCGGTGTGCGCGCAACTCGGTCTTTCTCGTCCCTCGAACACACGGTTATACATGCGTATGCGTTTACGAGTTTTGGCTCGGGTATTCCGCGATCGCTATTTTCCTGCGGGATCTTTCCACTTCTTCCAATCTTGCCTCGAAGACGTCTGGACAAATTTCTCTCTCGCGAGCGTACTACTCTCGGATTCTCGTACTTTTACAACAGCGATTACTCTTCCCGAGTAACGATCAGAGGATAGGTCTCCTTTCATCTCCCTATCGATGAAACCGTAAACGCGTTTTCATCGAGTCTTGGAGTCGAGGAAAAGAAGGAAAAAGAAAAAAGAGGGAAAAAAAAAGGAAGGGAAAAAAGCTCGAGAGACCCGCGTTGCGTCCGCCTTCAGTTTACTCGAGCCATATACATATAGCCGGTATACGAACAACGATATTCTCTCGTCGTCCCTCCCCACCTGAGCCGTAGCGTAAACCGTATCCGTCTGCTTTCCCACTTTCTCTCCGCACCCTCGAGCTTACCCACTTTCGCCCCTTTACCTACTCACCCCGATCGCCGTGACGGACGCGTCTCCACGAATCCTGCCGGCGAGGCGGCGGCGATTCAGTTATCTGCGCGGAAAGTGCCGCGGCACTACAGGTATCCCGAGGGAGCGCGGGATAAAAAAAGTCGACGGGGCCGTGTGCGTGAGGAGAGGGAGGGGAGAAGCGAGAGGTCAAACGCACTGCCGCCTCCGCGTTGGTGGTTGGTCCGCGAGCGAGAGAGCGTTGTCGCAAAGGCAAAACACTCTCTCGCCGCGTGCAAAAGGCCAAACACCGAAAGTCACTTAAGCGTGCCGGCACGTTCGATGCCAACCTCTGCAGCGGTAGTTCGTTTTCGAGTGGCACGCCGTGTCGTCGTCGCTACGAGGACACGCCGTTGCGTTTCTCGTTGGCCCGATCAACGCCCAAGCGTGCAAAAAGAGAATCGGTAAAGGAATTCTTCGTAAGAATGCTACGCTCGATCCCCCACCCTTTTTCTTCTCTCGCGTTTTCGCGGCACGATAATTCGCCCGTCTTTCCCCTCCACTTCGATCAACCCGGGTTATTCTCTCTCTCTCTCTCTCGCTCGCACGCTCGAGCAACGGATATCGCGAATTTATTCGAGAGTATGAACCGGCGATATATAACTCACTCGGGTGTTTGTCAGGCAAACGGAGAGGAGCAACAAATCCCATGGTAAACATAAAACAACGGTACTGCATCGGGTCGGTACGGATACGCTTTGATGTGCCACCACCACCCGCGAGCGTCTCCTAGCAGTTCCTTTATGGCAGCCATCGGGCATCTGTCGTACCGCCGTCTTTTTCTCCGGCTAATTTATTAGCACCGCTTAGAGAATGGCGCGGAGAAAGATCCGGCTGCGGGAGCTGCGAAGTCCCGAGCGGCGACGAGTCGCCGCTCGTCTCTCGGTATAAATCGGGAGACGGATCAGTCGGATACAGCGACGCCGGTTTTACGAGCATCGAAAATAGGGTGAGAGGGACGCGAGAGAGAGCCGAGGCCGCGCCACGTCGCGCTGCTCGCGCTTAACGCGATGAAACGTCTAATCGCGTTAAATGATTCACGCCGAATACGAATATCGACGACAGCTTGGTCGTCGTCGACTCGCGTCGTGAAAATGCGATCGAAGAAGAATCTTCCTCCTTCGATCCGAATATTCCAACGTGAAGAATAAATTACAACCAAATACTCTGTGCAAGCCACGTTTACTTTCGAACGTATATGCGTAGAGTGCGTAGATACTCGATCAACGACCGCGCCCTCGAAGCGTGCCCTCTGGCTGCATCGAAAACATCCGAAAGAGTTAAATAACCACGCGTGTCGTGGATGAACCGAGGACGAGCCGTGGAAATTGTAATTCGATCGAATCTGTCGTCCAGCTTGTCCACCGTTTGCATACGAATGGACGGAAATATACCTCGTGTGTATGATTCGAGAAATATCGTCGCGGCGAGAGATTATAAAGAAATGGAAAACGACCGAGTTCCTTCCTCCGCGATCTCATTTATCCCGAGATACGCGCATATTTCGTTTTTTGGCATATTTGCTCGTCGATAACGCGCAGTATCGTGGAGTAAATCATGGTCACCGGAAATAATGAAAGCAGATTAGAAAGCTAGTGTGACGCGAAAGCACCCGAACTCGAATCTTTCACGCATGGTTAATTCGTTATGCGTCGAAAACCGATTGTACGTGCACAAATATATATTTGTCCTCGATGTATCGGCGGATATGTATCGCATATGATTCTACGAAAACGAATTTACGCATTTTCTTCGAGCCGTAAGCTTTTTCCATTGATCCGTGCAAGGCGATTCCCATCCTATTTTCCGCGTGCGTTTCGAAGGTTTGTCAGGCGATAAACTGTCGCTGGATTTCCCGTGTTTAGTCGCACAAGTTATGCGGGTTCCTCCTCGTTTCCGCGTCGACCCAAACCTTCCGTCGAGCAAAGGGCACACCACGCTTTTTCCACAGGGGTGAAGGATTTATGGCCGCGGAGGAGTGAGGCCTCGAGGCCGAAAAATGCGCCGGCATTGTTTGAGGTGAAAGTTTTGCGCAATGGGCGTCGTTCGCCACGGGTCACCAAGGGTTTTTACCACGATAGGTAGTGAAATTTCTCGTTGCGAGTGGGGGCAGGTATCTGGCAGGAGTGTGCACCGCATGTCCTCCGATGTCCCTTCCAGAACCGTCAGAAACCGTCGTAAATTTTTTGCGCCACGTTTCGCGAACCTTCCGGCAGGTATGCGTATAGAAAAAGTGTATTCTCCTTTCTCTCTATCCAAGGTTATCTTCTTCTAAAAGAAAAAGAAAGAAAGAAAACAATTCGGCTGTCGAGGACTCGAGTTTCGATGTTGGCGATATCTTAGTTTTTTGTTCGCCAGCGATGGTAAAAATCGATAAAACGACAAGGAGAAACGCGAACGAAAACAAACCGTTGAACAAGCAACCGTCGAATAAGTAACCGTCGAAAATTATATTTCAAATATAAACCGAAAGAAATTTTGTGACTTTGGATACGAGTCGTCCGTATTCCGTCGTCGAATCGATCATTTTCATTTCGTTATCCCGACGAATCATCTCGCGACCGAGTCTCGTGGCGTCTCGTGGATGAAACCATATAGTACCATGCTGGCTTTATAATTCCGGACCGCCGAAAATATCTGGTAGCGAAGACGGACGACGGCCGTTAGGAATTGCGCGTGCGCCAACTTAAAGCACTCTTCCTGCTTTATGAATGGAACCGTGGATCACGGAGAAACGTGGAGAAACTCAAGGAACGGTGGCCAACTCGATCCGTGTCCTCCGAAGTTATTCGAGCGACGCTTTATAATTAGCGCGCGCCGCTATCGAGCTTCTCTTCTTCCAAAATTCGTCTCGTATCCGCGACACATATCTGCCACTGTGGTTATTCGACGAATATTAAACAAGGCTGAAACATTGTCGACGATACGCGAGAGATGAACGATCGTCGCCTAGGAAGCCCAAGTTAAACGCATCGTTGCCGGTCACTTCCTTACCGATTGGCTGGCACGGTGTAACATGATTCGGCCCATCATACGATCGAAAGTGCGGCGAGATCGAATTACGGACGAGTTTACTTTTTCGGACATTAAGAAGGGAGGATGCCTTGTGAAACTGCACCTGTTGCGCCAGCTACGAATTTTCTGATAAATAGCCAACGCGTTAGACTAACGCGATCTTGAATCGCCCATCGTTCCTCCGGTCGAAAAGAGCCGCGATAAATAATGCGAGCCTTCCACAACCGATTACTTTAAACGAACCGTTTACCATCCGATCCGAAACCGATGTTGAAACACACGGAACGGACAAACTCGATTATCGACACGGCCTCGAATTTTCAATTTTCTCGCAATCGACTCGATGTATATTTTAACCCGATGAGAATTTTCCCTCGACGTGACAACGTGAAGCCGCCGATCTAGCCGGCAATCTTTTCACGGTAATATACTGCTAATTAACTTCCTCGAAGTTAACAGCATAAATGCTTGATAGCAAGCTCGAGATAGACGAGAGATCGATTCGTAAGGATCGGCGCGTTTCTCAGGTCCTTTCACCGGGACATCATAAATTAAACGGAGAAATTAGTCCAAGCCACGTTCCACGATCTGTACAGACATATTTCGTCGTTTCTTAATCTATTCGCGCCTACTTTCGCTGACGGCTTCATCGTACTGTGTTCCGTTTCATATTTTCTATACCTCGTAATCGAATTAATACACGGCCACTGATTTTTTCCCCGAACAAAAGGATAGATTCATTAGTTTTTGTACTTCTCTTTTCAAGATTTTCGAAAAATTATTATAAATTATTATAAATATTCTTTTATTTAATCGGATAAGAAAATAACGATCGAATCGAATCGAAATCGTCGAATAATTATTACAAGCGTATTTAACAAATTCGCGTGTTTAAAGAAGAAGAAAATTCGATGAATTTTTTTTTCTTCATCGAAATCGTTGTTAATATATGATATAAAATTATAATTACATATAAATTACTATAAATATCCTCGGCGATTTTTCGATGCGATTGCTCGACGAACAAAAGAATATTCCTTTCTTCTTTCTCACCGAGATCGTTGGACAAATTTATTATAAATTATTATAAATATTCTCGAGTTAGATCTCGCGAATTGGACGAATAAGAGAATCCGGTGGATCGTGGCGGAGGGACGCGAGATTCGTCGCAAAAACGTGATCAAAAGCTGAATTCGCTCGGCAATGGCCAGGCACCACGGAAGCTGGCGAAAAACTGTGGCGTTTACGGCGCCGAAACTCCGTAGACTGCCGTGGATTTATGTACGCGGCGTGTATCCGCGCGCGCGCACAACGAGATTTATCGGCGCTTGGCCGAGTTTCGGTAGGGCAAGTTGAGTGAATTGTAAATGTTTCCGGCAGAACTTCACCAAGATGGCGTCCTCCACCAGGGGCGAGTTTGTTTACGCCTCATGGCTCCCCACGTGGGAAAAGCAGCATGGCGCGCGTCGAGAATTCAAACCCACGAATCCACTACCAGTTTCACAGTTGTTTTTTCTACCAGTCGCCACGAAATTTCGCCGACTGGCTTTCATTTCATAACGAATTCTTTTTTTCTCTCTCTCTCTCTTCTCTCTTTCTTTGTCACGCGACACAGACACATCTTCGTTCCAACGTTAAAATGTTGTTTTTCTAACGAATGTCGAGTTTTGTAATACGATACGTAACGATCGGTGTCAAATATTGCAATTCGTGGAATAGTTCTATTTTTGTAACGTCGAGCGATAATTAAGATAATCGTTCGTGGAATCGAGCGAAATTTTGAAAAAGAAATTGTTTATCTTTTTGCACGCATACGAAGGAATTTATGTTTTGCTGCGAGGAATAAATACGTTAAAAATTCTTTAGACGTTCGAAAAAGAAGTAAGGTTAACGTTATAATTTCGACGAACATATTCAACGGAATATTATACGAGTCGAGATAAAATTTTCTTGCGACTTTATAGTAGTCACTTTAGATTAAACGATGCATAAAGATATTCAACATATTTTGCGAATAACTTGTATTAACTGATAAAATAATTTAGTCGCGGAATGAATAATGCACTGATCGATCGATTGCAAAATCGAAGAACGTTTAGAATCGATGAAGTTTATCTCTTTATTAACGGTTTTTTCGAATCGTAAAGAAAGAAAGAGAGAGAAAAAAAATAGAAAAAAATGCGGTTTTATCGAGGAAACGAATACGGGTATGAAATTAGTCAGAAAAACGGCTCGTGATACCATCGAGTAACGTGGTTACACGTGGTATCCCCCGTGCTGGAAAATGACAATGAGGAGGAGCGTTCAACTTGAAATCGTGGCAAACCAGCTTTTGATAAATTAGATTCGATAAAACAACATTTTTTTCATTTTTTACTCTCTAGCGCACTTAATTACGATGTTGATAGCTCGTTTTCCAGCTGGCTACCTTCCTCCCGAGTAGGATGATATTCCTTTCCTCGTCGCGCAATAAGAATATTAAGAAAAATTCACTTACATTTCATACGTTGTGGAGCGTGCTGTTTCCTTCGGGGCATCTGCGTCCTTCGGAGATGTTCGATTCTCTCTGTGGCCTCCAGGTCTTGGCTCGTTAAACGTAGTCGATCGGATCCCAAACATGTGACGGTCGTGTGTTGAAATTTCGCCCGAAGATCCGGTGTAGATCTTCCGCGGGAAACTGTTCAAAGTTTCCCCTTATATATGCACTACAGTCACCCACACGCGCGTTGAGCACTACCTCATCGCGATTTCGATAGATCGTTTGGTGGTCGGGTTCGGCGTTTCAACGATCGCTGCCATTTCCCTGTTGACTTATCGATTCTCGTTTCTACAAAACCTCGTTTCGCACCTACATCGGTGCCCGTATACACTATATACTGATCACGCAAGAAGAACGCAACTATTTATTATCGTATATGAGGAGAATATGTTGCAGTTTCGAAATTGCAGTTATATATTCACGGAATGTCGCGCACTGATTGCACTTGTACGGTTTCAAATGTCCCCAAGACTCGTGATCCATCCGCGATCGGTCAACAGAGCTCACTCGTAACGGATCTGGCGCAAATTCATCGATTATCGCTATGTATTATCACTGTCGCATCATCGTCGGAAGATGGACCAGGCACGATTCGCAACTTTGAAAAACTGTTTCCACTGTTTTGGAAAAAAACGGCAGGAGAACACAGGTCTGCTTCCTGGGACGAAGATTACGATGTCGATCAAGCCGCACCTACGAGAGATCCAAGGTGAAAAAAAGTGAAGTGACGCGCGTGGCGTTTTTCTAGAAGTTGCGCGTCGCGAGGGAAACACCAAAAGCGTTCGGAAAGCGATCGTTCGTTCCTCCGCGTGGAATCCGTCGAGAGGGGAAAAAAAAAAACTGCACGAGAGAACGAATCGTCGTCGATCGAGCACTTTTGACGCGTGTTACCGTATCGAGGATTGATCAATCGATGCCACTACAGAGCCTGAATTCACTTTGCGCGTCCCGATTTATTCGCGAAGATGACACGAAACCGTTGAAGAAGACCGATCGACACGACGCGGCGCGGCACGGGACGGCAACGCGACTCTCGAAACGGAGGAACGATTCGTCGGGAAAAAATTCGATCCACCATCGATAGATAGATCGAGAATTTTTTTCTTTTTTACGATCACGCGACAACTTAGCTGCGAGACGTGTGCCTCGCGACGACGCCTTGCATCCACTCGGGACGCGTGCACGACACTCCACCGTACGTACTTACGTTCGTACGTACGGAGCTAGCGAAAGCTCGCTCGACAGAGGAAAATGGAGAAAAGAGCAAGAGAAACGGGGAGAGAAACCGATACGCGATCGCATCTATGTGCGTGCTCGTACGTGTATACCTTGGAGACCAATTGAAAGCGTAAGGGTGGAAAAGGGGAATAAAAGGAGAGAAAGAAAGAGAATAGGATGACGTAAAGTACCGAGAAAGATGAAGATAGGGAGGAGAAGGAACGAATGGATAGATATCGATAAAGAGAGAAATAAAATGATGTTGCGAGAGAGTGAGAGTGAGTGAGAGAGTGAGAGAGAGACAAGGAGAGAGGGAAAGAGAGAGAGCGAGAGGAAGAATGCAGGGGTAGAGGGCAAGAACGTGAGCAAGGTAAAGAGAAAAGAAGCGGAGGTGGAGGAGGAGGTGGAGGTGGAAGTGGTGGCTACCGTCGTTCGTGGATCGCGAAATCGAGCGGGCGGCGGTCCAGCGCTGACTGACTACGGACTGGCGTCGCGGCGGCAGCCCGTGTGGTGGGGGGCCCCAGGAGTAGTAGTCCTCTTTCCCTCTCGTCTCCTCCACTCGTTCTCGTTTCCTCGCTTGCCAGCTCTTCCTTGCTATGCTTTGCCTCTTGCCCTCTCTTCGCCGACTCTTCTTTTTTCACCTCTTCCACTGTATACTCGCGTTCGTTCGCATTCGCGTCCGCGTTCACCTTACCGACCGATACGATTCGCGGAAACGAGGCGATTATCGAAAGTCAAAGCCGAGCAAAAGACGGCATCGCTCGAATAGAAAAGGATGAGAAGAGCGGAGGCGGGCGAAAGGAGAGAAAGGAGAGGAAGAGGACGGATACGAGAAACGAAATCTCGGAGAGACGATTCTCCGCAACCGTTGCTATTCTTCGGCTACTTGTCGATTCGACACCGCGGCAATAACGGCGAAGGGGCTGGTAGAGAGGTTAGCGGCGGCGCAATGACAACCACTCCATGTCGTTGAATGCACTGACTCCTCCAACTTGATCGCACACTGGCACCAACGCGTTTTCCTTTTGGATCTCGGTTTGCACTATGAGCACTCCGAGAAGCGAGAGAGAGAGAGAGAAAAGGGGGGAAAAAGACGAGAAACAAAAAAAAAAGACGATTTCGCGAATAACGAGAGCGGAAAGGTGCGACGAAAGTTCGTCGATGGGCCCGAGGGACTGATGTTGCGCTCGCGCGCGTAAGAGATGGTCGAGAAAGGAGGCGGGGTCCCCAACCACCTCGGCCCCGCTCCAAACCACGAGAGGGGAGAACTACTCTGCACGAGTAATTTTTCTTTCCGCCGGTAGAGGCGCTGCTCGACGATGTAGCTTGCCACGGTACTACGGCGTCACGGAGCCACACCTACGAGTTTCTCGATATTTTCAACCCTTTCAGGACAGTGAGCTTCCCACCAAGTTTGGTGAGTGCATCATAATTATTCTCTTTCATCGAAATTCGTACTGTATTATAGCAGTTTAATCCGCGTGTCGCTGTTAAGTCGATAGAACGAAGTTTTATAACCTAACCTCAAAAATTGTACGAAACTTGCGACTCTTTGTGTACGTATTCGATTCAGGTTTTACGAAACAAATAAGCAACAAAAATAAGCTTGGTGAAATGTTTCTAATGTTTATTACATAAACGGAAAAAAAGAAACAAAAGCTACAGCTATTAAACAGACATAGTATATACATATTATGCTATTATACTTTAAATAAGATATATACATGCATATCATATACATATTATACCTTACTTAAAATATACATATCTTATTTAAAATGTAATAGCATAATCGCGCACGTAGATATATTTTTAATATCGAAATCATATATATATCGATTTATATTCGATATTGAGATTTCAAGCACATACATCGTGAACGAAATGGACGAATAACACGCGTAAAGTTTAAATCGTAACGACGTCGAAACTTCGATACAACGAAATCTTTCTCGTGTCGTTAAGAAACGTTATTACGGACATTTTATTCTTAAATAAATAAGGAAGGATTCTCAATAAGGAAGGGGAGCGCGAAAGTTTAAAACGATTTCGAACTCGTGCTATATAGAACTCGGGCGTTCGCTATATAACAAATTCACGTTTCAAAATTATTCCTGCCGTCTTCCCGTCTTCGAGCGGCGAATTCCACAACGCTCTTTCCCCGAAAGAAAGAGGAAAAACAAGGAGTAGCTCGAGTCGGAGGACGAGGGTATCGCGGTTATGATCGCGGCTATTTATCCGAAAATTCGAAGGCTCGTAGCAAGTTTTCGATCCGTCACCGAGGCAAGGGGGGGCCGTTACCCCCGGCGGAGAATATTTTACGATAATTCGGGGGCGAAGATTCGAGTTGGAAAAGAATCGGAAGAAGGAGGTCGAAGGATACGAGTTCGTCAGACTATAGATAGTCGGTGAGCGGAGATCGTTTTGGCGGGCACCGGTGGCGGCGCTGCCAAGGTTGGCGGAGCCGAGGGGAAAAGAGCATTGGCGTACCAACTACCAGGTTGTGCCCGCCTACCAGGCGGAGCCCGCATGATCTATAGCGTCATAGAACACCCCTGCCGTTGTGGTAGGAACTCGATGGCGACGCCCACGGTGTGGAACGTGCGCGCTGCCCCCGCCGCCTCCGCCGCCGCCACCACCACCACCACCGCCGCCGCCACCGGGATGTTTATGCTCCTGCCGCTGTGTCTCTATCTAGTCGCGGTCCTGCCGCTGCACTGTTCCTCTTCTGCCGTTCCCGCTACCGATGCTGCCGTCGTTGCTGCCGTTGCCGCCACCGACTACCATTGTCGGTCGCCGTTGGCATCGCGGCCCTCCTGTTCCGCTCCTATCTCCGACTTATCCGGATCCTTCCACCTTGCCTTCATTATCGCCAAACATTTCTGTCAATTAAAACTCCACCGATTTACCGCCTCTCCCGCACCGGTCGTCCTTCGTCGCCCTACCATTCTCTCCTCTTGCAAAAATTTTACATCGACTTAGTTTCTCCCGATTTTATACAGCTCAGTAAAATGCGTTTCCATCATCTTGGAATATTATATATTATATAATATAGATTCTATATATTTTTTTATATAACGATTGGATAGAAATTTCAAGATTTCTGTTTGTAGATTCTAGATTATAGAATTATCAGATTCAATTTCGATTATGTTGGATAAAAAAAAAGAAAAGAATTCTTGTCTCGAAGAATTTCTTCTTCTTCTTGTTCGAGTTACCTCGAAGGTTATTCGTGGCAATCGTCACGCCCGAGTTTTACGCCAATGGCGTTAGGGATTCGGAGCGGCGGCGGCGGAGAGGCTGTCATAAAGAGTATTTTATTTCGACGATCGTGGTGCCGTTTTTGTTCTGGGGTTGCGAGGCGATCGTGTCATTTCTACGCGCGTCAGACCAATTCAACGCCGCGCCGACGTTCGCGATCCGACGTTTACGAGATCGTTTATTAGGTGACGTTTTCCATCCAGCAGTTTTGTCGGGTGCCCAATCCTTCCCCTTATTCCAGAATTCCAACTTCTTACCGGATAGGATTCGAACTTATCGAAATTATACTTTGAAATTAAGGATTATCGTTTCCTTTATGCGCGACAAACATAACGATATACATCGCGAAATATTGAAAAAGGTATAACGTTCCTGATGTATATCTTGGATATACTTTTTTATCCAATGAGTACTTGAAAACGAAGAGAAGAATCGACGTACTCTTTTTTTTTTGCGTTAAAAAATTATCAACAATTTTTATCTGCTACGCTTCTCGAGCTCCTCGAGGCATGCACGCGTAACTCCCATTCGTAACTCTTCCAATTTTTCTTTTTTCCAATCTCTTCCAAACCAATTATCCAATAATTAAATCGCATGATTTTGCAAATTTGATCGTAGATTAAAATTCATTTTTTTCTTTTTCGATTACCTGAGAGCTATTATTATTTTTTCTTTATCATTGTTAATTATTTATTTTGCAATTCCTTGGTATATAATTCTACTAAACTTTTCTCTAAACTTTATATAATTTTCGCTCGATCTCTCGATCAATTATTTATCAATAGTTAAAAATTTCTGCTTCTCAAACTCATACATCCTTTTTTTATCGCAACATTTATCATGCAAATTTTTCAAACGAGCAAATAAATGAAACGTATTAATCATAATTCGTACACTCGATGATCGTACGACTTTCTCACGCTCAACGTAAACATAACGTCGTTTGTTATTATTCTTTCGGCGAGACTGATAACATTCAAAACATTATCGAGATAATCCCTTCCTTCGAGCAGATGAGAAATCGTTGATTCGGGCACGTCTCTCCCCGGGCGAGCGTCAGTCGGGTTCGCGTCTTCACGGTGACTGCGGGGGTTCCGTTTACGAGCTATACGGTCGTCGGTGGACGGAGACCGAGACCACTAAACTTGCGAATATT
The DNA here is from genome assembly GCF_003254395.2 of Apis mellifera. NCBI lineage: Eukaryota > Metazoa > Arthropoda > Insecta > Hymenoptera > Apidae > Apis > Apis mellifera. The sequence goes on from NC_037650.1 coordinate 2,735,171, forward strand.
TCGAAAGACGTCCCGTTATGCAACGACAATGTGGGTCAGTGCACAAGTCCGCCGGTGTACGTTTGCTCATTTCGTACGCTCAGTTCCCCGCGGGACCGCCGAAATAAGTGCGCCTCGTAAAATAAAGTACCGTATACGCCGCTTTTCCCGTACTATCTGCCCGTTGCCCGGCGTATCGTCGATCACGTGACGCGCTCTCTGACATCCCAAATCGTGTTTACGTGTTTAACGAATGGCATACTTACGGACGGTGAGCAGTCGTTCGGATCGAAATTAAATTGCGTGGTTGGACAGAGAGAGAGAGAGATAGAGGAGAGAAAAAAATTCGACGAATTCCGAAATCTCCCAGATGAAGTTACGTAAGAGTGTCGAATACGAAATGGAAATCAAAAACGTTGAATGAATGTGATACGGAGAGAATTATGAAAACGATGAATCAGAATTTAACCAACCGAACTGAAAGTGGTTCCGTAACATATGCAAGAAAATTCGAGTTTGGTTTACCTTCTTTTTTTTCTCTCCTCTTCTTCTTCTTTTTTTTCCTTTCGGTATATCTTGATGGATGAACATCTATATTCGCGCTCACACAACGTTCGAATGTAGTAACAAGTACGTGTGTGCATGGATCTGGTGAATTTTCGAAACTGGATATATCATAATGTTGAAATTATATTAGATTTAGATCGGGAAACGGGTGAATTGTGAACGATTAATTTTTCTTCGTCTTTCTTTTGAATCTAAATAAAATATCACGCGCGAGAAGATAGGCTTGTCCTTTTTTTCAATAAAATTAACATGTTACGTCGTGTTTATCGAGAAACGAGGACGGATTATGCCGATTAAACGTATCTCGTTGTCTTTTTCTTCTTCTTTTTTTTCCTCCTTTTTGCGACGATGTCGTTAGAAACGTTAGATAAGAAGGAAGGGCGCTGGGGGTAAGCCGAGCGGTACCCTATAGCGCTTGGACATGATCTCGACGTTTTCTTCTTTTATCGGATTACCTCCGAAAACAAAGGTAGGAGGTTCTTTTCCGGTTTCTCCTAAAAGCTCCGTTTCCACGCGTAGGTCAACCGACAAGAATAAAACGGGTAAAAAAGGACGCTGGACCGAGAGAGAGAGAGAGAGAGAAAGAACGTGTACGTGTGTTTGGAGCTGTACACGAGAACGAGACAAGATTCGTCTTGTTCGAGAGGGTAAAGGTACGTGTCTTACTTGAGAGTAATATCATCGCGAATTGCTCTCGAGAGTATTTTTTTTTTTCGTGATTGAGAGTTTTTTGAGAACGTTCTCTCGTTTTATCTTACCTTTCGTATCGAGAAATTTCTAATCGGATATATTAAACTCTCCGCAGATATTCCAAGATATTCGTCTATTCGACAGTGAAAATTTTGCACGAGCTAGGAAGCACAATTTGAGTATAGTTTCGACGATAAAACTCTGTTGACAAGGGAAGAGAGAGAAGAACGCGTGACTTAAAAATAATGAACGAGTCTCGAAAAATGGACGAAATAACTTTTAATCGTCTTCCGAGGATATAATAAGCGTTTAGAATTCGACGAAGATACGAATTCGACGATAATCGCACGGGAAAGAAACATTGTAAAAAATCGTAATCTCTTTATATTTACAAGCAAGAGAGGGCCGAGGCATGAGCTCACCTTCGCAGTTTCGAAAATAACTTTCGGGCAATAGACGATTAGAATTCAGACGAGGATGCCCGACTTTTGTTTGAAAATAATTTCTTCTTCAACAACGTTGGAGTGTTCACAGACGAGCCACCCGCTGTTAATCGAATTACGAACGTTTAACACTGTTGCCGGAGCCTGCTTTTTTTCACCGCCCATCAAACTGCCCGATTCCTTTCCCGATTGCATTATTTCAACAGAGAGACAGAGAGAGAGAGAGAGAGAGAGAGAGAGAGAGAGAGAGAGAGGGATACGTCAGCCTGTATCGAAATATCAAAACCGTCCCGCGAAAACCGAGCGTGGCAAGGCAATACGCAATACGGATCGTGCTTTAACGTTCTTTCCTCGTAGTGCTCGCATATTTTCGCGCTCGTTGAAACTTTACGACCACGATAAACTTTACGCGTTTTCTAACGTAACGAAATCGGCTTCGATTCGATTCCGTGAATTATCGGCGGGTATCGAAAACGTTTCGAACGCGCCGACGAATATGTACCTACTCCTTACTCCGTCGAATATCGCAGCGGCCGGTTATTGCTCGGTTTCAAACGAGCAGCGGTTACGAGAGGGGGGATGGGCAAAAAAAGTCGGTTAAACGCGACGGTTGACGCTTTAAACGATTTCTCGGAGGCGACGAAAAAAAATGTGCACGTGTGTGTATATATATATATATGTGCATGTACGTATGTATATTTATATATATATAAATTTCGCGAGCGTTTTCGCTTTTATTAGGTCGTCATTAATAAATTGCTCTCCAACTTTGCGAGAAGGATACTTGGGATATTTGGGGAAGGAAGTACGGGAGAGAAATTGAGGAGAAGGAATCGAGTTTAGCCTGGAACCTGGGCGAATCTCCACGTGTGTTCGTCCAAGATTTCCGAAAGAAACGCACGAAGGACGATTTCGCGCGTTTCGCGCGAGATACGGCGCGCGGTCGAAAAATAGGAAGGAATAGGCGCGATCCTGTCGTGGTGGTCGGGTCATGGGTCGAGGGTTGGCGTCAACGTGTATAGCAGCATTCGCAGAAGGTTTCGGGGAGTGTGGCGCGTGGTCTACGAGGGGTCGCGAGGGACACGAGGGGGGTGGTGGTAGTGGCGGCGGCGGTGGTAGTGGTGGTCGAGTTGGCCGTGCGAGCCGGTTGACGAGGGGGATGGGGTGGTTAGAGGTGGACGAGGATGGGGTGGTTGTCGACGATAGGGCGAAGAAAGAGGTGGAGGAGCGCAGAGAGAAGCCGAGGTCCGTCGGTATCGATCGGGCGTCTGCGGTAGATTGACACGTGTCATGGCCGCCTCTCGGTGTTGGAGAGAAACCAGGTGGCGGGAGGGAGAGGGGAAAGGTTGAGAGAAAGGTGGCGGGAAGGAGCGAGGGAGAGAGAGAGAGAGAGGGGGCGATGAAACGAAGAAAAGCAGGCGAGACGAGGAAGGTGGCGGCCGAGGCGGCCGAGGGGCGAGGGAGCGGCGTCGAAGGTGGAAGAAGAGGAGGAAGAGAGGGCCGGGGGTTGGTTGGCGCGGGGGGGAGGCGAGGGAAAAGGACATTAAGGTGCGTAATAGCCAGCGGGGCGAGCGCGCACCGCCGCGGCATCGATTAGACAGAGGCTCCCTCGTCCCATTGCTAGGATGCAGCCCTCCCCTTCTCCTCCTGCTCCTCGACCCACCGACATACTCACCCCCCGCGCCATATCCACCCGTCCACCGCCCGCAACCCATACCCTCGTCGTCGACCCACGAGAGGTCCCCACGACCACCCAACCACCCACCCGCCTCCGCCCACTCCGTCGAACTGGAGAGCCCCCGAGTACGTGCTCTACATACACACTCGTGCGCTTATGTCAGTTCCTGTCCTGCCGTTGCCTCTGCCTCTGCCCTCTGTCTCTGCCGCCGCCTCCGCTTGCTGCTACTGCTGCTACTGCTGCTGCTGCTGCTACCGTTGTTACGACTACTACCACCGCTGTGTGTGCCACCGTCGAGAAAGAGGGAAAGAAGCGGGAAGGGATCGGGCGGAGAGAGAGAGAGAGAGAGAGAAAGGGCCGCATGAACACGGGCCACCACGGGGAAAGAGCGAATCAAACCCGTTGAAGGAGAAGGAGAAGATACAAGAGCGAAGGATAATAAGAGGGAATGAGAGGACGCGGATGTAAAGGGTGAGAAGGGTGGGAGGGAAGCCACCTAGCGCAGCTATCCTATGCCACCTATACACGCGCCACCGGGGACACCAACGTCTAACGTCGTTATAAACATTAACGGAGCGGCTCAATATTCCCCGGACCTTGCATCCCCTGCGTCTACCTCCGGTCCATCTCCCTTCTAGACCAGAACCTCTCCACCTCTTTGCTCTCTACCTATCTCGGACCGTTCCGTCCATGGCTATCTCGCCCCGTACCATACCCTCTCTCTTTCGATTCGAGTCTTCCTCCCTTTCTTTCTTTTTTTTTCCTTTTCAAAGAAATTATCCCAAAATGTAAAGAGAAACGCGAAAGGGATTCGTTTTCCTTTTCCTTTTTTCCCCCAATTCGGAAAGGGGAAATCGATCGACGAAGGTTAGTCACACACAGCATTTTGGAATTGCGGGATACGCGAGGGTTCGAGGGCTGATTACCGTTAATTGCGGTTGATACGTAGGAGGGATAGGATACCCTCGACCATTTCGATCGGATTAGCGGAGCGGAGGAGGATCGGATGCGCGTTACAAATCGATGCATTTCCAAATCGATATAATTATAATCGCCCCGGTTTTCCTTCGCTCCTCGGAATGGAAAACACCCGATTCCCCTCTCCAGGCTATCCAGGATATCCAACGCCGGATGCATTGCACGTGCAATTTGTAGCTTCGCACGGCATCGCTACAGAGGGAATTCGTCTAGTTCGTACGTTCAACAAGTATCCATCCCTCCTCCACCTTCGGCAGTTCTACTCCCTCCCTCCCTTCTCGTGTCTCCTCTTTAGATGGCAAAATCTGGCCCCGATATCCCTCCTTATTTTTCGCCTTCCAAGAGGATCGAGGAAAGGAGGAGGGGGGGAAGAAACGTTTCCTTTCGGTAGCAGGTGCGCCCTACGTATGTAACGCGCTTTTTCCCCGTCCGTTATTACGCCACGTAATAAGGGATTAGTCGCCGGTGGTTGATCGTCGATCAACGTTAAGTCTCCACTCCTCGCGACACGTCAAACTTGGATACGCCGATATTGACGTATCGACTATCCCTGCCAATTATCCCCTTGTTCCCCGACGGCGAATCTCGACTCGCTCCATTTACCCTCTCCTGTCTTTCGAAATAATAATAATAATATCGAGAAGTATCTCTCTCTCTCCGCAAACTTAATCGTTCGTACAATCAACCTTGCACTTTCTCTTTCGAGGATCGTTGAGAAAAGAAGGATCCATCCATCCATCCGTTCATCCGTTATCCATTTCCTCGCTTTCTTCGTATTCTCGAATCTCGAAACTTTCGACTTTCTTGTCAGTACACCGAGAGTGGAGGTTTCTCCCTTCCTCTCTCCTCTCTCCTCTCCCTACCCAACTCGTCGGGAGTTTCCGGTATCTCGTTACAAATCGAATTTTAGTCACGTCAAAAGTAAACGATCCGGCTAGATCCGCGCGTTAAGCGATCGGGTCGCGAGGAGGAGTCGTGGAGCGTGTTTCGAGCCGGATGGAAATCTCATTTGGTAGTTTTCCCCGTTTAATAAGACGGGTGCGCGGAAGAGGGTGGAGGGAGGAAGAAGAAGAAGAGTATGGAGTAGAGTAGTGTAACAACGGCGGGGTGGGACGCCAGAGGAGCCACGAGGTCGCTCGCCGAGGTTCGCAGACTTGGGAAAAGGGGAAACGGAAAGGGCGCAACAAGGCTGGGGAGGGAGGAAGGAGGGAGGGAGGAAGCGGGGGCGTCCGGGCGAGGGGAAGGCGAGAGGAAGAGGATGGGGTGGGCGGCGGATGGTTGGAGGTAAGCAGGGGTGGGTGACGGGCGGCGGAGGGTCGGCCAGGACTGGGAGGCGAAGTGTCGTCGTCCGAATAACGGCCAAGCGGCATCGACCGATCTTCCTACCCTTCCTCCCCTCCCCCTCCCCTCGCCGCTCGTACGAAGCGTCAACTTGTTTCCCTTCTGTTCCGCGAGTATCGGGCCTTCAATTTGCGGCCCTCGCTTTGCGCTGCCCTTTGCTGCGTGATCCATGCGCGCGGGATCCATCACTCGTCCCATCGATATTCCCTCTCTTTCTCGTTTCTTCACGTTCGTCCGACTTTACGGGAGAGGGAAAAGGAAGTCCTGTCTTTCTCGCTTTGGCTCTTCTTCTTTTCTGGGGATAGACGATGAAGTTGTTCTTTTTTTATCGTCACGCAGGGATGACAGAGGGGTGGAAGAGTTAGGCGACGTTTGACGTAGGAGAAGTTATAATGTTTCTTTTGGGATGAGAGAGGCACGTGTGTAGGATGCTTTTGTAACGAACGTGTATTCTTTCTTAATTTCATCGAGACGAATGAAGTCTAATTTATGCCGTTGAAAGTAACGACGATATATATCTTTCCAAAAGTTTCGAATATTCGTTAGATGAATATCTCGTTAATTTTTTTCGACACGTATCAGGCGGAGATGGATATCTACAGAGGAACGGTGACGCATTAATTAACATTCGACGACGCGAGAATTTTCGAATCTAGGCAAACTTTCACGCAGAGACTACATATATATATATATATATATATATACAAGGAGGATATTCGCGTATATAAATCCGGTTGAAAGATATATATATCTAAACACGTTTTATTACAAGATATTACAAGGAGTGTTATTTAATGATATTCTTCTACGTGTCTTAAAGATAATCAAAAGAGGATCCAAGAATATACGATATACAAGAAACTGTCTCAAAGTGACCATACTTCCTTTTCCTCTTCTTCCTCACCCTTTTTTCGAAACAAGTCGTGGAATTTGTTGAATTAATCGAACCCTTTTATCAACGAAGAGATAACCGATGGAGAGTTACGAGGAGGACGACGACACCCACTTCTGCATCAAGTGTCACCTGACGATACACGGTCTGGAGAATTACGTGCGTCATCGTCAATCGGGATGCCGCCCCCCCGACGACAAGAACGTCTCGGTGTGGGTCTCGCCCGCGACCCCCGCCTCCCCCACCACCGTCTCCTACCCCGAGATCCTGAACGCGGACGCGTTCTTCAGCTCGTTGGAGTTGCAGAGCAGCTCCAAGACGAATCCCCGGAAGGCGGCCCCCTCGTTGCTCGTCGACGAGGGTAAAAAGTCCACGAAGAAGGAGGAGAGGCGGAAGAAGGGCGGCCAGAGGGGAGGAGGGGTGGTGGCCCAGGTGGACCACCAAGGGGAGGAGGGGAAGGAGAAGCACATTCACAACATGCTGCCACAAGTGCCCGTGCTCGTCGACGACCCGACCGATTATCTCTGCATCCCGTCCCTCGTCGGTTTCCCCGACATCGTCCCCCCGAAACCTCCCCCCTCGGCCCACAACGGGCCGCGTAACAAGTTGGCCCAATCGATGGGCCACGCGACGGGTTCCATGGTCGTCGAGGGGGGAACAGGAGGCGCGGGAGTAGGATTGGCGGTCGCCTCCTCCTCCTCCTCGTCTCCCTCGACCGCCTCCTCGAAAACGCACCACCACGAGGCGGAAAACTCTTTGGTCGGGGGGCAGGGTTTGGGGGAGAGGAAGAGGCAGGAGGAGCAGCAGCAGAGCAGGATGGAGCAGGTTCATCAAACGTGGCTCGAGGACACGATATTGGCCGAGTTGGTGGCAAACAACGAGGCGAGTTCGGGGAAAGATTTGGCCAGGTACGGGTTCGGGTATCAACAGGAGGAGGACGAGGACGAGGAGGACGAGGAGGAGGAAGAGGAGGAGGAGGAGGAGGAGGTGGAGGGCGAGTCGGAGGAGGAGGAGGGTGTGGTGGAGGAGGAGGACGAGGAGGAGGAGGAGGAGGACGATATGTTGGAGGAGGACTTGGGGGAGGAGGAGGAGGACGGCTCGTACGCGGAGTCGGAGGAGGATAGGGAGCGTTCATTGCGGGGTCACACCGGTGGCAAATGGAAGCCGGAATTGGACGATCTCCCTCAAAATATGTCTCAACTTCAGGAGGACGACGAAGACGAGCAGCATCAAGAGCATCCGCCGCCGTCCCACACCGGTGGCAAGTGGCGGCCCTCGGACGCGTCCCACGTACGTAATCGTCCCTTTTTTACTCCCCTCTTCCCACGTCCCTTTTCCTCTTCTTCTTATATGCGTTTCGTGTAGAAGGAGGAGTACGGGGGGGCCAAGGGGAGCAACGTCGTGGGACAGCAACCGGCGGGGCACACGCGGGGGAAATGGATACCGTCGGATGTCGTCGAGTCGGGATATTGGTGCAACCCTTGCGGCAGGAAACTCGCCTCCCGACTGGTGTACAACAGGCATCTTCGATCCGATTTGCACGCCAGAAGGAGCGTGCGAGAGATGGACGGCGTCCTTTGCCCGCAGCGCGCCGCCAACGCCGTCCACGCAGCGAAGAAACCTCGCCACCAAGTAATAATTCTCTTTCGAAACCTTATGTATCGTACAGTTCTTGGAGATTTCTATGGATCGAGGAAATTGTGGAATTGCAGCTCGATCGACAGAGGGTGGAAGGGAGGGGGCAGGCGGCTGAGGCGAAGCTCGGCGGGGTGAAGAAGAGTTTGCGGAGGCGGGAGAGGGAGATACTTTGCTGCGAGATGTGCAACGCGCGGGTGAGGAGGGCGCAAATGGGCAAGCATTTGCTCTCCCATTATCACTGCCGCGTGGCGGGCGTAAATCCTCGCGGGCCGCGGGCCCGCCGCTTTTTGCTCGAAAATATGGCGAATGTGGTTCGCCAGTGCCCCTTCCAGTGCTTCTCCTGCCGCTTCTATTGCAACACCGAGGACACCTTCCTGCGCCACTGGAGGTCCGAGCTTCACGCCAAAACCCTCGAGCAGGTAGATCTCTAAATCCCCTTTCCAAAGAAAATATCCCTGCCAATCTTTTTGACATTAACAAAGAGAGAGAGAGAATGGTCCTTTTCCAGATAAGCGGCAGCTACAGGTGCACCCCGTGCGACTTTTGGTGCGAGGGAAACGAGGCTATGGAGTCGCATCTGCTGGACCCGGGCCACCGAGACGTGTGCTCGATGATGAACGGCTCGGTGCCGATCATGATCGGCCGTCAGCGGGGCCTGGCGTGCGCCGGTTGCGACCGCCGCTTCCGCTACAACCTGCAGCTCCGCATCCACGCGAGGGAGACGGGCCACGAGGAGGGTTTGACGGCGAGCGACGAGTACCAGCAACGGTTGAGGTGCAAGTTGTGCCCCCGAATAGTGAGGTCGTTGGTCGCCCTCCAACGCCACCAGCTCTCCTGCCACGCGGCCAGGGCGGCGAAGGGAGGCGGAGAGGGCGACACGGAGCCCTACTTCTGCTCGTTCTGCTCGATGAATTTCGCCACGGCCAGGGAGGCTGTCCTCCATCGAAGAACGTCCAGCCACAAGGAGGTGGTGAAGGCGCGCAAGTGTAACGAGGCCGCGATCGTGGGCCGCCAGTGCCCCCACTGCGAGGAAAAACAGGCGAATCTCTCGGATCACAAGAGGCACCTTCTCGATCGCCATCCCGAACTCTGTTACAGGCGAGTTTTCTGAATCACACCGTGACTGTTTTCTCCAAATATATTTAATTAATTTTCCTTCCAAATATACTTCCTTAATTTCCAATCATTTTCGAATCCCAAAATTCAGAGTATCTTTGTATCAGTTATCTTTTTTTGAATCACACTGTGACTATATTTCCTCCAAATATATTTCCTTGATTTAATTTCCAATCATTTTCGAATCCCTCTGTTACAGGCAAGTATCTTTGTACAGTTATCTTTTTCTGAATCACATCTATATTTGACTATATTTGATGACTATATTTCCTCCAAATATATTTCCTTAATTTAATTTCCAATTATTTTTGAATCTCGAAACTTTATTATAGGCGAGTATCTTTGTACATCTTGTTATCTTTTTCAGAATCATTTTCGAATTTTCGAATCCCTCTGTTATCTTTTTCTGAATCACACCGTGACTATATTTCCTTAATTTAATTTCCAATCATTTTCGAATCCCTTTGTTACAGGCGAGTATCAGTTTGTATCAGTTATCTTTTTTTGAATCATACTGTGACTATATTTCCTCCAAATATATTTCCTTAATTTAATTTCCAATCATTTTCGAATCCCTCCAAATATATTTTCTTAATTTTCCTTCCAAATATACTTCCTTAATTTCCAATCATTTTCGAATTCCGAAATTCTGTTACAGGCGAGTATCTTTGTACAATTATCTTTTTCAGAATCACATCGTGACTATATTTCCTTCAAATATATTTCCTTAATTTAATTTCCAATCATTTTCGAATTCCTCTGTTACAGGCGAGTATCTTTCTATCAATTCAGTTATCTATTCAGTTCTATTCAGATATCTTTTTCAGAATCATTTTTGAATTTTCAAATCTCTCTGTTATCTTTTTCTGAATCACTATATGACTATATTTCCTCCAAATATATTTCCTTGATTTAATTTCCAATCATTTTCGAATCCCTTCAAATATATTTCTTTAATTTTCCTTACAAATATACTTCCTTAATTTTCAATCATTTTCGAATCCCGAAATTCTGTTACAGGCAAGTATCTTTGTACAATTATCTTTTTTAGAATTACACCGTGACTATATTTCCTCCAAATATATTTCCTTGATTTAATTTCCAATCATTTTCGAATCCCTCCAAATATATTTCCTTAATTTTTCTTCCAAATATTCCTTAATTTCCTTAATTTCCAATCATTTTTGAATCCCGAAATTCTGTTACAGGCGAGTATCTTTTTACAGTTATCTTTTTTAGAATCATACCGTGACTATATTTCTTCCAAATATATTTCCTTAATTTAATTTCCAATCATTTTCGAATCACTTCAAATATATTTCCTTAATTTTCCTTCCAAATATACTTCCTTAATTTCCAATCATTTTCGAATCCCTCTGTTACACTTATCTTTTTCAGAATCATCCTTAAATCCTTGCAATAAACATTCTTGTAATAAACGCCGCCAGGTGTCCGAAATGCGGCACGCTGTTCGCCCTGTCGCAAGACGTGACGAGGCACACGAGGGAGAACAAGTGCCAGGAGGACGACGAGGGATCGAGGTCGAAGGCGAAGGGCAGCGAGGAGTGGAGGTGCGGGGAGTGCAGTTTCTCGACCGAGTCCCGGTCGGAGTTCATCTTCCACGAGGCCCTTCACGCGGGCCCCGTGAGCCCCGGGTGCCAAGCCGAGAAGGGCGCCAAACCGTTGGCCAAGTACTCGTGCCCCGTGTGCAAGAGGGCGTTCGCCAAAGTGTCGTTGAGGAATCACATCAGGAGTCACACGGGCGAGAGGCCGTTTCCCTGCGCCAAGTGCCTCGCCCCCTTCTCCAGGAGGTCTGACCTGAACGCCCATCAGAAGGAGTGCGCGGGGTCCTCGTCGTCGGGGTGGCCGGGTGCCGCACGAAAGCGCGGCTTCGCCTGCTCCGAGTGCAACAACGCTTTCTACACCAAGTAAGAACACGCATTAACGAGCTTATCGATAATTTTAAACGAAATAATCATCCCTCCATTGATTTTGTATCATGCGACATCCTCGAGAAAACTTTTATCAAATAACGAAAGAATTCATCACGAGTGGATTTCCATAGTAGATCTATGGAAGTCTATCTTAATAAATATCTGCGAATACGTTACATGGGCTAGAATAAATAAATTCAGCTTCAAAGGAGAGAGGATATTGAGAAATAGACACGGTTTCGACTTTCGAAGATCGTTTCGTTTCGGCTAAGGGAGGGGGAGAAGTACAGAAAGGAAAGAAAGAGAGGGATGGAGTTCTCGTATTAACATCTCGGCCCCTGTAAGCCCACGGGTCATTCCGGCGTTTAATGGGCTTGCATTATGGCCCGTGCAAGCATACGCGTACACGTAGCATACGCGGCCACCGTAACTGGAGGAACTTGCGCGTGCTAATGCTTCGTTACACTGGCGAAATTACTAGCCCGGATTAACGCCCCCTGGGCCCTCTTAAAAATTGCGATCGCGCGCCAAATTCGAACAATTCGATTTCGAGAAAATTCGTGAGCTATTAATATTCTTCTTTCCGGAATATTAGCGATCTTAGTTAGATCTCCTGACGCATCATTCTAGGCTAGGTTTGACGATTTGACTTTCTAGCTTCACTTGTCGAAACCAAACTCTATCTCTCTCTCTCTTCTTGCTGCTCAGAGAAGAGGAAACGGAGACAATTTAGCAAGAAACGTTTCCCCGAAACTTTGTGCCGCCGCTTCCCCAGGATGCAACAAACTGTTATCATCGATTATAGCCAACCCTGTACATATATATATATATATATATATATATATATATAATATATATAATATATATATATATATATATATATATAATATATATAATATATATATATATATATAAGGGATACAGATCTCGATCTCAAAACTTCGAGTTCGTCGTTTTCGCCTGAGGTCGAGTGTCTCCGAGTTGGAAAAATTGCGAGGAACAAAAAAAGAGAGAGAGAGGAGGGAAGGGGAAAGGAAGAGAAGAAGGAGAAGAGGGATAATTACGGGAAGACGGGAGGCAGCTCCCGCGCATTCGATGGCCGTAACCAATTCTCGGAATAAGCGGGCAATTCTCTCGATGTATGCGCATATTCAAGATAGTATGTTACATACATCGGGCACGCTGACCGCCGTACGTTTCGCCCCTCGTCGTGCTCCTCCCCCTCGAGGGCAACCCCCTCGATGTAACCGAGGCTCCCCACAGGTATTTACATATATGGACCGCGGCGTGGCTGGCCGCGTATCTTTTATCTTGCGCGCGGCAGTAATGGCGCGCGTCCACGTCCTCCTTGGTACGTACCTTCGGTCAGGTAAACGCCGTAAAGATAGGCATACTGGGTGAGATTGGCGTAACCTAGCGGCCCGGTTTGACAATCCCTCCCTCCGTTCCTTCTCAAAGCGTTCTTTTTATAAAATATACGATCGTCCCCAAGTTTTTCCATAAAACGAGAGGAAGCAGTACCTACCTTATACACGATCCTTCCCACTTCGAGAAATCGAGAATTATTAGAGGAGATAATGACGAGACAGGTTAGGGGAAAAAAGTTAATTCGAGCGAGAGGCATGTTGGAGGATCGAGGCGGTGCATAAATCTCGCCGGATCACGGTAAATTTAGAGAGGGCTCCATCTCTCTCTCTCTCTCTCCTATCCCATTGTTCTGGACGCGTGGTGCGTGCGTGTATCGTTTCCTCTCACCTCGGACGGGGCTACTAATGAGGCACGACGGTGTCGACTTTACGGATCACCCCGTACAGCCACCCCCTCGAAGGGAAGGAAAGAAAGAGCAAGGATCTCTCTCTCTCTCTTTCTCTCCCCCCCTTTCTCGAGGAACAATGCGACGTTGCACCGCATTCGTCGCGCTCGAATGTATTGGTGTCTCCACCCGTGGCGCGCATTGTTTGCACGCGTTTCCTTCTGTGTGAGACGGGAATGGTAGCGATGCGATGCGACGCGGTACGGTTCGGGTATGGTGTAGTAAGCACGGCCCCCGTATGCAGACAGTTTAGCGGTGGCCGCCCCGCGAGTCCAGTTGTCGCGTGAAATATTGCGATTCATAAAATAAAACAGGCCTGCGGTCGAGGACGCGTAGATACAGCCGCAGCCTGCTAACCTAACCTTCCTCCCTCTGACATTTTTCTTTCCCCCCCTCGTCCATCCCGTTTCATCTCCTTTCGAGTTTCCTTTATCCTCTCGATACCGGTATTTTCGGTGGACCGCGGGAAATTTTTCCTCTCCTCCCTCCTGCTGGAAGTTTTCCACGGGGGATGCGGTACGGTGCGGCACGCGCTAGTATCCGCGCCAGTAATGCGGTAACGAGGGAAGGTGGGTGAAAAAATATCCGGGGCACGGACAGTTGTTTTATTTAATTAAAATTTTTTCCCACGGGGGAAAAGACTGGCAGAAGAGAGGAGGAAATTTTGGCTCTCGTGATCGTAGCCGTGCGAGCTTATCCTATGTATATATGTATGTATATATATATATGTATATATATATACACACGATAACGAAGGACTCGCGATCTCCCCTCTCTCCCTAACGAATGATCGTCTCCTGTGAACGAGAAGAGCGGAGGAGGAACGTGGACGTACGTTACGGTTAAGACGCCGCTCTCCCCGTTCCGGAGATTCCTCCTTTTCCACCGACGAAATTAGCGGAGGACATGTTTATTGTAAATGAATCCTGGTCCGGGAGCGGTGGAAGACTGGTACACGTTCCCGCGGGGGAGGAGGGACGAAGAAGGCGGGGAGGAGAGGGTAGTTTGGAGGGCGCGCGCGCCCGCTGCCCCGATTTATGCGCCCGTTACCGAGCCCTCTGGCGCAATTAAGCTCGCGTTATAATATTGTTGTTTATTCTGAGCCTCGGCTGCGAAGCGTTAACCACCCCCTCCCTCTGGCTCTGGCAACAACCGACCCTACGATCCCCTAATCTCCCTGACGCGGCGGCCTAGGATCCCTCTCCATTCCCTTCTCCGCCAGTTTCCACCTCCCCTTATCTCTCTCCCCTTTTTTCCTCCTTTCTTTCGTTCTCTCCTTCTTACAGCATCGGCGCCAAACAAGGAGGGAGGGTTAACCGTTCCCCGCGACAGAAGGAGAATTTTTCTTCTCTCTTCGAAATTCGAGGGGGTTAATTCGAACTTATTTCGACGCGTTAACGAAGCCGGCTTTTCGAGATTTGGATTTTCAAATACGATCGAGATACTTTCGAAGATTAATCAAGTTCTTTATCTTCTTCTTGTTTACATAAATTTGAGAAATCTATAATTAAAACTTTACTTCGATTTACAATAATTTGAATAACGCGTGAATCAGCTCTCGAACCGGTTCTCTGCCAAATTTTCCTCGACACGAAACCGCGTTTAAAATTATCATCGTCTTATCTTACGGCAGAAGAACAAAGTTTTCTCGTTTCGATGATCCGTCTCTCGCAACAGAAACGAGAGAGAAGTATGGAGAATCTAAGGAAAGAGGGGGAGAGAGAGAGAGAGGATCGATGACTCGAACATCGGATGGGTTATGCGGCTCGGCGCGGTGATCAAGATCGAGCTCGGTGGGTCGAAAGTGAGTGGAGGGGAGAAGGGACATGTGTATAAGGGGGTAGAGTCGGAGAAAGAGCGAGACGGACGCAGGTGCAAGCTGCAACGGTACGGGACGGACGGACGCACGGACGTACGAACGGCGGACGAAGGTGGGATTGAGTTATGACAGCGTTTGCTCCAGGGGGCCGGCTCTGGACCCGACGAAGCGGATATTCTTCTTATTCTTTATTTCTCGGTCTGCGGCCCCGCCGTAGAAACCGTCGGCCATGCATCACCTTCGGTTCACTTTGGTCCTGCCTCCTCCTCGGCATCGTTCCACACGGCCACACCACCATCACGGCCCATCACGATCCCACCTTGCCCATCGTCCGCTCGAAACGTTTGATTCCACCCACCTTCTTCTTCTCCTCTCTCTCTCTCTTTCTCTTCCCCGTTTGCATTTATCCGTTCCTTATAACTTTGCAGCTTCCACGAACAGAGTTTTCCAGTTTGTTGGTTGGTTGGTTAGTCCTGGACGAAATAATCCAGATAAAGAGAGTAAGGAATATTCTTAGATGTAATAGACGGAATGTTTCGAGAGGCGGAGGGACAGCGTTGTTCGGGTTGACAGAGTCGAGGAAAGAGCCGGGGCGAGGAGTCGCTTGTAAATCATTCGTGGTAATAAAGATCCACTTGTCGTGGCTCGATATTTATGAATCGCCCTCGGTTTCTCCTCTGAGGAGAATCGGCTTTTAACTCTCTCTCTCTCTCTCTCTCTCTCTCGGCTAGCTCTCCGGATGAACGATCGTCCGATTTCGAGATAATCGAAGAGGTCAGGGGCGGAGGGGACTAGGCCGCGAAGGACTTGCGGAGAGGAAGAACTGAGAGAGAGAGAGAGAGGAGGGAAGGCGTGGAAGACGAGAAAGGCGAGGAGAAAACGAGCCGAGAAAGCGACGGGGGGAGGGAGAGGCGGAGGAAGGGGGAGGAGGAGGAGGCCTGAAGAAGTCCGTTCGAGAGTCGACGTTCGTTCGTTCGTTCGTTGTGTAGTACGAGGCCGCAGACCGACAGACCGAGCGAAGGACCGCGAGGCCATAAATACCTCACCGCGTTCAGCCAATTAAAACAAATCATTTTAATGCGCAACCTTTTTAATTAATGCCCGTGCTCGTTCGCTCTCATCCGCTTCCCTCCTCTCGGATAGTACACGATCGCCGCGCAGCCTCCTCTCCTCTCCTCTCCTCTCCTCTCCCTCCTCCCCCCATCCCGAACAGAACGATCGAGGCTGTGTATTAACCTGTGCGCGCACGGTCGCCGAGCCTCGTTTCATTCGCGAATTCTCTCTCTCTCTCTCTCTCTTCCTTCTTTTTCCTTTTTCCTCGTCGACTGACTCATCGTCACGTACACGCACGCGTTTATTATTGTACACGTTTTCGCGAATTTTCGGCCACGAGAAAAAAAGAAAGAAACGATTCTTTTTTTTCTTTTCTTTAAGAATTCTTCTCGTCCTCTCCCCCTCTATATATCGTTATATTGACGAATATAAGGACGATACGTACGTATCCGCCGCGGATTAGACTTTTAAATGACCTCGAGCCGGGCCGGCGCATATTTCACGAGATGACGGTGGACGTCGCGCTAAATCATCCGGAGTGACCGCATCCGCTTACCCAATCGGACCGAGACTCTTCTTAACGGCCTCTTGTCACGCCTGCGACATTCCGACGAAACACACGCGTCTTCTCTCTCTCTGTTTCATCGTCCTCTGTTCATCAACCTTCTTCTCCGTTCCCCTTCCGTCAATGTCGTTGCCGCGAGAGACGCCGCGCTTTTGTCGACCACCATATTAATATTGTTCTATCGGAATTCCAATCCCCCGGAATGGGCCTACAACACGAGATTTCCCAACGCTATAATTCACGTAGACGGGGACGAGGAACAAGCCTCGTCTCTCGTTCCTCCGCTTTTTGTTCCTCGAATTTTTTTTTTCTCTCTCTTCTTCTTTTCTCTTCTCTTCCTTTCTTTAGGAAAATCACGAAAAGTTTCGATTTCCTGTTTGACGGAATGGGATATCGCTTGTTACAGAGTGGATAAAAAGTAGTCGCTTTCGATCTTATCTTTCGATTTTGTTGCTCTCCTTCAAGTTCGAGATTGCTTAATGTATCGTGGAAAAAAAGATTCTTGCCAAATCGTGCAACATTTTTAATCACGCGAGGTAAAAAGGAAAAAAGCGAACAGATACGATTAGATTCGATTCAGATTCGTTGGTGAAATTCGCGCGTGTCCTTGACAAAGGTTTCGAAACGAAGGAAGGGTAGGTGGACGCTGTTCTCCAAGGATGACACGGGAACGTACTCGAAGAAGAGGCTACGACAGTGCAGGTGTAAGAGTGTATATATACACAGACACATATATAAACGTTCTAAGCTCGTACGAGGGCGTGTATATCCTGACATTGTAAAAGTCGCCGTTACACTTGCGTAGCCAATTGGGTAGGCCGAGGCTCCCCCTAGGACGGCCCAGATCTCTCTTCTGCTTCTCTTCTTCTCCTCCTTCTCCTCTTCCTCTTCTTCTTCTTCTCTCCTCTCGCCCCCTTTTTCTTCGATTTTCTCCCCCTTTGTCCTCCTCGTCCTACGTATTCCTCCATCTCTCTCTCTGCCCTCGCGGATATCGTCGAGCTGCCATCTCGAAAAATCCGTGTCCTTCGCTCTCCGTTGAACCGCGATAGGTTTCCCGCAAACCACTGTGACCACTTGCCTCGCGAAAGATCTCGATACAGGACTACTGGGAGAGGGGAGAGGGAGGAGATACGTGTACGAAGATCGGCACGGCTACCACCGTTCGGAAATTTGCTGCCGATCCCGATAACATCGACGACGAGCTTTTACTTAGTTTTATTACGCGAGTATATCGAGGAGAATACATATATATATATATACACGTATATATTCATACGTGTTTCCTTCCACTTACGAAATCCGCTAATCGGGATCGAAAGAGGGCGCTGGAGCGCGGAGCACGGGAAAACTAGAGTAGGAATGCGAGTTGGAGGGAGAGGGGAGAGTTCAGTAACCGTATAGATCGTCACCTCTACGACAGAAACTATTTAAAGTGCAGCTCTTGTGCCGGCAGGTTGATATAGGATGCAACAGCTGCCGCGATCCCGATCGTACGTACGGCGTGCGAACAGCACGGCCGATGGTCACACGAGAGGGCGCTCGTATTCGTCGTCGCCCGCCCCATTGTGCTGTCTTATTACGCGCTCGATTTAACGGGGCGGAGGGGAGGGGAGCGCGCCCTTCCCTTCCCCTCGCGAAATCGTTATCATTGCAATGCTGCCTCTCCGTCTCCGGCATTCGAAAAATTCTTCGATTCTCTCTCTCTCTTTTATTTTCGCTTTTCCGTTTTTCCGCAGGCACTCGCTAAGACAGCACATGCTGCGACACGCCGGGAAGAAGTACAAGTGCGGGCTTCCGGGATGCCCGACCGTGCTTCGCACAGCGTCCGAGCTTAGGTCGCACGTGAGCTTGGTCCACGAAGCTACGACGTCCACGAGACGTTACAAGTGCTCGGATTGCAGTTACGCGGCCAAAACCAGGACCCAGCTTCGACGGTAAGAGAAATATTTTTTTCTTTTTTAAGATTCTAGGTTTCTAGAAATCTTTAATCCTAATCGCGTGATCGATGTGGAAGAGAAGTGAATTAATTGCTATGGGCGTAGTGGACGAGCCAGTTGATGTACGTAATTTTCCACTCGCCTATTGAAGTATATATATATATGTATCGTTGAATAATATTATCGATACAATTTACTTTGTAAGTCACTGCACGCTGCAGTCTTTCTTCCTCGCTTTTGTACATATATATATCATCGATTTTTTCCCTCTCCTCGTATGTAATTAAAATCAGAAAGAAAACGTACGATAAATCGATTTACGAAGTTGATTCTTTCTTCTGATTATTCATATCGAAAGGTGTGGTTGAATTTTTTGAGTTATCGATAAGTAGCTATTGTATACTTCAGGGCAGAGGAAAATGTAAGAGATTATTCTAAATTTGAGTTACATTTCGATTTATGAAAGGGGAGGGGAATGGAACGAGACGAGTCTTACGAGAGAGAGAATATTGTAGAACTTTTTTTTTTTTTTTTTTGAGAAAAAACGATCCTCTCTGTTAACTCTCGGTTGTCCGAGAGCAGATAGGTGGTTGAACGCTAATACCGGAAAAATATGCAACGCGCGTATATATCGTAGATTACGCACGAAAGCGGCCGATTCGATTTAAATTAAGTCTTATTAAGGACATTGTACAGTGGAAGGCCTCTAATAAATTTCATCTCGTTTGATTCGTTGTCCTTTTGAACTCTTTTTTTTTC
Source organism: Apis mellifera (assembly GCF_003254395.2). Lineage (NCBI taxonomy): Eukaryota > Metazoa > Arthropoda > Insecta > Hymenoptera > Apidae > Apis > Apis mellifera. Next base: position 2,754,373 of record NC_037650.1, read on the forward strand.
TTCCCTTCCTTTTTTTTCTGTTCTCTTTCTCTTTTTTTTCCCCTCCCGCACGTCGAACGAACCACGGTCAAAGAGAAACAGAGAGAGAGAGAGAGAGGAGGGAAAGAGGGAGATGGGGGAGGGATCGAGGGAGATAGCGCGACACGGAGGGAGGAGGGAGAAAGAGACCGAAAGCGGAAGTTGCGTGCAGCAGTCGGCCAAGTGCGGGCAACCCGTTATGATCGTCCGCATGGCGATGGTCGACGCGATATTTCATCGCGAATTGAGTACTTACTACGTGAGTCGAACTCAACGCAGCCACAGAGTGTCACGGCCCTCTCTCTCTCTCGCTCTCCCACCTCCGTTTTCCCTCCCCCCGAACCCTCATCACTAGCTGCATCCTTCACTTTCCCCCTCCCACTCTCCTATCCCTATCCACGTTCCTCTTTCGTTCTCTTTTTCATCGTTGTCCTGGAGTGTCACCTCTCCTTCTCCCACTCCTGGCCGCCAGGCTCCCCCCTCTCTCTCTCACTCTCTCTCTCGGTCTCGCTCTGTGCGGCGGAGTAAATCACAGAGGATTTTAATTAAACGTGTCACGCATTTCGAACCTGATATACACGTAACCATGGCCAGTGGCTCCCCCCCGTAATATCGCGTACGCATATCGCGTCGCTCGTAATCATCGGCCCCGATACGACGATGAACTTTCCCGCTTTAGAGACCTTTGAAATTGCCCTTTCGTCGCTCGAATTCGCTGCTCTTCTTACGAAAAAATTTTAAGTTCCTTTTTTTTCCAGCCACCGTGCACGCCACGACGGGCCGGAGAACGCGACGAAATCGGATCTCCTCCGCCCGTGTCCGTACTCTGGCTGCGCATTTCGAACTAAGATCGCTTCTCATTTGCAACGACACGTGCGCCTCCACACGGGCACCAAGCCGTACAAGTGTCGCCATTGCCCTTACGCGAGCAACAATTTGGTAAGTGTAATAAGGATCGAGTGTAAATAAAAGAACGAAAGAAGAAATCCTCGTCATGTTTCGGTTTCCGAGCAAAGATCGAGTCGGAAAGGGAAAAATATCGGTCTTGTATTCCCGCTCTGTTCTCGGTGTACACGATGGGATGGGAGGGGGAAGGTTGACTCGCAGTTCAATTTTTGTACGCCGCGGTGACTCTGCGGCGTAAATTAAGCAAAGTACACCTTAACGTTTGGACCATGCCGCCGCCTCTGCCGCCACCGAGGCGCGATAAGATAACGAGTTAATTGTGCTCACTGGATGCCCACACACGCACGGCCCAGTCATACCGAGCGGCCGGTATGCTAATGCCCTTTGAAGCTTTAGTTAGGATGCGACTCGCATACGAGGGCTCCGTGTCTCTTTGATAGCGACATAAACTCATTCCAGTGGCTCTCAGCCGCTGGGATAACTTGAGCCAAGGTAATCTCGCGGCACGGGGAATTGCGAATGGTACGTCTTGCATCGGTAATGATACAGCCGGTAGGCACTTCTGAATCATCGTAGCAAGTCGCTGCGCATAACTATACGAAAGATGACAAGGCCTTCTGGCCTCGTTTTAACCTGTTTTCCGTTTCCTTCGCGGTTCTGAATCGATTACTGATCGCCAATTGGAAGATTGCTGTATTAATAACGATGCGTTCGAGCGGTTTTTCCATCGATCGAAAGCGCGTTCAAAATTGTTCGAAATGAAAAATTAAATTCGCGTCTGAGAGTTGAATATAATATATGTGTAAATTTGTTAATTTTTTTCAGGAGAAACTTTTGGGAAACAATTGGAAAACAATTGTAAAATGAATCGCAAAAAAAGAATTTCTATTGAAAATTGATTAAACTTTATTCACTTTGATTTTAGGAAAAGCTTTGAATTTTTTTGATCTACATTTTAACAATAAAAAATGTGAATTAACTTATATTAAAATATTTGTCATTTAATTTTCCAGTTTACTCGACATTACTTGTACGATAATATCATAAATATATTTTACAAGATATTTAGAATATTAATTAACATTAAATTATCTCTCTTTTTTGCAAAATACATAAATAGTTTACGATTAATAATTAATTTATTTCTATTTTTTCATTAATTTTCATCAACCAATAGTAATATCTATAAAATTTACGATTCTAGAAACGTGTTGTCTAATTTAACATCATTCTTAATGAATTTTAATGAACGTTCATTTGATATATTATTGCATGCATCGATAAAGTTTCTGGGATCAGTTTTAATCAGCTTTAATAATAAAGATACGAAATCATATGAACGTTGAACAAGTTTTAAAACGCATATTTTAATAAAAAATAATTCTCTCGATATATTAGTCTCAAATGTATTCGCAAAGACTCTATATCTACTCTCAATCATACAACAAAGATTAGCTAAAAATCAACGTAAGAATATATAGTCCAAATATCTTCAACGACGAAATTCTTCCACGAGTGGGTCGCCTTGCGTCAACGAGATTACACGTGCCTTTCCACTTTCCTTTCCTTCCTTCCTTTCTTCCTATATCCATCCAGTTTATGATTTACCTCGGATGGCTCTTTCTTTCCTCTTGTCGTCCATGTTCGTACACAGCTTTTTGTTCTCTCCACTCCAGAATTAGGAAAACTTGGTCCATTTCAACGTGACGTTTCTACGCATCTCTTATTCTTTTTTCACAATTGCTCTTCTCAACTCTTTTCTCCTTCTCCAGGTGGTCTTCGTCCTGTGCAAAAGAAGCGAAAAATAATGAAAAAGTGAAACGGGCATCCAATGAAAGCGATACGATCGATTTATCCGCGATCTTGGGCGAAAATTTAACTGAGGAGAGGGATGGCTCTCGACAAACTCGGAATACGAATAAGCGTCCACCGGGCGGAATTTATTAGTTATCGGTTAAAACGTGGAAACGCCCGCCGATTCGATATCTCATCGATAAAAATCTTGACATGGGTTAAAGATCCTGGCAGTTTGCGCTTATAATTTTACAATCCTGTTCGGTCAGCGGCCGGCCAAGGGAATATCGGATTTTTTTTGCCGCATATTCGATAATTTTCATGCGAGTATTATGTATATATACGTACGTGTGTACATTACGGGAACGTTTACGCGTACGTGTTGCACAGTAGTGGATTGCACCGGGTAGAAGAGAAATTAATATTATACCGCTGCGCTGGAATCCTGAAAGAAATAAAGGAGGAGAGAAGTTAAAGCGGCGCGATTTGAAATCCTAGAACGGATGCCTCGTAAAATGGAATATTTCCACGGTTGTTGCGCCGTGTTTACAGCGCGGGATGTAAAATTATATCGATCGAGAGGTATCGATCCGATTAATGAAATGAAGAAGTGTAGGAACGGATTGCACGTGACGGTTGCGCACGGTTTCCACGGTTGGAAAGCGATTCCGCGTGAAAGGTGGACGACCGCCCATGACGGTGTGAACGGGTCTTTATCCGGGACCGTCACGGAGCGCTGGCCGTGCAGAAAGATTTACTTATGGGAAATTAAATTTGATGTTGCCGTTGCCATCAACGGCTCGTATAAGCCCGCCTGGTAGGAAGATGTTTACGACTACGGCCAGCTACTTAGCCCGAGAGGGTAAAGCGCCTTTAAATGCTCCATGGCATAGCCAATGAACGCGTCCGGTTTGCGGCAGACCGATTCTGGTCCCAGGTATTCACCGCCGACCGATACCAACGAAACCCTGTTTCCGACCATCCTGACCGTTCCCCAATACCGGCTCGCCTCTCCATCTCACTCTCTGCCCTCACTCTCCGCGTGTGTCGCGTATTCGCCACCCACCTCTTCCTTTTTCTTACACGCATTTTCTTACACGCTCTCGTTCACGCACAATCCTTTCTCCGACACCCATTTCGATTTCGATCTTCTATCCACTCGATGCGTCCACAGATATCTAACGCACAACGCAAGAGACGAGTAGGTGTGGCACGATAGTTTGGCAGATATTCATTGTTTTGCTGTATACGCTCGATCGTAACGTTAAATGAGCGTTTAATGTTTTATAAGAGAGATTATTTACCTGTTATGTGTCGTTTTGCTCGCTGCGAGTGCGTAAATAATTGATAAACGACAGCCTCGCGCTGACAAACTTAACCTAATCTAACCTAAAATGTAGAATACGAGCGTTATGAAATTGGAGACGAAAAGAGACTTTATTTGATCAGTGAGGAATGATTTTTGTAGGAAATCGATACGAAACGTAATTTTTCGGGAATTATATCATTGAAAAAAGATGGTACAATAAATGGTAGAATAGAATTGTTTTATTAAATGCGATATACTTACTTCTTAGATATACACGTTGAACAAATTAATATTTAACACGATAATAATCTTTCTTTTAAAATATTTCGAAAATTATAAGAGATTGCCGATCAAATTATAAGAAAAGGTTATTTCGAAATGACACTTTCGATATCTTTCTATATTCGTGGCCGCGACTCGTCGCCAATCGAAAGCCTCGCTTTTTCGTTTCCCGTGCTTTACCGCCATCTATACTCGTTCATTCGTTGACTAACTCGTGAACTAACGCTGTCACTTTTTCGTTTCTGTTTCAGGAGAATCTTAGAAAACACGTGTTGTCCACGAATCTGCATCCGGGGAAGACGATTTACGAATGCGACGTTTGCCAAGGGGACGATCCGGAACCATTTCGGACGAATTTCGCGAAAGAACTTCGCGCGCATTTAATGGAGGTGCACAGCGACACGTTTTCCACGCCTGGCCACGCGAACGACTACGTTATCGGGATTTTCAAAGTCCATCGGAGCACGGATTTCGTCGACGAGCCGAATTAACAAGGCTTGGATCGCTCGTTCTCCCGATGGAACGTACGGAAATTTACGACGGCGCGTGCGTCTTAAAATTGGTAAAAGGCGATCCGCAACGGTTCACTTCGGAACACACCGCGGCAACGTCTTTCAAATATATCTTTCGGATCGACGATTGCTCGCGGGAGTATCGTTGAATTATCCCCGTTGCACCCGGCATAGCGCACGGTTGCGCGTTAGTCCCTGGACGTTGGTGGCGTTGTTGTTGCCTCTCGTTGTTCGCGATCGTGCGAACCGGTAGGCCTGTACCACGCCAGGAAATAGTTAAAGTGATGTACGGTCACGTGGCACGATACGTAAGCACTTTAGACGCGTATACGATCGAATCTTTATATCCCTTCGAGTTTTGAGATATTATGAGAATCGTTCGAGTTCATCCGCCATAAATTATCATGGATATATAGCCGTAACCCGCATTTACGTTCTAATTGGTTTCGCAAGTTGAAAAAGACGTGTGTATCGAAATGAACAGGAAGTATATAAATACTAATAGATATGAATTTAAGAAAAAAATATATCTATATAGTAGAAATGATTTTGATTTAAATTTTATCCACGATCAAAGCAGAAGTCGTAAATCGAAAAAGAACGTCAAACTGGACACGAAGAACATAAGTTATACGTACATAAAGATACGAATTAAAAAATGATTTTGTAAATACAATTATCACACGTGAATGATACTTATTTGATACGAATCAAAGATGTAAAAAGAAGATATTATTAATAAAAACTACGTAAGTACGACTTGGGTTAAGTTAGGTTATGTTCTTAAGCGATCGAACCGTTTTCGACGACTGTATTTATCCGAATAAAGACGAACGAATTTACAGAAAGAAGAAGAAGAAGGAAAAGGAACGGTGTCGATCTCCCCTGTATCATCCCATCATTTCTCCAATTGTTCTTCCCGAACAGGAACGCAGGAAACGCGGACGAGAGGGGTTTGGTAAATGTGTAAAAGAAGCGATGGAGGAGCGGATGGAGGAAACGGTCGTTGAAAAATTCATCGTGGCTGAAAGCCAGCGGCGGACCACCTCGTGGATCGTCTTACAAGACGCGTTTCCGTCTTCGAGGGTCCTGATTGTGAGAAATGCATCGTGCTGTCGCGCGAGATAGGTGTCGTAAAGTATGCGGCCCTTGAGTTCTCCCGGGCAAAAAAGGACCGGGCAAAGATCTTGGCCGGGGAAAGTGGGAGGGGCGGGGGGGGAGAGGGAGAGAGAGGGAGAAAGACAGCACGGGCGTCGTGAGCGCGAAGGATAATTTATTGACTAATTAACGAGGATGTCCTTCATTACGGGTCGAGCAGCAGTCGTGGTCGCTTGCTCTCGCTCGGAACCGGCATTATTTGGCGCCCGAATATTTACGACCGCGTCCTCCTTCTGCCCGTGGAAGGACCCGGCCGGGTCCTCCGCCCCGATACCGATGCCGATGCCGATGCTGATGCCGATCCCGATGCCGATCCCGATGCCTCTTCCCCCCTCCCCCCCCCGTTCCTTCCCCGGAGGGGGGACAAACCGAGCGAGGGAGGGGCGCGCGCGGCGGACCCATAACGACGTGTCCCGATCTTACGGCGATTCGGGGACTTGGAATTTCCTACGCCCTACCCCACGACACGAAACTCGCGGGCGTTACTCTTCGGACAAAGGATCGCGCTTAAATCTTGCGAAACTCGTGCCCGTCCCTCTTCCCCTCTCGAATCTATACCGCCATCGTTATACCGTCTCGTTGTCCTCGATTTTATTATTTTTTTTTTCTTTCCTCTTTCTCTCGTCATCTTTCCTCTCGGACGATGACTCGAGTCAAGTTATCGTCGAGGGGGGATAGGATATCGTGCGAGGCGCGTATAAAGAGGGAAAGAGAAAGAAAGAAAGAAAGCGTGGAAAGGATGGCGTGCCTGTCCTTTCCCCGTCTTTATCGCGAGTTTATCACGGGGCGGGATGGGGGTGGAGGGAGGAACAAGGGGAAACCGATACGTAGAAAGGGAAAAAAGTAAGGCGAAATTAGTGTGAACTGCAAAGTGCTAAGAAGTCGCGACAGGATGGTTAGGTACACCGCTTAATGAAGATATAACGAGGCTGGCGCCCCGTGGGGTTGGCACGACGACGTCGGCACCGAGACGCCCCCTCCCCCTCGCCCACCTTCATTCCCCGACGCGGCTCGCTCGTCGTTTCTCCAGCCACCAACCAGCCCCTTTCTCAGAAGCTTCTGCTTCTGCTTCTGCTTCTCCGCCGTCGTTGGTGGCGAGGGGGGGTGCGGCGGGCCTCGGGTTACGCCAGAACACTCGTCCTCTTTACGATCGTGCGACGTGGCTCGCGAAATTCCGCGGACTTTATTCCTCTAATTACACTCGCCAACTTATGTCACTGCCACCGGAGAGAGAGAAAGATAGAGAGAGGGAGAGGGAGAGATTCTCCGTGTCGGTTAATAAACGATTCGGATACGTTGTTGGTCGGAAAAGCGGCCGATCGGCTTCCTTTGGAGAGGAAAGAGCCGTTGCTCGTAAAAGTGGTTTGCCTTATCTTATCCCGAAGAAGAAGACTATAAATTAGGCTCCGTTCAATCTCGTAGGAATAGTTGGGTTTTAATCCGCGAGGTGATCGATCGTGCCAAGGTTTATCCAGATGAATCCACGCGATACTTTCTATAGGCGTGATCTCTCTCTCTCTCTTTGCTTTGTCACCTTTTTCCTCTTACCTGGGACGGAAGAAGGAGCCTTTTTGTATTTCGCCTTGGCCGAAATTGGCGGGGATCCGTCGTCGGCGGGCCGCGGAACAACGAAACGCGAGAGAAGCGAGGAGAAGCGGGCCATATATATTTTCCCCTGGATGGCTCGGACACGGGCTCGCGTGTCTACACGCGTGAGCTCGATGCCACGTCGCGAGGAGACAGCGGGTGTCGGCCCGTACACGCACAAGCGCCGAAACGCCATCTTAATTATCGGCTCCGATTATTTATGTCGCGTCGCTCGCCAACACCGCTCGCCCACCTCGACGCTCAACCCCCCCCGACTCCCTTAATTTTTTCCGACGAATCCTCGTCTCTTTGACGACCAAGAGAGAATCTTCCATTTCGTCCTTGATACTCTCCTCTTTCTCCATTTTGACCAACTCGAGAATCTTTCATTTCGTCAATATTTTTCTTCATTTTGATGAAGAATCTTCCATTTTGTCCTTTATCTTCGTTAATATTCTTCTATTTTTCCATTTTGACGAAAAATCTTTCGTTTTGTCCTTTATTTTCGTTAATATTCTCTTTTTCCATTTTGATTAACTCGAGAATCTTTCGTTTCGTCCTTTATCCTCGTCAATATTCTCCTCTTTCTCCATTTTGACGAAGAATCTTCCAGTTTGTCCTTTATCTTCGTTAATATTCTCTTCTTTTTTTATTTTGACGAACTCGAGAATCTTTCGTTTTTAATCGAACTTTCACTCGATTAATATCCTGCTCTTTTTTCCATTTTGACGAACTCGAGAATCTTTCGTTTTGTTTTTTAATCGAACTTTCATTCGATCAACATCTTGTCCTTTTTCCATTTTGACGAACTTAAGAATTTTTCGTTTTGTTTTTAATCGAATTTTCACTCGATTAATATCCTACTCTCTTTTCCATTTTGACGAACTCGAGAATCTTCCATTTTTCTTTATCCTCGTCAATATTCTCTTTTTTCTCTATTTTGACGAAGAATCTTCCATTTTGTTCTTTATCTTCGTTAATATTCTTCTATTTTTTCATTTTGACCAACTCGAAAATCTTTCGTTTTGTCCTTTATCCTCGTTAATATTCTCCTCTTTTTTCATTTTGACGAACTCGAGATTAATATCCTGCTCTTTTCCATTTCGACGAAGAATCTTTCGTTTTGTCATTGTTTCAGGGAACGATGGAGTCGATCAATATCTTTCTCCATTTCAAGAATCTTTCGATCAAGTTAATTAATTACATATATATATATATCCCCTGGAATAAATAACAAGGATGACGGAATCGGGAACAACTTTTTCAACCGACGAAATAATCTTCCACTTGGATCGCCACTTTCCCCCGCGCCCCCGCGCTCCTTTGCCCGTTCATTTTCGAAAGAGGAGACGCGAGGATCACGCCAATTAATACCTCGAATCTCGTATCGCGTGGAAGGACGCTCCCCGAAGACGGAGGATAGAAAGGAGGCGAGTTGCCAGGACTGGAAAAGGGGACCCGCGGGGATTGATGGCCACCACCTTTAATGCCGTTTGTATGTAGCGGCGCGCGTAAGCGCCTCGCCTTACAGTAATTAGCTCAACAAACGCGCCACCCTGTCCCATCAATTGCTACCCTACGCTTTCGCTTCTCTCTCTCTCTCTCTCTCTTTCTCCCTTCCTTCCTCTCTCTCTCCAAGATTCCGCTTATACGCACGCAACTTCTGTATCTCTCCGCCCTTTACCCCGATGTTTCTCTCTCTCTGTCTCTCCCTCCTCCCCTTTCTCGAGCCCGACACTCTCACGTATCTTGAATTAAACATTCGATGCCTCCTGTCTTGGCGGCGTGCGCGCACCTCTTGCGTCGGGAATGCAAATGCAGAAACGTGGCTCCCTCCCTCCCTCCCCCTCTCTCTCTCTCTCTCTACGTGTGCGTGTACGTGTTAGGCCATCGTTTGGGCGACCAGCGGTCGCACAACGAAGAAGGGTGAACGAGAGACAGACAGAGAGAGAGAGAGGATAAGGGAGGGTGTTATCCTCGGGCGACGAATTAAAGGATACGCCGAAACCCGATTGAAAAAAACCACCGATGCGCGCATTCGTGTATAGCAAGTTCACGGCTCTCCCTTCTCCCTCCTTCTCCTCCTTCAGGATGTCCTTGTATCCCGACGATTTAAGGCCACGTGCTCGGTCGAGGAAACGAGGAACGGACGTTTCTTCACCTCTCCCGTTCTTTTTCGATTGTATTATAAATTAATCGCGAAAAGTGGGGGTGGAATAAGTTTAATAATAACGGGTCGGTTTAATAATCGCGGAATTCCGTCACGTACGCGGTGGACCACCGCCAGGCTCCCTGCCCTGCCCCTCCCCCTCGAGGGAGGAGAGGCATATTGCGCGGTCTTGATATTTACGATTGAAACAAATCAAACGTTATCAAGCATTCCGGGACGGCGATAAAGAACACAGAGGGGACGCGGAGGCATCCGTCCCTGGGGGGACGTCATCGGAAAAATCTTCCCCAGTTAACGCGCCGTCATATTTGCTCTCTTGTATCGATCTCTCGCCGATTACATCGTGTACGAATGTACGAAAACTCTTTTAAACGAAAAAAAAAAAGAAGCCCAATACCTAATCCTTGTTGTGCGAAAATCCATCTTTCCGTTTAGGAGGGATCGAGAGAAGGAACGGTGGTGGCGCGTTCCTCGGCGGAGGAGGGGCGGCGGAGGGAGGGGAAGGAAGGATGTGGCGTTCGGGTCCGCGGTGATTTAAGGGCGTCGCTTTACGTGTATCACACCGCGGCTCGTCCGTTACCGGAGAGGAGAGAGAGAGGGGAGTGGACGACCACGAAGGAGACGAAGGTCCAACGTTGTCTCTGGGACCGTTTCGCCCGTATCTATCGTACGCGGCCACGTTCGTTTGTCTTGGTGGAGCGCGAGGCCTCTGCCCGACGTATATAGCTTGGTTACACCACAGACCGCTGAAACAACGCCGGGCCCAAACGATCCAGTTGAGTTGATTTGTGACTACCAGGGTACACGCGGTCGGATGCTTTATGAACCGATCACCGTCCCTCGCCCGACCACCGTACGGGCCCATAAACGTCGCGCAAAGAGGGGGGCAGGGGGTGTATAAGGGCGTAAGGGATACCCTATCGTTAATCATTCGAGGATGAAAGGAGAAGGAGAAAGAGAGAGGAAGGAAGCGGATCGTCACGCGGATGGAAGGAACGAATTGGGGAACAATTTAGCATCCGCCTCGCGGATTCCACGAACTCGTTGCTTGCCGCGTCGATAATCTTCGCCCGGCAGACAATTCCTACGCGGCCGGCTCGATAATATATGCGGCAAAGATTCAGCAGACGATTCGTGGCGCGATACCAGAAGCCGAAGGGAAGGCTCGCTCGCTCGCTCGCTGTTTCCGAGACCGAAGTTTAAGTTAGGTTAGTCCGGCCTCGTCGTCGAAGAGAACGCGGATTTCTACGTAAACTCGCTCGCGAGATACGATCTGCGTTCGGGCCCTCCCGTTCCTCGTGAACTTCGATGCTCGACCACCACCTTATATACGTACGTAACGTATCGGTTTTTAGGTCGCTCTCGAGACTCTCCTCTCCCTTCCCTTTAATTCGATTAATTCGACTTCTCGAAGGAAAGATCCATCGTCGTTGCTGTTATTCGTTCTTATTCGAATTTTTCCCGGTCGAGAGAATCGAGAGGAGGGGCGTCGGTCACGATCCTCCGCCCTGGATCCACGAGGCAAGGTATTCTTATTATCCTGTACCCGGGCGGTGACAACCCTTATAAGGGCTGCCCTCTCCTCCTCTGGACGAGGAACGCTCGAGGTTACTCGAAAAATTTCTCCTCCCCCCTTATTAACATCGGGGCCGTTCGCGAGGCATAACGAGGGGCATTGTTGCATCCGGTTGATGGAAATTTTTCATTCGAGCGAAAGGGTTCGTTCTGGAATGGAAATTGAGGAAGGATAGTTCGGGGGATCGGTCGATTATCGTCCTTACGCGGATGACCTTGAACCTGGTGCCGCCGACTCGGGGTCGGCGTATATGCGAGCCGGTGTTTCTACTTTCTTGGGTGTTAATCACAGCCAAGGTCATCCGGGCCTCGCTCGTACAGGTGAAAGAGGCTCGGTGGAGAACGGCGCGGTGGAGGGGAGAAGAGGAGGAGGGGGGAGAGGATGGAGGGAAGAATATACACGGACACGCTGTTACGACGAACGGCCGATCCGTTACGTCGAACACTCTAAAGACCCACTTTAATCATGATCGGACGGAAAGATCGGCGCGATCGTGATCCATCGATCGCCCGGCCGGGACGTGTTTACGTGCTCGTTGGCGTCGTTACCTTATGCTAATCGATGCCTACACCTGTCGGCCGACGTGCCCCGACGTTTAAACGACTCCCCCGTCTGAATTATTCGCGGCCGAAACTGTCGTCGTCGTCTTTCTTTCTTTCTCCCTCCTCAACTCGAAATCCTTCCTTCCTCTCTCCTCGCTCCAAGAAAATGAAGGATCGAAGGAATAAAATTCGAAAGATGGTGCGTGACTCGTTATATATATCCGTGAATAATAATCGAATAAAATTTTCCTTCCCTCGAAGAAGAGAAACTCGTGTTATCGATAAAGTCGGCGAACTTGTCGAACAAAGATGCTCGACAAAGGGGACAGGAGGAGGAGGAGGAGATTCTATAAGGACGATGGGTGCCGAGTGTTGCACCAGGACGATCTAATTTACGAAAGGCGAGCGTTTCGGCCTCCTCGAGGCTAGCTTATCGGCTCGTTAGTTTTCGGTAGCCGAGCCGGCATTTAAACGAACCGTCCGTTCGTGCGCTACGCTCGCTCTCTCTCTCTCTCTCTCTCTCTCTCTTATTCTCTTTCTCTCTCGCTCCCTCGAGAGAAAGATCGGAGGTGGCTCGGTAATGATCCTTTCGTGGGTCATCAACGTTACGCCGGTGGACATGCATGCGCGGAGGCGAGTCCCTGTACCTGTACAGACGATCCGGAGGAAGGGGGTGGCAAGGAAGAGGGGTGGAAGAACGGTGGCCGGTGCATTATATGCAGAACAGGGTGCACCATAGTGCGCCCGAGCCGAGTCAAGTGGCGAAGAAGGGACGAGGGAAAGAAGAAGAAGAAGGAGAAGAAGGAGATGGGGGCTGGAGATAGGAGAGAGAGAGGGAGACTGTGGCTCGCCAACAGAGAGGGAGGGATCGGGGACGAAAAGATAGAGAGAGAGAGAGACGGAGGTAGCCAGTGGCCACTGGTCCTCTCCTCCTCGCGCCGAGGATTTATATCACGGTGCCTCTACTCTCTACGCGAGCGCGCGCGCACACACACCTGACTTATGCAAAACGAGAAGCCCACGAGAGTCCCCCAAATAAATGTCACCGGTGAAACAAAAACGTCCCTCTCCTCCCGCAAGCTCGCGCTCCACGATTCTCTACGCACGATCCACCTCCTCTAAGGAAGGTGGCCTTCCTCCCCTTCCACCCACCCAAGTTCTTCGGGCCTGGCCAGCACGAGGAGAGAAAGGGAGAACCATATTTCAGTGACGTCATTTCGGTACAAAAGCACGCGTGTAGAGGATCGCGCGAGTCACAATTTGGGGAAGGATTCGAGACTCGGCCCAGAAACTCGCGCGCGGTGACAAAGCACCTGCTGTCCCCCTCCTCGTGCGTGCATGTACGCCTCTTCCTTTCTTCTTCTTCTTCTTCTTCTTCTAACTTCTAACCTCTTGGTGGGTTAGAGTTCCCCCCTTTTTTTCTCTTCGCCTCTTTCTATTCCTCTCTCCTTCCCTCCCTCTCCCCTCTTTTCGAAACGAGTTCCAAAGAGAGATTCTCGAAAAAGAAGAGCACGGGCACGATCTCAGCCGGGGAGGAGAGGGGAGGGGTAAGAATAGTATAGGAAGGGGGACGGCGAGGAAACGGAAGTCGGGATTCCAGCGGGTACCATTGGCGCCATCTTGCCGAAAGCTCGCCAACCGACGCCGACCCGCCGTGCCTTACTCGCCTGATGTCCGGCCCTCTTCCACCGGCGGGTAACTCCCACGTCGATTTGCCCTCCGTTGCTCTTATTTTCCACCGGCTTTACCTGATTCTGACGGCCGATCGAACACCGACGTAAATATTGAGCATTTCTACGAAACGGCTGCCAAACCCAGCCGCATCTTCCTCCCGCTTATCGACAGATTCGGGGAATACCTTTGGGAAACGAACACGGCCCTCTCCTCGCGCGGGGGAGATCAGATAAAGAATACGATTTTACGTTATAACGTGTGTGTGTGTATATATATATATATGCTTGTTGGGAGGTATAGAATATTTGATTCTGCTCGAGAAGAGAAGAGAGGAAGAAAGAAGGAGGACGGTTGACTGATCGCGAAGGAAAAATTTTGGAGAGCGAGCAAGAATGGATTGAGAGGAGGAGGTTGTTTCTAATGCGAGCGGCTCACGTGGACATCGCGAGGGCTCACGCGGTGTTCGGTCCGAGCCGGTGCATCGTCTGATGAAGATAACGCCAGGCCCTGTTTGAATTACGAGCCGGGCCCGGCAATAATAAATTCCGGCAAACATTCATTTTCGTACACGCAAGTTTATGTCGTCCTTAGCAGGACTAAGCGCCCTCCACCGATGTCATTTAGCATCCCGGTGATGGTCCTAATAGCGGGCCCGGCTCCTCTCCTCCCCCCCCCCTTCGGTTCAATGGACCGGCCCCTTTACGATGATGCACACCACATCTTCTCTTGAAAGAATCGCCCCCTCTTGTTCTCCAATTCGTTATTTGCGAATTTTCGATTCGAGGAACGAGAGGTCACGAGATTCCTTTTCCTCTCTCGAGATCGTCGAGATCCGATTCTTCCTTCTTTCGGTGCTCGTGCATTCGCGGTTTGAAAAAAAGGAAGGGGGGGGAGAGTTGTTTTCGCACTAATTGGAGAGCAGTTATCGCGGTGGAGGGAGAATCGTTTCCACGGAATCGTGGATCTAGCTTGTGGATGGCGGCCGGTAAGCAAGCAAGCAAGTTCGAGCTAGCTTCGAGCAATGAAAAGCGCAACGGCGCTTCCCCGAGATAATGGCGATAAAGGGAGAAGAAGGAGGAGGAGGAGGAGGCCTGGTCCCGATTTTAATTGAGCCCCCCCGAAGAATTAAAAGAGAGATCTGCGGATGCGGGGGAGAAGAGGCGGCGACGGCGGGCGAAGGTAGGAGGAAAGGACAAGAGGAGTCGAAGGAAAGGGGGAGTGTAGGGCCAGAAAGCGTCGGGAACACCCGTGGCTACGACCAATCGCCTCCGCGGATGGAGGCCTGGCACGATGGACGGGCCAGAATTATGGGCTCCTCGCACGAGAATCGCGCGCCAACCCCCCTCTCCCTCTCTCTCTCTCTCTATCCATCCATCCATCCATCTCTCTGTCTCTCTCTCTCTCTCTCTCCCGAGAGACGCCTCGCGATTTACGCTCTCCGCGAGGATACTTCCGCGAAGATTGATCGATAAACGTCCCTCCCTCCCTCCCTCCCTCTCCTTCTTTTCGAATTTACGCGCCACCACCGTCGTCACGCGTGCGTCCAAGGCGCGAGAAATGAAACCGAGGGGAGGGGAAGGGGGATAAAAGGAGGAGAAGAAACGAAAGGGAAGGGGAGAATCTTGGAAAATTAAAAGCGGTCTCGCACGCATCCGGCCACGCACGCACGGTTTTTAAAGGGTTGTTGCGAAGGGAGGAAGATGCAAAGTTAACGGAGGGAAAGGGAGAGAGAGAGAAAGGAGAGTAATAAAAGAGGGACGGGGCAATCCCGGAGTCGAAACAAACGTTTTAATCCAGAAAACACGAGGAACTCTCTCTCTCTCTCTCTCTCTCTCGGCGCGCGCGCGAGTATCCCGGGGTAGGTGCGCGTGGGTGTTGGCGACGACGTATAATTTAAGGCTGCGAACGCAACGATTCAATTTCACAAGACCACGAAGTACGGACCGGGCTCGTATAAGCAAAACCGAGGGTCCAGCGAGGAGGAAATAATCTCTTGATTTGTGCCGCGAATAAAATCACTCGATTCATTTTCGTCCGTGCACGGCCCCCCTTATCTCGGGTGGAGGTAGCTCTCGGGCGGAGGGAAACGATCGGAAGTCTGACGTCTCTCTGCGTTTTGCGCAATATTGTCGAAAATATTCGTGTTCCCCTTACGGGCCGCCTACAGCTGCCCCTTAAATTCGTATCGAATTCGCGGCCGGGGACATTAACACGTAAGTATACGCGTGTACGTATTTCATCGGATAGGAGGAGGGGGAAGGTAGAAACGTATCTTTTTCGGAATCTTCGAATCGTTTCCAACCCGTTCCTTTCTCTCTCTCTCGCACCATCGAATATCGGATGTATATTGGGTCAGTGGAAAGTCTCTAGTCCCGTTGTCTCGGAGAGGAGCTCGATGGACGAAAATAATTCGATTGGCAGCGGATTCGATTTAACGTGAGAACCGGACCAGTTGCAACGAAGGTGAGGCCGAGGTATCCGGGGCCGAAGGATCATGTCATATATGTATATATGTATATATATATATATATATATATATAGACAGATACAGGATATAGGTGGTACACATACATACGTAGGTACGTATACACGAGGAGGCGCTCCACCTCGTCGGGGCTCATATAATTGCTGGCATCCATAACGCTGATGTATTTATGGCATTAACTCGCCTCTTTCTCGTACGCTGCCGCCCCCGACCCACCCCGCCGTGGCCATGCCCGTACCCGTCATGCAACCACAAGTAGAAATAATTGGTTGAAAACAGCGCGCTCTCAGGCGGCAATATATCCAGCTTACTCCCCGCTGTCGCATCGCTTAGATCACTTCCCCGCCACCAAAACTCGCTGCCAGCCCGCCTCCTTCGTTCTCCACCTTCTCCTCTTCTCTTCTTCCTCGCCGAGATTCTTCTTCGGAACTTCTTCTTTCGGACGGCTTCCCTTCTTCGTCGTCGTCGTCGTCGTCTACGTCCTCCTCGTCATCCTCCCTCTTCCCCCTCCCCTTTCGCTCTTCTTATCTCCACCTCACCCCGCTCATTTGAATAGCTCTTATTTATGAAAATTGAATTGAATGCTTCTCATTTATGAAGGTAATTGGTACCTGTCACGAGCCCAGGCCGTACGATATCCTACTTTATACGCGGATAAGCGGCGATAATTATTCTTGCAATTGAATTTATTTCTATAAGTCTCGTTTCCTTTCCCCTCCCCCCCTCGCTCGCATGCCGCGCTTCCCTGCGTGCCGATCGTTCAAAGAGAGAGAGAGGACGCGTCGCGTGCTCGAAGGGCGCGACTTTTCGACCGCCAAGGCGAAACTCTCTCTCTTCCTCTCTCTCTTCAGTACTCCCTCCGGGGAACAATCCTCCTCCCTTAAGGAGGAGGAGGAGGAGACTTTCCTTTCGAGCAGCAGCGATAGCCGGGGATCGGTAAACCAGAACAACGGAACTAATACTAATCTCTGATAAATTATTGCCGAATAACCAGTATTTACCGTGGCGGCATTCGTGCCCGAATAATCAATGGTGCGTAATCAATTTCTAATACTATCCCGATAATTTATCGTTAAAGCTCGGGCTAAAGTTGGGGCGAGCGCGGGGACATCGATAACGCGATCGGCCGCCTCCTTCTCCCCTTCTGCACATCCCCGATTTCTTATTTCGAATCGCCGCCTATTTTCGAAAGAGATTCCAACATTGTTATCTTCCTTCCTTCCGATCTCAGCACTCAGAAATAATTTTCGAGGAGATGGGGAGATTTCGAAAAAATCGATATCGTACTCGATCTTGCATATCGTCCGTTTTCGTTTCTCGAGATTGGCGCGACAATTTATGCGAATCGCTCTTTTCTTCGATGCCGAAAAATCATCGGAGGGGGGGAGGGAATAAGGAAAAAAAGGAAACGGTATTTGTCGCGTAACGCGAAAATTATCGGCATCCCCGATAGCAGCGTAATGCATCCAGCCCATTTTGCCAACATCAAGGCGTACGGCTTTATCTTCTTTACCTTATTAAAATTATCCGGTAGCAAGAACGTATACGATTATTCCACCTCTCGTCGTAAAAGTGGCCGTCGACTTTCGAGGCTGTAATCAACGTTCTCCTCCATTTCTCCCCCTCTTTTTCCCAAAAGAATATATATATACATATTTCTCTTCTCACCCTGTTGCAACGTAACGGAAGACGCGTGGGCCCCTCCCCCTCTCCCTCCAACGCTCGCGTTTCCCTTCGAAATCCTCGGCCTCCGAATTTTTTCCCTATCGCGATAGTCGAATATTTCGAAACGAAGAAGAAGAAGAAAAAAAGAATACATAAATGATACATATATATATACAACGAGCCACTCCCGTTTTCCTTTCCCCTCTCTCTCTCTCTCTCTCTCTCTCCTCGATATTGCGAGCCGCAAGCCAGTCGAGAGCCGAAACAGGCGAGAAGAAGAAGAAACGAGAAAACGAGAAGGGGAAGAAAAAGAGAAAAAAGAGCGTCGACAAAGTTTGGCGAAGGATTTTTCGAGTTTTTCGTCCGGTGGTCCTCCTCGGGAGGATCGAGGATCGAAGGACGGACGACGCATGCGTGGCGATAGGGCGTCAAAGAGGATCGGATGGCAGTAGGAGCGTCATCAGGGCTGCTCCGTCATTAAGCACACCGGTCGGCCGGTGTCTAATTAAGCGGGACGTTAAGTGGGGGCGTTCGATAAAGGCCAGGCCGTCCGATAAATTCGATTCGCCGGACAGCCGGTTAATACCCCGTGTTGTGTAGAGAGAGAGAGGAGAGGGGGGGGCCAAGATAAAACCGCGCGTTTTTCAGGAAGGTCTCGTTTCGCGGAGGATGACGGACCGGGGAAGTGAACGGTGGAGAGGAGGAGGGAACGTCCTTTCCTGCCTCCTCCCCCCTCTGACGTTCGTTCGTTCGGCTCGTCTCTTCCTAAGACGATCGCCTCCGTATAGGAGAGCGAAAGAGCGGAGATATGCAAACGTCTTGCCGCGAGACGGTTGAACATAACTCAGCCACACGAACGGGGCGCGCACACACCGAGCGCTGAGGACACTATAAACCTCGATACCGGGCGAATAAAATCCCGGATTTACAGTCCTGATACCGAGCGAGACGGTCCCTGTCCTGTCCCGGTGCTGTCCTGTTTGTCGCTGTCGCACGGTGTGGGTTGGCTCATCAGTGATGGCCACGTCCCGCAGTATCTTTTCCCTCGGCATCGAGTAGACCGGCCAATCTTGGACACGTACACGTATATACGCGCGCGCACGCACATACACGAGTCGTACGTACGTACGTACGTACGTAAGTACGTACGGAAATCGACGTAGCTCGGCTCGAAGGAGAGACCTTAGCCTCGAATCGTATGGTAACCGCGCCACGACGCTCTCTCTCTCTCCCTCTCTCTCTCTCTCTGTGGCTTGCGTGTGTGCGGGTTTCGCGATACTTAGAGAAACCGCTCCCTCTTATCACCCCTCCCCGCCTTCCCACCAGAACCTTGTTCGATACCATTTGAGGACCTCCAATAACCTATCCGAGCCATTCCGATAGGAGCTGTCAGCCCGCACCCACACGCTGTTGCGCGCGAGGGGCACCGGCGTGAGAGGCCGGATAAGCGTGAGCGCAGGTGTGCCGCACAAAATCGTCTGATCGACGTGCACGGGTACGTGGCTGATCTCGATGACCTTCGCCAAGGGTTTCGATTCGACGACGCCGCGGTACACGAGGCACGCCCCGGATACCATCTCTCGACGAGGTATCCTACCCTCGTATCTCTCTCTCTCTCTCTTACTCCTCCCCCCTCTCTCATTCGCTATTCTTTAGTTTTTCTTTCTATTAAATTACATTCGATTCGCAATCGATTGGAGGAGCGACGTAAGAAAGGATTAAGCGAATCGAATTTTTTTTCCAACCCGTTGGAATTTCGGGAAAGGTGAAAATGATGAATCGCGCATAGCTGGCTGACATTAGCCACGAGACCACTCCATCAACTCCGTGCCAGACACGTATACACACGTTATATATAAATGTGCGTCTGCGAAACTTCTCTCCCGAGCTTGGACTCGTTTCCTTCGCCCTCCACCTTTCCCTTGGGACCGAAAATTTCCACGCTCTTCGAGGAGGGGGGAGGGAGGAGTGGCGAAATGAAATGGTCGAAACTTCCGAACGGTTGATCACTTCCGTGGAAGGGAAGGGGAAGGGACAGGGGTGTATTATTATTCGATCGAATGGATTCGAATTTTGCGGGGGATAAAAGAGGAATTCGATAATATCGGGACGAAAGCGCGCGGTTTCATAAGCGCACCCTTATTAGCTCTGCCCTGCCTTCTCTCCCCCCCGCCCTGTTGAGAAGATGGAACGGTAAATGAGGTACGGTAACTATCCTTCCTTTCGCCGCGTAAACACGAGGCATTGCAGAATACACGGGCATTAAGCGGTGGAGAGCAGCGCGGATTCTGAGAATGCATATAATTAAGCACGTTGCATCTCCGACGGGGATCTCGTCTGTGTACGTGTGCGCGTCCAGCTTTGTGTGGCTGCTTGACTCGTTCGAGAGGCGAACGTTTGTCCGTGTGTACCTTATATAGATACGCATAAATATATGCCTAGGCCATCGTTGCCTCCCTCAGCCCCTTCGAGCTCCTCATCCCTTCTGTCTCCCTCTTTCTCTCCCCCCTCCCTCTCTCCGTATAAACACACGTACACGCTCTCTCTCTTTCTCCCTTCTCGTTCCCTCTCTCACAACCCTGGCCGAGTCTTCCCTTCCCTTTTCTTGCCCCGCGTTCAACGGTGATCTATGTATCAGCCTGTGCTCGCCGAACCGGGCAACGTGTGTCCGTCCCCCTCGTGTGCTTACTTTATTATCGGGGCTCAAATGAGAATTTATGCAGACATAAACGCTCGTGTCAGCAGCATGCCGCGTAGGTGGGGAGACACACCGTTGAACGGGCATCTGTCACCCTCTATGCTCTCTACCTGGTCTCCCCTCAAGACGGTCCCCTCGCCTTTTTTCTCGGGGACCGTGCGAAATTTAAAGAATCGACGAAATGCATTTAAAACATCGGACGGAACGGTTGGACGAACGACTCCGCCTTTTTTAAAACTGAAATGTGTGTATATATATATATATATATATATATATATTTTGCTGTTGATTCGTTCCATCATTCGATTTCAAACGAAATCGATCGATGCGCATCGATCTGCATGCGTATTGTTTCAAAAAGATCGGTTCGATTTTGGAGGGACAAGAAAGCGTGGGCTAAATAAATAAATGTTTCGTGAAAAAAGAGCGTACAAAAAATATTCTTTCGTAGGATGAATCGTCGTAAAAATGTCCGTCTGCCTCGATATAATATTTATATATATGTATGTATGTATTTATAGTCGCGAAAAGAATAATTTCTTAATTGATTTGAAGAAGATTTTTTTTTTTTTATAAAGGAGAATTGATAGATTTTTCAAAACGCGCCTTTGGTTATTATCGAATCAAGGAATAATGCGAATTTCAAATTAATATTTCATTTGTTTGATGTGTTAAATGGGAAGATAAATATTTGCTACACGCAAACCGATCGAGAAATTTTATACGCGGGAAAGCATTTCCTTTATTTTTCAAATTATACAAACGGTAGTTATATCGCTTGTCATTAATTGAAAGAACGGGCATAAATTTATTCCAGGAAGCTTTGCGCTTCGATATTTCAATATATCGGCACGATGATGTATTTCAAAACGCGTTTTCCTTTTTTCCGATTATCCGTTCAATATCAGCGTTGACATAAAATGTATCATCACTGTACGGAACGGAAGGAACGGTACCGCCATCACGCATCCGAAAATTAATCGGCGTGGGCGCAGCCGATAACGAATGGTGTTCCCGCCAAACGGCCAGTATATTTTACTTTGGACTCCGGTGTCTGTTATTTTGTGCGCATTCTAGCTGTCCAACTGCACGATTTACTCCTGAACTCGATCAGAAATTCTCGGCTACCGTGGATGGACAAATACCCACGAATCCATTAAAAAATTGCCACGTCCTAGGGAATTGTCTTTTAATTGAAATTGATCTCCCCGGCTGCGGAATATTATCCTTCAGTCTTCGTACGTGAGATATCGAGACGCATCACATGGTATTGCCAGTTTCACCATCTGGCATTCTATTTTTTCCTGACGTACCGGCTGATCGGTTAGATAGATATTCTTTTTTTTTTTCAGTCACCAAGATATGCAAACAATTAAATTTAATTAATCATTTATATGCAACGTTTATGCAAAATCATAGATCAAGTTGTAGATCGATTAATTTTTATTTGAAAAAAAAAAAAAAGAAACACGTTTGATCGTATCACTTTTTATTCTTCGCGTCGAATTACATTTATAACCTTAAAGTCGAAATGCAACGAGTAACTGATTTATACGAGTGCTTTAAAATAGACGTATAAAAAAGAAACAAGAATACAAAAGAAAGTAAATTAGTTATAGAATTACCGGAAATACGGTAAACGGGTTTCAGTTAGATACGATCGAGTATTCGCAAAGGGTAAAAATCGATAAATATTCTTCTCTACGGACAACCAGCTAATCGAGGTTGAGTAATATGGATATTGAGCACCTCTGCAATCTCGTCGAATCAGTTCAGTCGACAGGTGGCGGTAGAATCGAAGGTTCCGCGTCGTTTTCCGCCATCTTTAGTTGACGGATTCGAGGCAAGAAAGGCCAAGAGCTTCGTACGGAGAAGAGATAGGTGGATTGAACGTCGGGGGCAAAAGGGAATTTAGTGGATCGAGCGTAAGGTAGTGAATAATTCGTGTCTTTGTTCGAGCACGATTCACGAAATCGCCTTCGGTCGATCCTCGCGATACGGTAAGCGCAGTATAATTTTATCATTCGCCATTACATCGACCGATAGGGAAAAAATTGTCATTTCCGTGACGGCGGTGTTTACGCTGGGTGTGTCAAAGTGTTCTTCCTCTCTCTCCTTTTCTCGTTCGCTTTCTCTCTTCCATTAGTGTATCATAGTCCAGCACTCTTGTGTGTTGCCCCTTCCTTCCGTTCTCGCTTCCCTGCCACTCTCCGCTCTCCACTCTCCGCCGCTCGTGGATCCTCGGAAAATGGTGATGCATTGCATTCTCAGAGCCTTTGTTGTGCCGCACGCCCACGCGCGTCCCTCTACCTTTGGAAATCGAGCATCTTTCGCGCCTTGTGTGCATCTCTAGACACGATTTCCTACCGGATTCGATCGAATCAACGCGGCCCCCGCTCGTGTTCCAAAATAAAAGTGGAAGCTGCAACAACGCTCAGAGGAATCTTTCGATCGTGCCCACATTCCATGTAGTTGCATCCTCCTTCCATTCTTCGTGATACAGTGCACTGACCCTACGCGCGTCGTGGCGTCTTTGAAACTTTGAACGAGAAGATTAAACCTTCCTTCCTTCGTCGTATCGAGGAGATTTTTTTTTTTTTTTCTTAAGTTAATCTTGTGCCAATCGACGAGAGGTGTCCAACTCCAGTTCGTACTATATTTCTGTATTTCCTTCCGCGCTATTCACGCTACATTGAATGCGTTTGAAACATCGTGTTAACACGATGTTCGTTCACATGTTTAAATACATTATCATATATTGTAACGTTTTGTGTATTAACGTTTCCTTCTTCTTCCTTTTTCATATTAATATTATACACTTCTTATTACGTTTCTTGTTGTCGTGACAGGTTTATCACAAATGAAAAGTGACAGTTTTTAAAAATTGTATATATAGCATGATTTCTTTTTTTCTATTCTAGGTGTGGGTAGATTCTCCCGTAGGAGCCATGAGTTATCAAATGTCATCGAATCAATCTAGACCAAGTGAGTAATTCTTGTATGTTATTCGTGTTCAAAAGTTATCCAAACAATTTGTATTGATTTGTGCAAAATTAACTTTGTAGTGTCTCACGGAAATTATCAAGGTTTGGGTGATTTACCCATGGGTTCTGCCAAAGAACAAACTTTAATGTGGCAACAAAACTCTTATCTGGGTGACTCCGGAATTCATTCTGGTGCCGTCACCCAAGCACCATCTTTATCGGGCAAAGAAGACGATGAGATGGAAGGTGATCAATTGATGTTTGATTTGGATCAGGGATTTGCTCAAGGTTTTACGCAAGATCAAGTCGATGAAATGAACCAACAATTGAATCATACAAGATCTCAGCGTGTTCGGGCGGCAATGTTTCCAGAGACATTGGAAGAAGGTATAGAGATTCCCTCCACTCAGTACGATCCAGCTCAACCTACCGCTGTTCAAAGATTGGCAGAACCAAGTCAAATGTTGAAGCACGCAGTTGTCAATTTGATAAATTATCAGGATGACGCAGATCTTGCAACGCGCGCGATACCGGAATTAATAAAGTTGTTAAACGACGAGGATCAAGTCGTTGTGTCTAAGGCAGCGATGGTAGTCCATCAACTTTCCAAGAAGGAAGCTTCTCGCCACGCCATAATGAATAGCTCGCAAATGGTGGCTGCCCTGGTCCGTGCCATTTCAAACAGTGACGACCTCGAATCGACGAAGGCAGCGGTCGGCACGTTGCACAATTTGTCTCATCACAGGCAAGGTCTGCTGGCTATTTTCAAGAGCGGCGGTATACCAGCTCTCGTGAAGCTTTTGAGTTCTCCGATGGAATCGGTCCTCTTTTACGCGATCACGACACTGCATAATTTACTCTTGCATCAGGATGGTTCTAAAATGGCTGTACGACTCGCAGGAGGGTTACAAAAGATGGTTGCCCTGCTTCAACGGGACAACGTGAAATTCTTAGCCATAGTAACCGATTGCTTGCAAATTCTTGCGTACGGTAATCAAGAGAGCAAATTAATCATATTAGCTTCCCAAGGGCCGATAGAACTGGTACGCATTATGCGTTCCTACGATTACGAGAAGCTTCTATGGACGACATCGAGAGCATTGAAAGTGTTGTCCGTTTGCCTTAGTAATAAACCGGTGATAGTCGAGGCTGGTGGCATGCAAGCGCTTGCCATGCATCTCGGTAATCCGAGTCAAAGGCTCGTCCAAAATTGTTTGTGGACGTTACGAAATTTATCGGACGCTGGCACCAAGGTCGACGGATTGGAGGGTTTATTACAAAGTCTTGTACAAGTTCTTAGCTCTACCGACGTGAATGTCGTCACATGTGCCGCTGGTATTTTGTCTAACCTGACTTGCAATAATCAACGTAACAAAGTAACGGTATGTCAAGTGGGAGGTGTTGACGCTCTTGTGCGTACGATCATCTATGCTGATAGCCGGGAGGAGATCAGCGAGCCAGCGGTATGCGCGCTCCGTCACTTAACGTCACGCCACGTGGAGGCAGAAATGGCACAGAATTCTGTCCGCCTAAATTATGGAATTCAGGTTATAGTAAAACTTTTACACCCGCCTTCGCGTTGGCCGTTGGTTAAAGCGGTGATAGGATTAATTCGCAATCTGGCGCTTTGCCCCGCGAATCACGGCCCGCTGCGCGATCACGGCGCGATCCATCATCTGGTCAGGCTTCTGATGCGCGCTTTCCCCGAAACGCAACGGGTGAGCATCGCTATTCGATTGCTATTTTATTCTTATTTCTCGTTCTTTCTTACCGTACCGATATCGCCCTGGAATGCGAGAATAAAGAAAGATTGATTCTTCTTTAGCAGCAACGCTCGTCCGTGGCAAGCACCGGAAGCCAGCAAGCGTCAGGCGCGTACGCAGACGGTGGTGTACGAATGGAGGAGATAGTGGAGGGTACTGTGGGCGCGCTTCATATCCTCGCAAGGGAATCTCACAATAGGGTCATAATTAGATCTCAGAACGTGATTCCGATTTTCGTACAGGTAATTCATTAACTAATTCACTTTTCTTTTTAATAAATTATCTGTTGATGTATTTAAATTCTTTCTTTCTTTTCTCGTAGTTATTGTTCAACGAGATTGAGAATATTCAACGTGTCGCTGCAGGCGTGCTCTGCGAGCTCGCCGCGGATAAGGAAGGTGCCGAAATGATCGAGCAAGAAGGTGCTACAGCTCCTTTAACAGAACTGCTTCACTCAAGGAACGAAGGTGTCGCGACATACGCGGCAGCTGTCCTGTTCCGCATGAGCGAGGATAAACCACAGGAATACAAGAAACGGCTGTCCATGGAACTTACCAATTCTTTGTTGCGCGAAGATACGAATCTTTGGAATAACGCTGACTTTGGGATGGGTCCAGATCTACAGGTACGGGAAATTATTCACGATTGTACCGATTGCATGTTGTCTCGCTTATGTCGTGGTTAAATTTATCTCGTTCACAAAACACTTTGTAACATAGCCCCCCCCGATTTTTGGTTTTCTGTTTTCATCTGGCGGCATGTGCTGCTGCGATAATATAAAATTTTCATTCACGCTATTATTTACCGTGCCAGCTTTGAAAATAGATTGCAAGAATCCGTGAGCCGAGAAATTGCGAAACAATTCGTCATAGGTTCGTATAATTGTTCAATTGATTCAACTTCCTTTCTTTTTTTTTTCTTTTTTTTTTTTTTTTTCACATTTTGGTTACATCGTGTTAAGTAAATTGAGCCACGAGGGCATAATAACGATATCGTAATTTTTAATTTCTCGACTAGTAACACAGGCACGTGCGTATATATCTTTCCCTCATGTAAGTTTAGAAATGTATACCTAGATAGATTTGCAAATGTGAATGTCATCCATTATTCCACTTTGCACAATTTAATTAATATCGCTTTTATATTTATATATTGAATCAATTAGAAAGTAAAAATCCAAGTATACAATTGACAAGAAACTTTCACCCATTATCGATATACGATTATGAGAAATATTGTCCATGTGTTCATCATAATCTAACTTAACGAAATGAGAATGTACAATTTTTACATTCACTGCAAACACAAATCCCATGTTTACGCACCTATTACACCCATCGTAAGGGGATTCGTAAGATCATCGTGCCTAATGGAAGCAATGGAAATCTGTATTGACATATTTGTACAGCGATTATCTTTACCGAGATATATATATATATATATATATATATATATATATATATATATATATATATTCTTCATTTGCAACGTTATGCATGAGAATGCGTTTCGTTATTCACCATCCGTGTTCCACGACATGCACAACACCCTCCTTTAGACCGAGAATTACGACATCCGCGAATTAATCTATTTCTTGAGACTATTCGCGTATTCGACGTATATTGAAAAACGACCATTTTCTCTGCGCGGACTTGTCGGTGATACTGCTGTTGAAGAATACGTTTTGTGTTGATCTGAGCTACCTAATCTCTTCAGGACATGCTTGGCCCTGATCAAGGCTATGATGGTATGTATGGACAAGGACCCCCTAGCGTACACAGCAGCCATGGAGGCCGAGGGTATCAACCGCAAGGTAAGTTACACGAATCCTTATCCTTTTTTTTTTTTTTCTTTTTTTATCCAAAGTTATTGCTTTCGGACGATCGATAGAATCGATCGGGCGTAGATGATGAATTTTTACGAGGGGGGAGGGGATAATAATGTTTTTTTCGCGTTTTGTTTGAACGGTGCGTTCTTCGAAATTTTTGATTTTTCCTGCCTTTGTATAACCCACAAATCATCCTATCACTATTTGAGAGAATCAATTGGTATTGGTAATGCGGATTTATGTGTTTTTTTTCGTGTTTCTTTTTCTCTCTCTCTCTCTTTCTCTCTCCTCTACAACCTTTTCCCCTACTTGTGCGGTTTACGCGAGAGTTAAATATTTTTTTTTTAACCCTTTTCTTTTCTAAAAAAAAAAAAAAAAAAACAATCGATCATAAGAAGAAAGCAATGCATTTAATTTCTATGTTATTTTAACAGCAGCTTAACCCACGGACTTATATTAAAGTACAGGCTATCAACAGTATCTCGCAGTAACATAGGTGATACTCAGCTCTTACGTACTTGTTCTGTTATTATCTGCTTTGTTATTAAATCGCTATGTGTCGCTACATGTCTTTTTTACAGTGCTTTATTTTTTTTTTTTTTTTTTTCTTTTTTTTCAATTCACGTAAAATTCTTTATTTTGATTTTTTTTTTTTACTGTATTTGGCAAGTGTTGGGCGCGCAGACACATACACATATACATATACACATACGTATATATACATATGAATATACATACACACATTGCACGTTTTATGAATGTATTTTTTTTCCTTTTTTTTTTTTTACTTTCTAATTTCTTTTTTTTTTTTTTTTTTTTTTTTTGTCAAAAACATAACGGATTCGTCGTAGCGTGTTTTTTAATTTTCTTAATTTATCTTTTTAAAGTTTTATGCATGGTATATATATTTGTATCTTTATCATCTTTTCTCTAAGTGATCGTACTTTGTGGTGGAAAGAAGCATAGATAAGTATTCGTAAGTAATTAGATAAGATACGTTATTTTGCCATCGCGGAATAATAATAATAATAATAATTTAATCTGTTCTAATATAATCGGCGCGAAATATGCGATTTAAATTTTTTTCCTTCCTCGTGGCTGTCACATTATCTCTTTATCTCCTTTCGAAATTCAATCTAATTGGTTTTTTATCTTGCCCTGTTATCCGTTAGCGTGTATCGTTGACTTGATTGATCAAGTCGTTAAAAGGGATATATATATTAAAAAAAAAATCCAATCGATCGAAGCGATCGTTCATGTTTTATCACGCGGAAATAGAAAAATTAAAAAAATTCGACAATTTGGAGAGAAAGAAAAGCGCGCGAAATAGTTCGAACGTTTTTAACGCTTACGATTTAAAGACAGACATCGATCAATGTAGTAGTTTCTTGTCGATTAAAACGCGTAGAGTTTTTTTTTTTGTCACGCGGAGAGAGGCGCGGTTTTTACAAACAAAATTTATCGTTACGAATTTTGTACGAAACAGGTTATGACCAGATACCAGTAGATTCGATGCAAGGGTTGGAAATAGGTGGAGGGTCGACGTATGGCGCGATGGACACTATGGACGTGGCGCACGAGGGTGACCTGAGTTTCGATCATTTAGGAGAGCTTCCTGCACCGCCACAAGATAATAACCAGGTTGCAGCTTGGTACGACACCGATCTCTGAGAAATGTGCCAGCATCGTATCTCGCCAAGAGAAACGAATCCGTGAGGCTCTTGAGTAATTTCAATATAGACTAGTATTGAAATTACTAGCTTTGAGACTAGTATTGAAATTACTATTACTAGAAATCACTCGTTTCGGGGTTAGCGGTATAAATGGACGCTCGACTTTCTTTCTTCTTTTTTCTCCCTCCTTTTTTTTCCTTTCTTTTCTCTCTCTCTCTCTCTTTTCCTTGCGATTCAATAAAGATGCGCATTTCGAGGAAGGTATATGTGACGTAGCAAAAGGTAGCCGTGTGATCGACAATGGCGAGGCAATGTCGGCCAGGATGTCGAAAAAACAAATGATAACGATGATCGTTCGAACGAGGTGCGATATTATTGGATAAATCATCGTTGATTAATTAAATCAGTATTATATATCGTGTGTGTATATATATATATATATATATTTCGTATATATATATATATATATATATATATATGTACTTCCACTTTGTTGGATTTTTTATTTGACGAATAAAATTTGTCGTCGTTTCGTTATTACATCGACATTTAGCCAGCATTGTTTCGACGTTGCCGATTGTTCGAGTTGTATTATATAAATTCGTGAAAAAAAAAAACCTATCTGCGAATCGCGATTATCTATGAATACCGCCAACACCGAAACGATAGTATCATTCTTGAGTATCAGTGAATTACAATCAAGTATAAATATAAATGAATATCAATGAACTTTCGCATTACGTATTTTACAGGGTAGTTATACTTAATTTTTATTATTATCATTAACGTAGCTACGCAATCGTGGCGGTACTTTGCCTCGTTCGATGCTCTGTACGCGCCTCCGATCGCTGTCGATGTATTAGACCTAAGTGAGAGACACGTAATTCATACACACCATGTATATGTATCATTTAATTGTTCATACGAATAAACTGAACGATTAAGTATTATTCAATCTTTCGACCGAGCTGGTTCCATTCTCACCTTCTTTTTTTTGATTCTCCTTTGGATGAAATTACAAGAAACTCAGATGATATTTGTAACTATTTCAATAAGTACGTACGAAAAGAATTAATTTTTAAAAAAACTCGAGAATGTCGAAACTCCCAAAGATTATTATTAAAATTACAACAGATGGATAGAATCCCTTTAATTTAACGAAAAACAAAAACTTCCACGATAAAAATCTTGAGAATAATTTTATCGATTGTTAAAGAAGGAGATAAAACTATCTATCGTAATATTAAAAAAAAAAAAGAAATTAAATAATTTGCAGAAGGATGACGCCAACGAACGAAGAAAGTTTCGTGTAGAATTCGTAAACAATTGATCGAAGAGCGGGCAAACGGTATAACACGGCTGCGAAGCGTCGTTATGTGTCGGAGAAGGGCGCGTACACGTTTCCCCCCCGGGTCATTAATCGGCGGTAGACCGAGCGGCGCACATTCGTGCGTGTACCTCGCTGCTCGAAGGTTCGGCTGTCGGTTGTGCTTAACGGTTATTTCTTTCTGTGACACGAAGAAAGAGGATCGCCTTGACGGTTGCTTCGTAGAGTGTGAAAGGCCGACTCAACGTTCCCGGTAGTTGGAAGAGGGAAACGTTTCCGGCACGGTCCACGCAGCTGTCGTCCGATACATTCGTGCGGTGGGACGATATGATATTACGATGAATTTTACGTGTTAACATCGTCTCGCGCGTACCTACGTTTCTCTCGAAAAAAGGGAAGAAGAAAGAAATGGATTGGATCGTTGTGGCGTAAGAGCGGGATGGATGTATCGTGTAGTGATGTAAAATTGGTACACGAATATTGAACGATACCCGACCCCGATATCTCTGTCCGTAGATCTTTTTATGCGAACGGAGATAAACGAAAGTAAGTTTAACGCACGTAATATTTTTTTTTCTATATATATATATATATTTTTCATTTTCAGCGTTCCTTTTTTTTTTATTTACGAATCGTAAGATATTTCTTTTTGCATGTTCTTTATATTATTCAACGTATGCTAACGAAAGTATTTTTCTCGCAATTATTGTCGAATAATCGTAATCGTGCGATCGAAGCAACGCGCGCTTGTGCATAATCGAAATCGATACTGCTTAGGACAGGTTCAATTTCCATCCACCCTTGAAATTCAATAGTCTTGTGTTAAAAAAAAGTGCAACACGTACAACGCGTGTCGTAACGTAGAATTAAGTTCATTGACAAGCCCTTGGCGGATAAGAGAGGCGTTAAAGTTATTCGTAGTTTGATTCAACTAGTTACCCTTGGAGGAGTAGTAGTAAGTCTCGAGCGGTTTCGGTTGCAGTCAAATTCCTTGAGAACAGGTTAAAGGCTAAAAATATTCTTTGGATACCTTTCTATTTTTTTTTTTTTTTTTTTTTTTCTCTCCTTTCACATTCTCGACAAACAAACGGAGAATAGTTTATTCGTGCCTCGAATTCCGATTCCACGAAGAGGATTTGTCGTCGAAAACAAAAAGTTTCGTTGGAAAAATTTTTCGATTTTCCAACGAAAGTCGTAATAGCGGCGTCGCGGCGCGCCGCGTCGTGTCGCGGAGAACCGGTAATGACGTGAAAGTGCATCCAGAAGCGAAGGAACGATCTAGCAAACGGCGGGTCCCCGTTCCCTTGGCAGTTTCGTTTCGTTCGAGACAGCCTCCTTAACTCGTACAACTCAAGTCCGTTTCAGTGAAAGAAAAAAAAAAAAAAGAAAAAAGAATCGTCGCAATCTCGGTGATCGAACTTTTTTTTCCATATCGATCGAAATTTAATTAATTATTTTTTTCTCTTTTGAAAAACGCTTCTGAGATATCTTTATTCGTATATTAAAAAAAAATTTAGTGAAAAAGGATCTTTCGAATAAAAGATTGTAAAAGAAAGAAGCTATGTAGAAGAGCGTCTATGGTATAACGTACATATATATATACTTATCGCGGTAAATGCAGTGTCAAGTGCTGTATGCGAATAAGGTTTCGAAATATCTAGTTACCCGGTGTCACGTATTACGCGATTTTTCTCGATCGGGATTCGTATCGTGCGATTCGATTAAT
Source organism: Apis mellifera (assembly GCF_003254395.2). NCBI lineage: Eukaryota > Metazoa > Arthropoda > Insecta > Hymenoptera > Apidae > Apis > Apis mellifera. The sequence continues at coordinate 2,786,050 of NC_037650.1, forward strand.
AACGTGACAATATGTTGCGTGACGCGCGCGCGTGTGCGCGCGTGTGCATGTTGCCGCGCGTGTCATCCGCGTAATGTAATTGTTGATTTTTTGCATAGGTGTCGAGAAGCGAAGGATACTGAAGATTGGGCGAAGAAGAGGAGGAGGAGGAGGAGGAGAGGGAGAAGGAGAAGAAAGAGCGGAGAGAAGAAAGTGGACGGAGTTGATCGAGAGGGTTATTTCGCTTCTTAAGAGAGCAAGTACACTACGTAGAAAGATATTTAGTGCGAATGGAAACGGTGAATAGAAACTGAAAATCGTGAAAATCGATATATAGAGAACGGAGTTGAACGAGACGAAAAATTGAATTTCACGATGATGTTGGCGCGGCTGCACGCCGCGGCTAATGTACCGAGGAAACGTTGATGGAGGAGAAAAGGATCGTTTTAACGGGTCGAAGATGACTGTCGCGATGGAGCACAAGCGTAAGAGCTCGTGGGACTCGAAGGTGAGACGTATGTGGCGCACTTTCCCCCCTGTATAGTAGTGGTAGTAATAGCAAGTGTCAGCTTTCCTCTCGTTACTCGGAATCGTCTCGCGGTTAATTAACGGCCGCTGTGAAATCGGGCGCGAAAGAAAATGTAGGGAAAAAGAATGCGATGAGAGATTGAACGACGAACGATCAACGACACGTTTTGTCTCGCCACGAAAGTGTGACGATGATCCTTCCTTCTCTCGGGGAAGGCAACTTTCGGCATAGCATTAACACGTTTTTCTCTCCGCAGAGGAGGAAGAGAGGAGGGAGGGGGAAGGGACGCGGCTGCGAAAGAAAATACGGGCGCTGTGCCAATTATTTTTTGCGGTCGCGTCGCGCCGCGCCGTTGGTCATTAAATGAATTATACTCGGGCCTATGCGGCGAGCCAATACAAGTTGCGCAAACTTGACTCGGACGAACGACAAACTTTAGAACGCGAGACGAACGATTAGGATCCGTGAACGGTGGATTCCTTTACCTTACCCGCGAAAATAAATACGAATGCCTGCCTCGAAGCGAGAGGACTAGGTCGGACGGAACAAAGAACGATGCGTTGGCAGGGTTGGGTTACCCTGGGTTGGGCCCTCCTCTCCTCCCGATGCACCGTTACTCCGTTTACCGACCGTTGCCCAATCCGGCATTCCGTTCAAATTATAACGCGAGCCGGCGTTTGTCATTATTCACGGGGAGGAGGGGCGCGCGGATTATATCGCGCCACGATCTTTCGGGTGGCGCGGTGGGAATCAATTTTCGAGGGATATCGCGCGTGTGAGAGAGAGAGAGAGTGAATGAACGTACGGGGAAGAAGAAAGAGAGAACGATTCGCGTTTCGAAGAGATAACGGTCGATAAAGCGATAACGCGATTGCTCTGCGTTTATCCTATTGCCCAGCCATCAGACTAGGTGCACGCACGTGCTCCTTATATATATATATATATATATATACACGTATATATAGTAGTACAGTGTAGACCGCTAACCGATTGTAATTTAAAGCAAGCAGAACTCGTTCCTAGATTCTTGCTCTTTTGGAAAGGTACTCAGACGTTTGGAATAACGGTAATAACGGTCAAGAAAGTCACGAGGAACCGGGCGAGCCAATGAAACTTGGTTGATTCTTTCCTTGGGTCGATGACACCGTTTCTTTCTTCGCGACAGACGGACATCTCTATTCTTATCTCTTCGAAATCGACGAAATTCGAACAACCAATTCGTTCCGTTCCAAACGAAATGAATGAACGTGAACGCGGAGGAGAGTGAAGGGGGAGGGGGGAGGGGCGACACGATGGAAACATGGAGGAGATCAAGATCGATTTTTTGCCGTCGTCCGTTCTGCCACGATCGGATTCTATCTATCGTCGATTCGACTCTGTTCTTGCGGAACCAGAACGGACGAAACTTTCACGAAAGTTTTGATCGCCGATGGAAAGCGCTTTTCTAACGTGCACTGTCAGCTCTTCATTTTTCTCGATGGCCTTAAAGCACATCGACCGTGTCCATTAAGCGGAAGCGTTCTCTTATAGATTCAACTAGTTTAGGAGCGCATCTTAATCTGTTCGGCCGATCTCTCTCTCTCTCTCTCTCTCTCGACACTGAATTCTACTTTCCAATTATACTTTCTGAAAGGCAATTTCAAATTTCGATCGATCGATCGATCGAAATCCTTGTTTTAAACGGGTCGCGAAATTATCGAGATACCGTGCATTCCCTCCCTCCCTCTCTCTTTTTTTTTTCGCGTTGGATCATAGGATCCGCCTTTCATCGGCGACTCGCCCGTTCCTCCAGCAAGAAAAGATCGAGTCTCTTGACCTTTCAGCCGCGTTGCATCGTTGCATCGAGGAAAGAAATACTTTTACCGCGCGCTAAACGCCGCCCGTTAAAGAATTTTCGTTCCCGAATAACTCTGTAATAATTCGCGATCGCGCTCGATTTAAAATAAAAAAGAGCTGAAATATGGTGAAAAGGAGCGTTTCCAAACGCGAGAGAATCAAAGATTCCCATTATCGTGCTCAGGTTTCGTGAACAGTACAAAGGTTTCGTGCTCAAACTTTCATTCGGCTTTCGTAATATCTCTATTGTTCGTCAAAGACACCCCTTGTCTCGATTAATTACGCAACGTTACGCGAATAAAATCCCGATTTGTCTTTAGTTTCGAGCACGCTTTTATGCCTGATTTATTCGCTTTTATCGCCCGTTCCAACTCGTCTGTCTGACTCGCAATTTCTTCTCTAAAAAGGAACGATGATGCAACGGAAATGACGAAAGACGAAAAATTTACTTTTCCCCGGGAAGAAAGTGCGTTCGATTTTTTAGCGAATTCACGCGAGGATAAAAACAAAAGGAGAGAGAAAAAAAAAAGAGAGAAAAACTCTCGCAAGAATTATTTTTTTCCCCGAGTAATCTTTTCATCGAGAGTGAAAATACATATACGTAAACTTTCACTCGCGAAAAATAATTTTCCTTCTTATTTTTTATTAACCACGTTCAAACTCTTATATCGATGTTGAAACTTGAAAATATCAAGAATCATTTTCACGACAATTAACAACTTTCGAGAACAACTCAAGTAAGTCTAAATGAATATTCCAATCGCGTCGAAGAAAGTGGAAAAAACTAAACGAAAATTCTTCAATTCTCTAACGAGAAACAATTCATTTATTTTCGATTAAAAAGGACGCTGTCTATCTATCGACTTTAGCGAAAGATAAATAGGAATTTTCATGTACGCGCATGAACATTCATGCGAACGAGAGAAGCGTCGAAAGTCGGGAAAAGGTAGCGATCCATCTTTGGTACGGAGCGTGTGCCGAACGTAACATTTGAACGAGGGCGTAGGCCCCTTTGTGCATTCGCGCGGACACACGCGCGCGAGCATCGCGGCTGTGTTGGTGACGAATGTGCACGCGCATCGGTGCCAGCACGATTACACGGCCGCTTACACACTTAGCGCGCGCGTCACAGAAGATAAGCTCATTGCTCCCGACGTTGGATGTTTAACGTTGTGTTCGTGCACACGCATGCGCGCCGAACACCAGCGCCGGTGTCGTAGCGCTGTATCGTGTATCCGTGGCACTCCGTGTTAAATGCACGCGCAAAATCGCACGCAACTTGAACGTGTTTGAACGCACGCCTCGAACCTGTTGTTACATAACATTTCGAGAATTACTTCGTAATTTTAATCGCGGAACATTTACAACCGTTCTTTAACGTATTATGTTTTTTTTTTTTTTTTTTTCATTTATTTATTTATAGGAGGTGTCGTCCGGTTGTAAGACATGCAAATTTATTGAGAAACCTTATTTGCCGTAATGACGAAGTGTGAAAATCCTTTCGAACGATACGTAATCTGGTGTAAATTTTATCTCTTTCTACGAGTTTTCTCCAATCTCTGTCTCTCTCTCTCTCGTTTTGGAGGATATAAAGATATGTAGGATAAAAAAAACTTATAATCGAGCCATTTCATTTATAAATTTATGTCGAAGAGAATTTGAAAGAAAAATTTTTTCAAGACTAAATAATTTTCATCGATTTTTTTTTTAATGTGTTCAAAATTCTTCCTCCAAAATTTATAATTCTTATTAATACTGTGATTATAAGTTTGATTCGAACACCCTATATATTATATAAGTAAATTAGAAAATAAGAAGAAAAGAACCGATTGTGTGTTTCATTTGGATTGCAAGACGGAAATAGAGAAATTGTTAATGCGAGTCGTGGTTCGCCGAGAAATCTCTCAGCAATGCCTGCTCCGTCGTCGTGTCTAGACAAATCTAGGGGCAAAAGAAAGGAGGGAAAGATTCCCAACGTTTCTCCGAACCGGAGAAACGATGCCAAACGATACATACCTGATACTTTTCTCTCTCTTAATTTTCTCTTCCATTCATTCGAAATAATTTTTACGTACACAACCGATTATTAATCTTTTCTTTTCTTTTTTTTTTTTTTTTCTCCCGTTTCCTTTTCAGATATCGGTAAGCACGGTAAGCACGAGAAGATTCAGCCGTGCAGGTACACCGAGTTCGATCCTGTCGTCGGACAGTGACATTCGATTTACGAGAAAACTCGGTGGACAGTATCGTTGCGGATGCTGCGTGTTAGCCGCGTTCCTACTCTTCCTTCTCTTCTCTGGAGTCTCCATATATCTCGGATGTAAGTACAACAAGTTGAACTTTCAGGCTGGCTGGTAATAAACGCGAAGTAGAAATTTCGAACGTTCAATAATTTCTATTCGATGTTTGCCCAACCAAGGAAGTTTTAAACGCATTTAGAAATTTCGCTCTTGCGCTTTCTCCGCCAACTTCGAGCGACGAAGTCGATTCGAGCGAAACTGCAAATGTAAAGTTACTCCACCGTCGGTTAACCGATTGTTCGTTAGATACGAGATGTATTTTTTACAAAATGGATGAGCCGTTCACGGTGCCTGAACATTTTGTGAAGCGTGAAGTGTGATCGTCTCGTTCGTAAGAATGTATGTGCTTTCCGCCTTGTGAATGTGCACTTCACCTTGAGATTGCATTCGTTTGTACGATAAACGGGTTAACGATGAAATAGCGGAAAAGAAGTATCTAATTAATGCAATCGCCGTTGATAAACAGGTAACGGTGAATGGAAGAGAAAGGATGTAAAATAAGTGGAACTTCGCGATACTCGGTGAAGACGAATTCCAAGAGATTTTTAAGGATATTTTAGAAATTATAGAATGTAAATGATAAAAATAGACAAGATCGAATAGACGTGGAATAACTGTTCAGTTGATTATGATGTTGAAAGAACATCTCGATCTATCGTAATGATCTTATCGAGTTTGGTAAGCTAAGAGAAAAAAGAAGAAGTGGATGATGCGGCCAGAGCCCATTGAGGTCTTTCAGCGTGCAAACATAACGGTACGACCGAGTTACCGAGAAAATACGTTTACGTACTCCGTAAGGATGTTTTATCCGCAGACGATTTAAGCGCGAAAAATTACGTGGATTCTTAGACGAGAATCGATTTGCCTGGGAAGAAAGCGAATACAGCCGTGACGAAGCGCATATAACAGCGTATGGAGCCCGATCTACGATTCATGCTGCGCGACTAAAAGAGAGGCAAAGGTCGAAGAAGATCCACGATCGTGTTGCGAGTCCAGCAAACAGGCCTTGAAAGTAGCAGAGTTAACGGTCTGACCGAGTTATCGAGCCGTCCTACCTGTCACCCCTCCAACATTCGACCTCAAAGGGGGGATCCGTGTCCTTGAATCATTTCGATGCTTCATCACACTAACCGAATTCCCATTTCGAAAGTATTTCGCGTTCAAAGATTATCGAATCTTTCGTTACGTCGAATTTAATCCCATTGTACATATTGTGATATTTCGTTATACGTATAAAACAATATGAAGATTCAGAAATGAAAAGAAATATTCGGACAGTGATGAGAACCAACCGAATTCCCATTTCGAAAATATTTCGCGTTCAAAGATTATCGAATCTTTCGTTACGTCGAATTTAATCCCATTGTACATATTGTGATATTCCGTTATACGTATAAAACAATATGGAGATTCAGAAATGAAAAGAAATATTCGGACAGTGATGAGAACCAACCTTTATTTTGAAGCTTTGTTCTAATGTTTAATTTTGCTCAGGATATATATATATATATATATATATATATATATACACATATGTATGCTTAGATAAAGATATATATATATATATACACACATACACATACACACTTAGATAAAGATCGAGAGTGAAGGAACTTTTTTTGAAGTTTTTTCATCCTTTTTCTTCTGAGCTGCGCGGACCATGGAGAATGTCCTTTTTATTACACTATACATCCAATTGACCGCTCGGTAGTAAAAACGCACGAGCCAATGAGGATTGTACTTTAACCTCTTCGGTTTATGCTTGTCAATTTTACATTTCATTTCATATTTCTTGTCCAGTTTCGTTCCTTGTAAGAGAAAAATTCTATATTTGAAAGTTACTTCTAAAGTGTAATGAAAATATCTGTTGTTTGCCCGATCCATAATCCGCAGAAGATCGTTCACTGTCCGCAAGAAATTGTATCGCGAACTGAAAAAAATAATCTTTGCGGCGTAAAAATAATCGACCAAAGGAACGGTGAAAGGTGAGCCTCGAGCCGTCTCGCTGTACGTGCCCGGTTGCCCTCAATTCCTTAGTTTGTATTTTCATTTATTGATTCGTTGAATGTTAACTACTTGAAAAATTGATAATAGTTTTTTTGATATAAAACAATGGGTAGTACTGTACCTAGCATTCGAACAAACAAAGCATTTTGTCTTAAGATGGATATTTAGAAAGTATCATTGAACATAAACAGTATCTCCCTGATAGTTGCTAAAATGGAAATCGGTCGATTAACCTAAAGTGAAACCTGTTCATTCGTTCTATACCGTGTCGTGAGTTATTTGCCAATTACGATAAAAAGAATCGATCTGACTCTTATTGACATTGTAAATAGTAATAGATTTTATAATATCAGGTAAAAGTATCGATTCTTTTCGTTTATTTTCAACAATTAGATATCGAATATATATCGAATATATATCGTAATATCGAATATCGAATAGATATCGTCTTGTATCGAACGGATAATCGTTGTTATTAAACTAATTGTTTAGAATGTCATTTTTAATTGTTTGATTTTTAATAATTTTGTTTTTCTAGACACGTTTTTAACGTCGGATCCTCCAGGTGATCAAATCTTCTTGGCAACATTCCGAGTGATCGAAGGCGATTCTTTCGTATCAGAATTAACAGATTCCTCTTCCGAAGCCTTTCGAATACGATCGCGAGAGTATCGTGATCGACTGAATCTAATATTTCGTCGTAGCTGGGTGAGAATTTCATTTCTTGCCGTGGAAATATTAGCACTTGATGGGTAAATATTTATTATTTAATAAAACCACCAATTTAATATGTTCAAATCTATAGATATATATATATACAATTTTACTTCGGAATCATATTCATTGTTTTAGTTTAAAAAGAATTGTATATAACATGTGCAATTTGAAGATTCTATAAATTATATAATTTACTATGAATAGTGTGTATACGCATAAAATTCATAATAATCAATTCACGAATAAATGATATTCTCTTGATTTCGAAAAATTGAAATTATTTTTTTAATTAACTGTTTATTGCACACATACAGATCCGAAGGTGGAAATTTGGTGGTCCATTTCGAGATTCGGTTTGATCCACGATATCAGACTATTACCACCGCCGATATCGTTGAAATTCTTACACAAGAAATAAATCCTGAAACCTCGAAATATTTAACAAACTTGACGATCGAGTTACCAAGTCTAGAAGTTCAAGAGAGCTTGAAAGCTCTCAACGCTCAAGTCGGTTTACAAACGACCATTGCAACACCTCCTCCAACGACTACACCACCACCTCCTAGAAGATGCACCAGTTTAAATTTGTCTTACTGCAAGCATCTACCGTACAACGTTACATCTTATCCAAATATATTGGGTCATCGTTCGTTGGCTGACGTGCAAGAGGATGTGATCGCTTTCAGGTTATATATATGTTCTCGAAACAAATTTTATCATATGCATGATCATTATTAATTCATACGATCTCGCTTCTACATTATTACAGAAACTTTTTCATTATAGAGAATTAGTCGATGCGGAATGTTATCGTTTGGCATACGACTTTGTATGCCAAATTTTACAACCGACATGTATATCCAGTCAACCGGAAGATTTGCTGCAATTACCTTGCAGAAGCTTCTGTAGAGAATTCTGGAACGGATGTGGCAATCGACTTCCAGATAAATTCAAACCGTTATTGGATTGTTCGAATTTCCCGGAATATGTGGATCAAGGTGGTTGTAGAGCAAAACCAGGTGAACATAACCTTTTATTTTTCAAACAATGAAAGATAATGGAATGAATTTCTGTAATTAATGAGCGTTATTTTATATGTAGGATGTGTACAAGCGCTTCAAGCAAAAGCATTATCACCGAGAATTTGCGACGGTGTAATTGATTGTCCTGATCTTTCGGATGAGAAAAATTGTGCTTACTGTCGAGATGGTTATATGCACTGTGGTATAGGTAGAACTTGTATTCCACGTGGCAAAAGATGCGATGGAAAAATGGATTGTGCCAATGGAAGTGATGAAAAAGATTGTCGTATGTATCTTTCAGATTTATTTATTTATTTTTCACTCTAGTTATTTTTTTCTTATCGTAATAGAATTTCATCTCTATATTCTCTATATTCTCCTCAGTTTCCTTAGCACCAAGTATTCGATCCCTTAAATCGCAATTTTCGGATACACCGTTCACTGCAAAATATAACAATGAAGGGTTTGTAGTATTTAACGAGAAAGGTACTATTGGTAAACTTTGTACCGCGAATCTGAATGCAACGTTACCAGGAACAGAAATGGAAAACGTTCTTCAAACTGTTGCCAATTCTTTATGCAGTATATTGACTTATACGTAATTATATATCATACATCTTTGATTTTTGCAACAAAGCATGTGAAATATTTATTTTAAAAACAATCATTTTTCTTTATAGAGGAATGAAATCCGTAGAAGTTCGAATCGATGATGAGGAGAATATTCAATATGTGCATATGCAGGATCCATTAGCAACAGAGATCACATTCGTTAGAGCGCCCTGTCCGAGCAAAGAAGTTATGTACATTCGATGTTCTGAACTTGGTACGAGATTCGCCTTAAAAGTTATCCATTTTTTCTTATTTTATATGAATCTCCAAAGTTAACTGACTTGTGTTTAGACTGCGGTGTACAATCTCTCCATGCAAAAAGTGATAATCGAGGTCTTAATAAAATGGCCGAGCCAGGAGATTGGCCCTGGCACGTAGCTCTCTTCAAAGAAGAGGTACACGTATGTGACGCCACGCTTGTGGCGGAAAATTGGTTGATTACGACAGCATCTTGTTTTCAAGGGTATATTTTATTATTTTTAGATTATTTCCAATATAAAAGTAATGTGTATGCAGCATTTCTTTCTGTATAACATAATCACAGACAGCCAAAGGCAGAATGGTCAGCGAGAATGGGAAGTGTACGACTCTCGAGTATATCGCCATGGCAACAAGAGCGTAGAATCATAGGTATGATTAAATCACCGGTAGAAGGAAGCACAACCGTTTTATTAAAACTTGATCGACCTGTGACCACATTTTCGGATTTTGTAAGACCGGTATGTCTACCTTCGAATCAAGATCCACCAATGAATTCGACTCATTGTAATACTCTTGGATGGGCTAGAAATCGTGAGTATTAAGTTTAATTACATATGATGTAATCTTAGTCTAAGTGTATCTAAGATTATGTTATATTATTGCTTCGATACACATTACATAAAAATATATGTAACTATATACTATATATTATGTATAAATATATGTAACACGCGTGTATTTTTTTATTTGTCACATCAAGAAAATGCTGAAGCGAAACGAGTTATACAATATCCACGTTGCGGTTATTGTGACCTCATAAAATAATCTTACTGATATCAATATAATGAAGCAATTTATTATTATTTATAATCATTAATATTAATAAATACTTTACAGTATTATTGATATATTATGAAAAAGAAATCTGTACGATTAATGAAAGGTATGAGAGTTCAGTTAATGATTCATTGTCTTTTAAAAGAATGATTTTCTTTAACTAGGAGACTTGCTGCAGAGAGTACAGCTTAGACACAGTGCGATGGAACGATGCGAAAATATTAGTATCGCATCGGTAAATAGTATTTGCACAGAATCGGCATATTTTACTGATGATTGTAATGTAAGTGACTTATGATTACGATACGGTACAAAAAGTCGTAAAGAAATATCTAAGATCATAAAATTATTATTTAAAATATTTACAGGAGGAAGAATTTGCTGGAAGTCCTATGTTATGTCTTCAACCAGACAGTCATAAATGGGCACTAACAGGTGTCGGTAGTTGGCGAATAGCGTGTTCAAAGACCGGTACTGAAAGGCCACGATTGTACGATAAAATTTCCTCGAATATCGCTTGGATAAAATCCACGATTTTTATCTAAAAATATTATTTAAATAAATCAATATGGACTGACAGGGACTGAAATTGCAATACATATACATATACAATATAGAATCATTTTTCGCTTCATCCAATTTTTCTATTGTATCTAATAGACTGTAAAATATACATATATTGTAAATTTATAATTGCGTGTCATCTTATCGTGGCATATATATTTTTCGTGTCGATTCGGTTTGAATCGATTGTATAGTTTTATCAGTTTGTTGTTATCATTGTTCGTATCGATATCTATGTATATGTTATCGCGTTGTAAAGAAAACAAAAATTGTTTTATTAAAGTATAGTCGAAAAAAACAATATGCAAAATTATTTTTTAAAGATAAATTTGTTGTTGCACTATGTACATGTCGTAATATGTATATTTTTTTCTATTATTATTATTATTATTATTATTATTATAAATAAATGTTTGTAAAATGTTTTGTAAAATTTATCATAGATAGATGGTGAAACATGATTGGTAAGATTGTATAATTAATGATCGTTACTGTGCGAAAAAAGTTGTGCGCAGTGTCAAGATATAAATGGTGGGAGGTTTCAACCAGGGTTACTTAATATAATGCTCTTCATGTGGAGGCAGAGCCTTAGTTCTGCAAATGCGTTGTCAGTTTTTGCGACGGTGTATAGAATCGAATCCAATTTACTCAGTGTGACCAAAAATATGGTAAGAAAATCCCTATTAATAAAATCTTTGATTTATTTATAATTGTAAAAAATATTACGTAACTGTAACATAGATTTTAAGAGATATCGCGTTTCAAATAAATATAAATATAAATGATGCAACTTAATACTTTTATTTTTGACAAAAATATACATAATGAAACGTATATTAAACATATATTAATTATAAATTAAAAAATTAAGCGTAATACATGCAGATTAAGTGTATTTATTATCAAAGATTTTATATATAATTGACAACGATTGGTATTAAATTGGAGATACAAATCATATATTTCATTATCTTGATTTTAAATTAAACCAATCAATCACCAAATTTTTTATCCAAAAAAATGTATTTTTTTTATCAAAATATTTTCTCAAGGAGTCGAAAAGTCAAAGGAATATTTCGGATTTAGCAAAAATCGAGGAGGTTGTTGATCATCCAATCGAGTTGTTTAGGATTTGGCAGGATGAAGCACGAAAATACAATTCGAAAGCGCTAGACATCTGTTGCTTGGCTACAACTTCAAAGTTGGTATTGACTATCGATTGTTGCCTTGAATACCTATTATGTACATTTTTTTAACGAAAGACTTTGTTGCAGAGATTGTAAAGTATCTGCAAGGAACGTTGTTCTTCGAGAATTTGATAATGATGGTTTTGTAATTGTAACGGATAATAGGAGTAAAAAGATTGATAATTTAGTAAGTTTATAGGAAATTTTGATATTCGACTTTTTTATTTATTAATCATTTCTGACAATTATAGGAAAATATTCCATATGCTGCAATGTGTTACTTTTGGTCTTATGTAAATGAGCAGAACCAAAAGATCCACAAACAGGTGCATAATAAAATCAAATAATCGTATATTTAATAAATACATAATGTCATAATGTTTATAGATAAGAATAGAAGGCATTATGAAAAAATTGGAGAAGGAAAATTTCAAGCATTTATATGACAGAGAGCCATTGTTTTGCAAAATTCGTTCTCATATATGCAAACAAGGACATAACGTTGATTGGGATGAATTAAAACAGCGACATGACAAAATATTTGATTCAGTTCGTAAAGGAGAAAATGATTTACCGATGCCGGATCATTTGTAAGTTTATCCACAAACATTTAATCTGATAATGAATATTCCATATTTAAATGTTGTTTCAGCGTTGGATACAAACTTTTTCCGACAATGATGGAATTTTATTTTGCAAGAGATTATTTTATAGCTGATCGTATACTATATCATGAAGATACATCGAATAATTCTTGGAAGAAACAACGTATAGCGGCATAATATCATACATTAAATAAACGATTATTGCGATTTATTATTCCATAATAAATTTTCATAATAATATTTAAAGAAAATTTAAAGAAAAAATTATTTTTAAAATCTAATTCTTTCTACAACCTACTCCTTTTTTATTGATTTCCATCATTAACATATGAGAAAATCCATGATAATCGAATCGTTTATCTATACAAATTAGATACAATAATTTTTTCTTTATTTATATTTTTATTATGGATAAAAATATAAAAAAAACGAAAAAGATTTTCTACGTCAATATTTTAAATTTAAATAAAATGGCGCTTAAATAAATTCCAGTGTATCGAACCGGTATTAGTCACGTGACATGCGCAAAGGATTGTACGCATAAGAACGAATAAGAGAAGTCCTATCGCCTGGAGCCGCGTTTTATACCGTTACGCGCAGGTCAGAAAGAAATTCCGTAAGAGCCTATGTTTGATGTATAAAGCGTACCTTTGACCTATACTATGAACAGTGTTCACCGGTCATCGGATCGAGAACACGCTAAAAGTACTGTGTGTTTCGTTAAGAAAATGCATAAGCATGCGGTCGACCTTAATCGTACACACAAAATCGCCTATCTTCTCCTCGAAGATGGTTCAGTCTTCCCGGGAAGACATTTCGGCGCGGAGAGACCGGTCGATGGTGAAATAGGTGAGTGTACGAGCAACACGTGCTCGTCCATTGCGTCTACGCACGTGCATGGCTGTTTCCATGATATAGCTTTATCTGCCGTTAGTTTTTCTGTTGTGTATATATACATTTGATTTTAATTCAATAAGCGTGATCGTTGTTCCCTTTAATTGAGCTATTATGAAACGGATGCTTGAATAAAAAACAAGAGTGAGATTTATACGTGATTTTTACAGACAGTGAATATTAAATAACCACGTGGATATATTAAAATCATTTTATTACAACTCTGTTTTCATATGTTATCGTGTTAAACAATCATCGCATTATTGCACTTCATACAAAAAATTTCTTTGTGTATCAGACATGTTTTGTTTATTTTTTCTGTGATACTTATCTTTATACTGACAGCAAAATTCAAACTTAAACACATGGTATATTTGAACATTTATATTTTATAATACATATATATATATGATTTATTTTAAATATATATAGTAATTTAATAAAATAATTTATCAAGAATATCATCTTGTCAAGACGAATAAAAAATTATTGCAGAGGTTAAAAAAATAAAATAAAATTATAAATAATATATAAAGATATAGGAAAATTAATAAAAAACATAAAGTGTCTGAAATTTTGATTTAATTAAAAAATGATGCAAAATAAGGATTTTATTAAAATACAAATAATTTGGAATAACGATATTTCAAATTATCAATCAATCAAATTTGTTTATAAGTTGATTAATCGATATCAACTGTATCGTTTATTATTTTTTCATCTTCAATATTTCGAATTGCAATATCGTAATTGAAACTCGTGTCACATTTTCGTAAAATTCACACGAAATCATAAAATTTTAATTATATTTTCTTGCTGAAAAATTTTTGGAAATTGTTTTATTTTTTTACAGATTAAATCAGAAATATTAAAATTACAATTTTTATACAAATGTTATCGATTAGTAAGTCATTCGTTTTTACTATTAGATAATTAGATAATATTAGTTTCTTTAGATACTCTGAAAAATTATTCCAAATGTACCGCATTTTCTTTAATAATTTATTTTTCAATTGTTTTCTCGATATTTTCTTTTTTCGATATAAATATTTACGTTTCGAATATTACTATTATAGTTTAAATTATTCTACATGTGGTATATATACACACTATTCGCATTGATACATTTTTTACAGTTTTCCAGACTGGTATGGTGGGTTATCTAGAGTCGCTTACAGATCCTTCCTACCATGCTCAAATTCTAGTGCTCACGTATCCACTGGTCGGTAATTATGGAGTATTTGCCCATGAAACGGATGAACATAAAATCCCATAGTAAGATGTCGAAAAAACGATTTAATGTTTTTAAAAGAAACAATTTTTTTTTTTTTTTTAATTTTTCGACTTATACATCTATACACTCCATATTCTATCCATATCTAAGTAAAATTTTCTCCAAAGTCACGTGACGATGACTTTTTGTCTTGCAGTTGGTTCGAATCGGATCAAATTTGGGCCGCTGGTTTGGTGGTCGGTGAAATTTGCGAAACTCCGAGCCATTGGCGTCAAATCAAAACCCTGTCCGAATGGATGAAGGAACAAAATATTCCTGGCATATACGAAATCGACACGAGAGCCTTGACAAAAATTATTCGCGAGAAAGGCACTCTGTTAGGTAGAATCGTGCTCGATCCGCCTTCGTCCAATCCCATCCCTCCGATAAAAGATCCGAACAAACGAAATCTCGTCGCGGAAGTTGTTCAGGTATAAACAAAGACGTTTACGTATTATTATTACACGTTCGATAAAAATTCCATCCCATATCGAGATTTACTTACCCAATAATACGGATCGTTGAAATTTTTAGTCCGCGCGAAGAACGTACAACGCCGCCGGTTATCCTCGCATATGTGTGGTAGACTGCGGTTTAAAGTACAATCAATTGAGGTGCTTGATTAGTCGAGGTGCCCGATTAGACGTCGTGGCTTGGGACTACGATTTAAAGAATATCGATTACGACGGCTTGTTTCTCAGTAATGGACCGGGCGATCCGGCCAAATGCGAGGCGACGATCGACAACATTCGATCGATCCTCGAATCACGAACGGGGAAACCGATATTCGGCATCTGCCTCGGTCATCAATTACTATGCATTGCCGCCGGTTGCGTCACGTACAAGATGAAGTATGTATCTGTATGTATCTCTTCTAAGTTCGTTGTTCGAATCTCTCCTCGAAACTGTTGTTTTTCACGCACAGTTACGGAAATCGCGGCCACAATCAACCGGTTACGCATCGTGGGACAGGTCGTTGCTACATGACTATGCAGAATCATGGATTCGCCGTGGACGCGGGCCAATTGCCAGCCGATTGGGAACCACTTTTTACCAACACTAACGATAACACGAACGAAGGTGTTATACACACCACACTCCCTTACTTCTCCGTACAATTCCATCCCGAGCACTCGGCCGGGCCCCAAGATTTGGAATGCTTGTTCGATGTTTTTCTGGACGTCGTGGTCGACAACGCGAAAGGGGGACGGCTCTCCGTCAAAGAGAGATTGGAACGGGAATTGAGCTTTCGCGGGGACGAGAATTGTCCCAAATTGTCCCCACGGCCGAAGAAGGTGTTGATCTTGGGGTCGGGCGGCCTCAGCATTGGACAAGCGGGCGAGTTCGATTACTCGGGATCGCAGGCGATCAAAGCGTTGCGCGAGGAATGCGTGCAAACGTTGCTCATCAATCCCAATATTGCGACCGTGCAAACGTCCAAAGGAATGGCGGATAAAGTTTATTTTCTGCCCATCATACCCGAATACGTGGAACAAGTAATAATCAATTTTACAATTTTTTAACGTTTGCTCTCTCTTTTCTTCTTACAAAATTCTTATTTTCAGGTGATACAATCGGAACGGCCGGATGGTGTGCTGTTAACGTTCGGTGGGCAGACGGCTCTGAATTGCGGCGTGGAGCTCGAGAAGAACGGGATATTCAAGAAGTACAACGTGAAAATTTTAGGGACGCCGATACAATCGATCATAGAGACGGAGGATAGAAAGATTTTCGCGGAGCGTATAGCGGAGATCGACGAGAAGGTGGCGCCTAGCGCAGCCGTGTACTCGATCCAGGAGGTAGACAATCGGTAGTTTTCGATTAAAAGGAAATTTTTGGCAATTAAATTTACTTAAAAAGCACGTGTGTTTTGTTACCAGGCGTTAGAGGCGGCCGAAAAATTAGGATATCCCGTGATGGCGAGGGCGGCATTCTCCCTGGGCGGTTTGGGATCAGGCTTCGCCAATTCCGTGAAAGAATTGCGAAATCTTGCCCAACAGGCGTTCGCTCATTCGAATCAATTGATCATCGATAAGTCGTTAAAAGGTTGGAAGGAGGTGGAGTACGAGGTCGTGCGGGATGCGTACGACAATTGCATCACAGTTTGCAATATGGAAAACGTCGATCCCCTCGGGATTCATACCGGGGAATCGATCGTCGTCGCTCCAAGCCAAACCTTGTCCAACAAGGAATACAATATGCTTCGAACGACAGCTATTAACGTGATCAGACACTTTGGCATTGTCGGCGAGTGCAATATTCAATACGCGCTGAATCCAAATACCGAGGAATATTACATAATCGAAGTAAACGCAAGATTATCTCGCAGCTCGGCTTTAGCAAGCAAAGCAACAGGATATCCATTGGCTTACGTAGCCGCGAAGCTAGCTCTCGGTGTACGTTTACCGGATATTCACAATTCCGTTACTGGAAAGACGACGGCTTGCTTCGAGCCTAGCCTCGATTATTGCGTTGTTAAGATACCCAGATGGGATCTAGGCAAATTTCATCGGGTATGCACCAAGGTAACGCGCATAACAATCTTTAATTATCATTTTCTTGACCCGAAAGATAAGATTTTTCGATCGATTTTTTTTCTCTTTTTTTCAGATCGGCAGCTCCATGAAGAGCGTGGGGGAGGTTATGGCGATTGGCCGGAAATTCGAGGAAGCTTTTCAAAAAGCTCTAAGGATGGTCGACGAGAATATTAACGGTTTCGATCCTTACGTGAAAACGCCGAACGACGAGGAACTGGAGAAACCGACGGACAAAAGAATGTTCGTGCTCGCAGCCTCTATAAAAGCTGGATACACGATCGACCGATTGTACGAGCTTACGAAGATAGATAAATGGTTTCTTCACAAGATGAAAAACATCATCGACTATTACTTGGTGTTGGAGAATACCGATCACACGAAACAATTATCCCACGATGTCCTGCTACGTGCGAAGCAGATTGGTTTCTCGGACAAGCAAATTGCCTCCGTGGTTAAAAGTTCGGAATTGGCCGTCAGGATACAAAGGCAGGAGAATAACATAAGGCCGATGGTTAAACAGATAGACACGGTTGCCGCTGAGTGGCCAGCCACGACCAATTACCTTTATTTAACTTACAACGGCACCGTTCACGACGTCGAGTTTCCTGGCGGTTACACAATGGTGATAGGTGAGACGACGACGAGATTTTCAATCTTCCAAATCTTACGCTTCTTTTTCCTTCCCTTTTCTTTTAGGATCCGGAGTGTATCGAATCGGTAGCTCCGTGGAATTCGATTGGTGCGCGGTCAGTTGTCTGCGAGAGTTGAGAAATTTGGGGCGGAAAACGATCATGGTGAATTACAATCCGGAAACGGTGAGCACCGATTACGACATGAGCGATCGCTTGTACTTTGAGGAGATATCGTTCGAGGTCGTGATGGATATTTACGATCACGAGTTCCCCGAGGGGATAATTTTATCGATGGGCGGTCAATTGCCCAACAATATCGCCATGGATCTTCACAGACAGCAAGCAAGAATTCTCGGCACCTCGCCGGAATCCGTGGACGGGGCCGAGAATCGTTTCAAGTTTTCTCGTATGCTGGATGGCATTGGTATTTCCCAACCCAGGTAAAAGAAATAAAAGAAGAAATTGTTAAGAGTTATTACTGATTATAATTGTGTATAACATTTACAGGTGGAAAGAATTGACCAACTTGAAATCTGCGATCGAATTTTGCGAGGAAGTCGGCTACCCCTGCTTGGTACGCCCTTCCTACGTGCTGAGCGGTGCAGCGATGAACGTGGCCCACTCGAACAACGACCTCGAGTCGTACTTGAAGAGCGCGAGCGAGGTGAACAAGGAGCACCCGGTCGTCATATCCAAGTTCATCCTCGAGGCGAAGGAGATAGACGTGGACGCGGTCGCCTTCGACGGGATTATACTTTGCATGGCCGTGTCGGAACACGTGGAGAACGCGGGCGTTCATTCGGGCGACGCCACCCTGGTCACCCCCCCGCAGGACATCAACGCGGAAACGTTGACGAAAATCAAAATGATGTCGAAGGCAATCGCCGCATCCCTCGGCGTCACCGGCCCCTTCAACATGCAATTGATCGCCAAGGTAAAACGTATCCTTCTCCAAGGAGAAGAGAATCGAGAATATAAGTGAAATCTTCTCGGCAGGACAACGAGCTTAAAGTCATCGAATGTAACGTCCGGGTGTCGAGGTCTTTCCCCTTTGTATCCAAGACTTTGGATCACGATTTCGTGGCTATGGCCACTAGATTGATCGTCGGGGAGGCCGTGGAACCGGTGGATGTACTCGCCGGATGCGGCAAAGTCGGGGTTAAAGTTCCACAATTCTCCTTCTCTCGTCTTGCAGGTATATATAGCTGAGAAAATAATCATATATATATATATATATGTTTAAATGATATAAATAATTGTGTATACGTTTGGATAGGGGCTGACGTGATGTTGGGAGTGGAGATGGTGTCCACGGGGGAGGTAGCTTGTTTCGGGGACAATCGATACGAAGCTTACTTGAAAGGGATAATGAGCACCGGTTTTCACATACCCCAGAGAGGAATCTTGCTTTCGATAGGAAGTTTCAAAGTAAGCATAATTCTCGAAATTAATGAAATTAATGAAGATAGTAATTAATTCGTTATTATTTATTTCAATTACAGCACAAGATGGAACTGTTACCATCTATTCGCAGTCTTCATAAGATGGGTTATAAATTATACGCTAGTATGGGTACCGCAGATTTCTATACTGAACACGGTGTGAAGGTAAGTGAGAAAGGATACAAATTGCTACAAATTTAAAACGTAAACGGATATTTAAATATTTACATATTATAAAATTAACTAGTCGAAATTTTAATTTACATTAGATATATAATAATTTAAATTTCGTTATTCGTATTATTCTATATGTATTAATTTTTCTAAATTAGATAAAGAAATGATAATCACGTTTTTTAATATTTTTTTTTTTAAATTACTCGCTAAAGCTTGAGAAATTTATTATTAGACAAATAGGAGGATCGTGTGTGCTTTGCATGCACATTTTTAAATATTCGTGGTATCGTTTAATTTTTTTTTTTTTTTTCTTTTTCATTTAATTACAAGTCAGAAACGGTAGCGATTGAGACTTTCGATTTTGAAATTTGATTTTCGTTTTGATTAATCGTCACGCTATCGCTCCCCTCGTTCAATCTGTCCGGTTCTTCGTACTGTGTCTCGTGAATAATTGCTTTTATAACGGTACGATTATTCTCTTGATGAGATCGCTTCTCTGATAATTTTTCTTTCGTTTCCTGTTGGACGGGCTTCGACGTGAACCGATCGCTCAACGATCCAACGTATATCGCGTTTTCCGAATTTCTCGCGGGAGCATTCGATTGCGGATTGCTCGATTTCGGGTTGTTGTGTGATTTTTGCGATTTCTGCGGCTTTTTCATCGTCCTGAGTGTTTTTATCTGGTCGCGATAACTTTGGGCGTCGTTCCTGTAATTCTCACCCTCGAAAAGTAGAATGGACAATCGATCGGCTTGATTCAGGTATATGGTTTTCTGCCGATACGCCTCGTATTGAATACAACGTTCAGCGATTTCTATGAAGTGTTTTATGAAGAATTGCAAAAGTATGCACAGCCTTGGACCTTCCAACTCGGCGCATCGAGTCTGGAAAAAAAAAAAGAAAAAGAAAAAGAAGAAAAAAAGAGATGAATAAATCGTTAGCTATTTTTACAATCGATAAAATGTCATCCCATTATGATAGATCATGTAGGATTATAGATATATAATACGATTAGAGTCAGATAAGATTAGACTTTGTTAGAAACACATATAAACTAATTCGATTGTATTATTCTCTTATCGTCGGTTAGAAGTAAATTCATTTATCAAAGAATACGTCTGTTACAAATTGTTAGAAAAAAGTATATCTCTCGTTTAATTAAACATGTATACCCGATGTACAATAAATATATATACTTTTCGAGCAAAGAACGGATTAGACAGAGCATTACTTACCGAGATTTCAATAATCGAATCCGTGGCTTTGCGTGCGTTGATCAACGTTTTATTCGTAATCGATTGGACGGAATGTTTGACCGGTTGCGTCTTCACCGTGTCCCAGAATCCTCTCTCGTCGTATTTGTCCTCCTGCTCGGACAAATTCGTATTCTTTTGCGGCGACTGCGACAAGATGTAACGGTTCAACTTTGGATTGATCAACGTCAACGTCTCCCCAGTCAATATTTTCAGCAACAGTTCAAAGTTCAATCTCGGGAAAAAATCGTTCCTGTACTGAATGTTCTCCATCGCGTGGAAAACGTACATTATCGGATTCTCGGTGATCCTCTTCAACTGTTTTTGCGTGTGCAACAGGTGTTCGCTCGGTATTCTTTGAAAGAGATTCCTACCCTTGACGAAGTAATCCTTCAATACAGGCTCGTTCTGGCTGATGTTGTAGTACAAAGAGTTGAGCAACCTCAACAAGCAAACCCCTGTCCCGTTCTCGGGCCACTTGGAAGGCTTGTCGTTCTCCTCGATCATCCAAAATAATTTGTGCCTTATGTGCGCGGTCGTCATTCCGAACATCGTGTCGAATATAGGCCTCATGAACGTCTTGTGAAGCATCAGAGCGATCAAGTACACCTGCACCTGGGCCTGCGTCATGCAGGTTTCGAGATACCTTTCCGCTGTCGGGAACACGAGCTGCCACTCGAGATCCTCGATGAGATTGCTGTTTCCACTTTTCGACACGTAGCCCTCCGGCGCGACGTAACAACCGAAATCCTTCACCTTGCCAATGTCCTCCTCGCTCGGCCAACTCTCCCTCGACCTGTTGAGCCACTCCTGGCCGCAGATCGGCCACTCCAGCCAGACGGCGGGTATTATCTCGTACTGCTCTATCTGGCTGTACTTGGACGCGTCCGATATCATGATTTTGTCGCAGTAGAGCACGCACCCCTCCCGCTTCATGTCCTCCACCGTCTCTCGATCGAAGTACAACGACTCGCCGAACCGGTACGTGAACAATTTCGTGAAATGTTTCATAAACTCGGTGCTGCTTATGTAGAAGAGGTCGTAGTTGTGACGTTTCATCGCCAGCCTGATCCTACGCTGCTTGCTGTTCAGATGCATCTTCTCCTCGGCCGGGTCGTAGATCTTCCCGTCCCCCGTGTACGTCACCTTCTTGAAGCAATGCTTGGGAAACTTTCCCTTCGTTACCCAACACTCCTCTATCTCCTCGAAACTGGACGAGGCCTGGGACATCCTCGAGCTCGGGTTGCAACTGCTCTCGCTGTATATCGCGTAATTGTCGGATCTGTACCCGGAACTGTTGCTGCTCGGGTGACGATGCTGGTCCTGACTCGTCAAACCAGGTTGGAATTTCGCGTTTTCCTTCTGTTGCCCGCCGCCCACCCTCGACCGATTCTGATTCCTTGCTCGCTCCTCGAACGACGAGGATCCCGCCCCGCCGGTCGCGTCGTAATCTTTCGTATCGACCGGCCGGGACAAATCCTCGATCAGGTTGGGCAACGATCTCGTGTGCTTGAGCCTGCTTCTCAACATGTCCTGCTTCGACTTGTACGAGATTGCCGAGTTGACGGACACGTTGGACCGCGCCTTCGCCCCGTAAATACTCCCGTCGCTGTACACCTCGTCATCGTCCTCGGATATGGAGGACAGATCCACGTCGTCCTCCTTGCTCGATTTCCTCTTCAAGAAGAAATCGTCCAACACTTGAAGCTGCACGTAACCTGCGACACACGTAGGGGAGCGTAAATCGTCAATTTAAAGAAGAGCGTTTTTTTTTTTTTTTTTATCGTTTCAAACCTTCGTGTCTCGCAGGTTTCAACAGTATGCTGTACATGGTCGAATCGTTGACGTTGCTGTAATGGGACGTGTAATTTTCCTCCGTGATGTCGATGTTGTTGTGGATCATGTATATGCGAACCGGTTGAAGGGGTTCGATCGTAGGGCGGAAATTTTGCCGCCTCGAGATGAAACCGACGTGGTTGGTGATGTGCTCCTGAAGAATGTCTGGAACCAGGACTCGTTTCTCCTGGATGTTCATTTTCAATTGCTCGTTCATCTTCCTCTCGCGCGAGGACTCCAGCTTCATCTTCAGATCCTTGATTTCCCTAAAAATGAAAAATTGGGCGATCGTTGATATCGAATATTTATTTTTTTCTTTTTTCTTTTTTTTTTTTTTTTTTTTTTTTTCCCTCCCCGAATTATCGATCGATAAATCAATCATCAATTGGGTTTTATCGTGGATGTACACGTGTTAATCGCCGTTATCACGAGGTCATGCGGGCAATGTGTCATAGATTCGGGAGAATAAAAAAATTGCTTGCCTATAATTATATCGAAAGAAGAATGTGCTTGGTAATTGATTATCTACTAGTTTTGTCACGTTCCACAGTTTTTCAGAATCGATCCCTCCATATTCTCGAAATTTATTTATCAGATCGGATCGGAATGTGGATCGATATGTATTAAGAGTTTTAAAATTTTTTCTAAAAAGAGAGACCGTGTAAAGTAATATATCATGCGTGATAAACGGAGTTATGATCTAATTTGCCATAATGGCTGTTACGTTATTTTATATCAAAGTGTATACACACGAATTATCATTACACTTTAATCGACGTTAAATTTTCTTTTATTAATATTCAATTTTTTTTTTTTTTCATATCGATATTTAAAGTATCTCTATTATATTATAAATATATCTATTTCGCCACTAATCTGCCTTTGAAGCAACAGGAAGTGAATATCGATAAATCAATTTTTTTCAAATCAATAATAAAAAGAAATAATCTGATAAAAGTAACGATAATGAATGCTAACGGAAAAAGAAAATTTTTTAAAAATTGGAAAAAGCAATTAACGATCTTGAAAAAGAAAAGAAATATATATATATATATCCTCACTCAATCTTACTTTTCGTAATTCCCGAAAAATTGAACGCACATCATGAGATTGTTCAGTATGAACAATTCCGGATTCTTTTTAATCATTTGTTTCAATAACAACAATTGCGGATCATTAAGGAATTCCTCGTTGATCGAACGATCGGACGATCTTGAAATGCTCTCGAACCGTGCACTTTCCTTGCTCTTCCTGCTCGTTTTCCCCGTCCGCTTGATCTTCGACTTCGAATTTCCCATTTTCTCCTTTCTTCTCTCTTCCCTCCAAAGGTGGGCAAACTGGTTTTTTACAAAAAAAAAAAAAAAAAAAAACTACGAACTATATAACCCTCTCATCTCCTCACTAGGCGGCAAAATATTGCTCCGTTCTCGAATCGGACACTTTGACGAAGAGTAAACGGCGGCGTTCATGACGCGTCTAATAAGCACAACGTGTAAGTAAAGTGTTCAACGAGACAGTAATCGAATATCGTCGATAGGTATCGTCCATCGTATCGTCTTATCACGTCGTAGGCAGCGAAAAACGTTTTTAATCGCTATATCTGCTGATCGAGGAGGAAGAATGGCGAAGGGCGGTTCTTCTTGTGTTTTCGATTCGCGCGAGCGAATCGTCCATGATCTGGAAAGGAAAAAAAAAATAATAAATAAATAATAAGCAAAGTATCGATAAAGCGAGGAAAAAAAGATATTTTAGTGTATTATATTGATCGGATCGTTGGATCGATTTCGATCGAAATTTTATCTTCGTGCGTGATTTTATCTCATCGGTTCTCATTAGTTGTTGTGGATTAATAATGGAAAAAGAATTGGGATTAACATCGTGGGGGGGAGAGAGAATTTTTTTTTTCTTTCACCAATAATTCACATATTGATTTCGTAAGATTTAAAACAAAAATGGAACTTTATCTAATCTCAAGTCTAAGTCGAAATCGATAATTATTATTATTATTATTATTATTATTACATATATATATATATCGAATCGAAAAAATATTTCTTGTATTTTTCAAATACAACTTGATACTTTTTTTTTTCTTCTTTTCTCTCCCATCTTTCGAATTCTCGAATTGTAAAATAATTGCGATTTCGAGAATTCGAAATAAAGCTTTAACGCGTAGAACGTCGTTATCGAGCGTAGATACGATGATAGATCAGATAGAATCTAATGGATAAATGTTACTTAGAAAAAAAAAAAGAAAAGAAAAATAAGATAAAGAGACGAAAGAGCGCAACATAATAATAATATAATTAATAATAAAATTTGAAAGGGAGCGAATGAATTGTTGTTTCCTTCCTTGGAAAAAATATTATTGGAAAATTTATATATTTATACAGGTAGAGCCTGTGCAATGGACGTTCGAGAACATCAGCGTGAACGAGGATTCGAGCCCTAGCGAACTTCGACACTTGGCCGACTTTCTGTCGAAGAAACAATTCGATCTTGTGATTAATTTACCAATGAGGAACGGCGGTGCGCGCCGGGTTTCCAATTTCATGACGCACGGATACCGCACGAGGAGGCTCGCCGTCGATTATTCCGTTCCTTTGATCACGGATGTTAAATGTGCTAAATTGCTCGTTGAAGTGAGTGTAAATAATTTGATATAATTATATCTCGTCTAAAAAAAGGTTCGTAATAATTTCAATTATCGTTTGAGACACGTGTAGAATTATTTCTTTTTTTATCTTTTCCTTCCCTTTTTTTTTTTTTTCGTTGAAGTGACTGTTGAAGTATATAACTGAATAATTCTTCATTAAAGGAACTAGAATAAAATTTTTTCGTTTCGAAATTTTCGATCGTGAAATTGATCAATTATTCCCCCAACATAATATATTTTCATAAAGTAATTATTATAATAAAAACACTTTAAACACTTGATTTTTCTAATAAAAAAGACTGGAAGCTATGGACGAAAAAATTTTACAATCTTATATCGGTTTGAACCCTGAGTGTAATCAGCCATATATATATATATATATATGAACGAGCAACATGCAATTGTCGACGAAGCAGCGGCACTGTTGTGATTATCGAGGCGTGACGTCACGATAAATACGCATTCTGTTTCGTAGGCTATGAGAATGCTCGGCGGACGTGCACCTCGAATGAAAACTCACACGGATTGTATGTCATCGCGGACGATGATTAAACTTCCCGGCTTGATCGATATTCACGTGCACACGCGTGATCCAGGCGCAGTGTACAAAGAAGATTTCGCTTCTTGCACGGCCGCCGCACTCGCCGGAGGTATCACCATGATCTTTGCCATGCCCAACACGAATCCCGCTGTCGTCGATCATCAATCGTTCGCTCTGGCCAAAGAAGTAAGAAAAAGCAAAACCGTTCGTTCGTTCCTTATCGAGTATAAAAATTAACACTTCTCTTTTCTTTCTTTTCCAGCGCGCCCTTTCGAACGCGAGATGCGATTACGCAATTTACGTCGGCGCCTCGTCCGACAATCATAACATAACGGCCGAATTAGCCCCGTTGGCGGCCGGTCTTAAAATGTATCTCAACGAGACTTTCACGACACTCCGATTGTCCGATCTCACCGTGTGGATCAAGGTATTGAAAGGTAATTTTTTCTCGTTTAATTGAAGTATTAATTTAATACCGTTCCTCTCAGCACTTCCAAAGTTGGCCAAAGAAGTATCCCTTGTGCGTGCACGCCGAGGGCCAGACAACCGCCGCGATTCTGTTGCTGGCCGGGTTGCATAACAGGCCTATCCACGTGTGCCATGTAGCACGAAAGGAAGAGATTCAAATAATACGCGCGGCTAAGGAGAAGGTATGCTTATTATTATTATTATTATTACGGACAAATTATGATTTCATTTCACTACGTTTGGCAGGGAATGGCAGTCACTTGCGAGGTGTGCCCCCATCATTTGTTCCTGTGCGTGGACGATCTCGAACGTATAGGACATGGCCGAGGCCAAGTGAGGCCATTGTTGGGAACGAAGGAGGATCAACAAGCTCTTTGGAATAATTTAAATATAATCGATTGCTTCGCCACGGATCATGGTCAGTTCTATTCTTCTTTCGAATTTCTCGCCGATTTTTTGAATAATAAAAAAAGATAAACTCGTTGTCTTCGTTGTTTTTCAAGCACCCCACACGTTGCAAGAGAAATCGAGCGAGAAACCACCGCCCGGATTCCCAGGCCTCGAAACTATGCTCCCGCTTCTATTGACTGCGGTACACGAAGGGAAATTAACGATAGAAGTAATTATTAGTTGCTTGCGTGAAATTAATTTTAAGATCCCAATCTCGGTGAGATATCGTAATTATGAAAACATTCCTTTTCGATGTATCATTTATGGCGAGATAACGTTATCTTGTTCCACTAAATTTTTTTTTTTTTGTTTTATCGGAAAGAAACTCTGCTTCCTTTTTTTTCTCTCCCTCTTTCTTTCTCTCTCTCTCTTTTTTTTAGGATATTATAGACAAACTCTATAGAAATCCGAAAAAGATATTTAACGTGCCAGATCAATCGAACACGTACATCGAGGTGGATCTCGACGATGAGTGGACGATTCCGGAGGCGATGCCTTTCAGCAAATCAAAATGGACCCCTTTCGCGGGGATGAAAGTTCGAGGTTCTGTTCATCGCGTAGTGCTGAGAGGGGAGGTCGCCTACGTCGAGGGGCAAGTTCTTGTAAATCCTGGCTTCGGCCAGGATATTAGAGAGATTCAATCGAAGATGAAAGTTCAGACAATTGTGAACGCGCCCGTGATCGACGTAACCACCAGTCGACCAAATTCGGCGTTGGACGGCCTTTTGTCGCCCAACTACGAAAAGTACAACAATTACATCGAGCGGATAACTGATATGTCGGAAGAGGATCAAAACGGTATGAAAATTCTTCTGGAACAAATAATTTCTCTCTCTTTGTTAAAAATAACCAGTTTGTTTATTCTTGCAGAATCGTACGCGCACAAATCGAACGTTCACTTCGCGTTGGACGTAGACACGCGCGAACAATCGAAACTTTTAACGAGCCAGCAACGCACAATCTCGCCCCTTCCCATCAGCAGCGCGACGAAATACAAAAGCGACAGCAACCCGAATCTCCTGTTGACCGCCCCGGTGCCGCCGATCACATCGGCCCACGTTTGCCACAATCTAGTCGGGCACAACATCCTGACGGTGGACATTTTCAACAAGGACATGTTAAAAGATATATTTAACCTCGCGGAGATCCTTCGCAGCGCTGTCAGAAAGGAACGACTGTTGGATCATATTTTGCGAGTAAGTTGAACGAGTGTATGTTATATCAGAAGAAAGATTTCAATTTTTGGCTTCGTAGGGGAAATTATTAGCTACGATCTTCTACGAGGTTAGCACGAGGACGTCTTGCAGTTTCGCGGCTGCTATGCAACGACTCGGAGGAAGCGTGATATACATGGACGGTACAACGTCGTCGGTAAAGAAGGGAGAAACTTTGGAAGGTTAATAATAATAATTAATAATCAATAATTGGATCTCAAAACTTAATGAATTTTATTGTAGATTCTGTAATAATGATGGCCGGATACGCGGATGTAGTGGTGCTTCGACATCCAGAGTCTACCGCCATTGCGGTAAATGTTTATCCAATTTTTTATTTTGCGAATGAAAATATTTTAAACGTACACTGTATCTGATATGACTGTTCAGAGAGCCGCCCAACACTGCAGAAAACCTTTGCTGAACGCCGGCGACGGTATTGGGGAACACCCCACTCAAGCGTTGCTCGACATTTTCACGATAAGAGACGAGATCGGGACGGTGAATGGGTTGACGATCACCATGGTCGGCGACTTGAAGCATGGTAGAACGGTCCATTCTCTCGCAAGGTCGAGAATATTATTTGCGCGCAATTTTAAGAATCTATAATTGATCGACCAGCTGTTGAATTATTCGTTACGCGTTTCAGATTATTGACACTGTACAACGTTGAACTTCGTTACGTGTGCCCGGCCGGCCTTGGTATGCCCGACCATGTCGTCAAGTACGTGTCCGATCACGGGATACGCCAGGACAATTTTGCCACGCTCGAAGAAGCTCTTCCCGACACCGATGTTCTTTACATGACACGCATTCAAGAAGAACGTTTCGCCTCCCAAGAGGAGTACAAAAAAGTAAGCCGTCGTATGCGTATACGGTTATATCGTTTCTCATCCTCGATGGTCTGTTATTTAATATGCAGAGTTGCGATACGTACGATAAATACGTACTTTGGTTTAAAATTTTTTTCTTAATCGCGATACGTTAACGTGGTCTTGACCGAAATTTTTTATTATCAAGATAAATCTGTTATGTATCGAGATATGAAGAAAAAAAAGAAAAGTTATATCGTAAAATCAAATTCTTCGATAAAAGTTATATCACGTATTAATTAAATTAACGCAATGTATGGTATGTTTACAGGTTTGCGGACATTTTATAATAACTCCACAGTTGATGTCACGCGCGAAAAGGAAAATGGTGGTGATGCATCCGTTGCCACGAGTATTCGAGATCAGTACAGAGTTCGACATGGATCCGCGTGCTGCTTACTTTCGACAAGCCGAGAACGGTGTCTACGTTCGAATGGCACTTTTGGCGATGGTTCTTGGACGCGCGTGACGTTATTAAGGAAAATAAGGAAAATAATATTTTCGATCGAGATCAAGATTAGCTTGATCTTTTTTTAAGTTTGTGTTATCAATAACTTAATATTAAAAAAAAAGACAAAATAATTCCAATTGCATTTCCAATTAACTGAGAGATAACGACGAAATTTTACTGTTGATCAAAGGAATAAATATATAAATGTCATAAATGACATGTTCAAAAATAGAAATAGAATAACGAAAACGATAAGGAAAAAAAGTATTTCGGCCGACGGCGACGAGTCAAAATATTATATTCGTCCAAATTATAATGGGAAAAAAAAGAGAAACATCATTATTATTAATGCCTGCGTAATTTGATAAGAGTATATTTTGATAATTTTTTATCTTTATGTAATATATTTACAAAAAGAATGAAAAATTTATCACCGATTCCCCCGTTTCCATGCAATTATTGTACACCGATGGATGAGAAAAACCTTATATTTTGTAATAAAAAATCTTTTATTTTTGACAATACATTTATTTACAATCTTCTCTCGTATGTACACGTATAACACATACACACGTAAATAAGTAAATACTTGTTTGGAATCAATATACAATTACACGTTTAAGTGGTTAAACGTGTATTATCGTATATTTCGCGTATCATAATAAGCGAACATATTCGCTTTTAACATTTCTTTCGCATTTTTATCATCAGTTTTAATCATTCAGTCGAATTATTAGTAATAAGATGATTAAAACATCGATGTTTCATCGTTTATCAATTGTTATAAGGTCGAAAGAATGAGTAGACCTCGAAAGAATAGACGATATTGTATATAAATGAAAATACTACTTCGTATTCAACTCGATTTCATTTGTTTCGATTTCGTAGAAAACTTTCCTTTATATATATATATATATAGTACATACTCTATGTACGGATTTGCACGAGTATGCATTCCTTCATCTTTGTTTTATCTCTCTTCAAGATTATATAAATAATCGAGTTATATAACAATATCTAAATCTACATTCGATTATTTGAGCAATTATTAAAATTTTATTAGATTATATCGTTGACTTTCGATCCCATTAAAATTATTATTTCAATTCGTATTATTTATAAATCTCTATGTTCGTTTTTTTAAAAGCAATCGCTAAATAATCGATTAACACGATCGAGATTAGTTGAGATGACTGAGATATAAATAAAAACATGAAAATCACAGTTTACGCGAACGATATTGAGTTGAAGAAGTTTGTGAAATATAGGTTATTTGCAAAATTCGATTCACGTCATTTATCTCCAAGCACGATAAGTCCACTCGATCTACGCAATTGGATTAACACAATTTTTCCGTGAATAACGCCGTAATATTTCTTCTGTCCATTTTTTTTTTTTTTTAATTTTTCCTCGAACTTATGTACTTGTTCCTTCGCGTTTGACGAAGGAATTGGACCGGTGGCATCTCGTTCCTTATGCGCGTTGAAAATCGACGTATCCCGAAAGATGTCAGACTATAACATCACGTGTTCGAAAGCCAGCGTCGCTAGCACCGTTTGGACACATATCAGACGCCAAGGATTTCGCGTCCTCCTTTTGATTTTTTCTCATTCGAGACAACGGCGGCATTTTCAATTTCAACTTCTTCTTCTTTAAAACATCCTTCTTTCTAAAAGAAAAATCAAATTATCGATCCTTCCTTTCCCCAAGGAGGAAAAATTCCCCAAAAGGATGATACGTACTGATGCTTGCAATCGATGAATATTCCCATTGAAAATAATATCACTATGGCTATGATGATACCGATCACGACTACCACCAGCGTTACTATCGCGTCCTCTTCTTCGGGAGTAAAGGGCTCCTCTGTCGTTGACCACGACACTTCTCCTGTTCAACATACAAAAAAAATACATGATATAATACAAATTTTAAAATAAAGCGATCTTTCGAAGGTATGAAAAAAATTTTTTTACACACATTCTTGCTTATTCTTTTTTCGCTTGTTTCTCAACAACTCGTATATAAATACATAAATTTCCGGCCAATGACCAAACGATATTGCAACGTTTCATTCTCTTGCAACATTCAAAAAAAAAAAAAAAAAGCATAGTCTTGCATATTTAAATTTCACGCGATACGTATGACAGATTTGGAAGGGAGGACGAAAGATTTAATAATTCGAAGCGATTGACGTCATCCCGTAGCTTCCGTTCTTCGTAAGAAGTTGCGGGTGACGTCTTTTCGTGCACGTACGTGCCGCCACCCTGATCAGATTCGACGGCGGCCAGACGAAACAGGAAATGAAAGGGTCTGAAACCGTTTGCTGGAACGTAATCGCTGGAAACTGGCGAACGAAAAAAAAAAAAGAAAAAAGAACGTCTTGTGTGTACTTATTCGAAAGCATCATTATCGCATACACGCTGTGTACTCGTGAAAGTTCGTTGTATCAAAAGTTGGTCGGCGGTTTTGGAATAACGCATTTAACGGTACACGGTTCGCGATACAACGAGTCTATCTATATCGCGTTAGATTCAGATTAAATCATCGAGGCTAAAACTTGTTCTGGATTAGGATTTAAAAACATAACAGGAAAGATCGTTTGAACACGATTGATGAAACATCCCTGTTTTTCCCAGTATCGTAAAATTCAATCTACTTCCTATCAACGTTTTTTTAAATCGACGATATTCGTAGAAGAAACTGAAAGTCTTTTTATCATCAATTCCAAGTATTTGATGGATAATTATAAAATTATAATTCCATCTTGGAAAGATAGAATCCATCTTTTATGTTCAATTTACGAATCGGAATTAATTGAAAATAAGTATTTCCCAGTTGAAAATGAAACTTTATACATTTAACGCCCATTGATTAATGCGAGGGGCGTTAGATGCATTGATATCAGCTCTATACAGATATAAATTTGTACGTAAAAAAAAATGAATTATTCATAATTTACAATCTATTTGTTAGATTTTATTCTTAATCTTGTGATATTATCTTTAATTTCATGGAAACGGCATTTCAATGAATAATTAAGGAAATATTTTTTTTTTTTTTTTTGTAGGTTACCAAGAAATTTTATCACATTTGCGC
This sequence comes from Apis mellifera, assembly GCF_003254395.2. Lineage (NCBI taxonomy): Eukaryota > Metazoa > Arthropoda > Insecta > Hymenoptera > Apidae > Apis > Apis mellifera. Next base: position 2,818,238 of record NC_037650.1, read on the forward strand.
AATTGCTTTTAATTTCTGCCTCGTAAAAAAAAAAAAAACAACAAATCACACTGATAATATTGGATGATGAATATCGCAATAAGTAATCGTGTAACAAGATCCGACATAACTGTTATTACAATCGTGTGATCACGACAGGTTAGCAGAGTGTAACAATAAGTCTTTATCGATGCCTGTACGTACCAGTACCAGTGTGTATACCTATCCTTTCCTCTTGTGTCGCGATTTGTTTGTTATAAGCAAATACTTGTTTTCATCCAATAACTTGATTACCTTCTCCTCTTTTATAATGTCAGTATACATAAATCAAATTTTTTTTTTTATTTAAAATCCTAGATGTATATATATATATTTGAAATAGAACTCGATTTATTTTAAACATTCTTCGAAAGTTAAATCGTTTGATCCCACGATATTATTATTATTGATATTATATTACAGTTGAAGAATAAGTAGAAAAACCGGAATAATTTTTTCTATACGTTTCGTCCCTTACACAATCCCTTGTACAAACTGCCTAGGTATAACTGCGTATAGTGAAAAGCAACGTTCAACGTTTTGCCACCTGTTGCGTTTTGTACAGGACGTAGGTAAGATTTAGTCTCAAATTTTAACGTTTGAATTTGAAGCGAGAAAATACGAAGGAAGGAAAATCATCGATCGTTTCATTTTTCAAACGACACGTTTTGTGGTAAAATTTTTGTTAATCGGATTTTGATCGATAAAATTACTAATAATGGAATTAATAACAATTACCTTTGGTCGATAACGCATTTCCAAGACTGTCATTGACATTCCTGGCGTGCACCCCCATATCAGCGATGAATCCTTTCCTTCTTACTTCTCACTTTATTTGCAAAGAAGCGTTCGGAATCGTCCACGAGTTGACCGGTTCGAAATCACGAAGTAAACTGTCCGCCACATGCCTCGAGTCAAGTGATACGCTTGGTGAGGCCTCTACGAGGCAAACGGAAACCGCAAGCGTGCAATGAAGACCGACAATAATGAGCCAACAAGAAGAAGAAGGAGAGGCTAGCTACGCTCCGTGGATTGCGGGGAGAGAAAGGAGGGGGAGAGAGGAAAGAGAAACCTCACGGTCTCCGTCTGAGATTCCATGAGGATCGACATATAACTTCCATTCACCGTCCGTGATTCACGTACAATCTGGCATGTACAATTAACCTCGCCTGATAATCATTTCTTCTAAACTCTCCTTTACCTTTGCCAGTTTTTATGTCTTTTAGCGTGGAACTAATTATTAAAACAATAAGAGATCTTGTAACAATTAACTTAATACTTCTCGTTTAGTTTTACGTGATAATACATTAATATCAAGTGTTAATTATTTTTTTTTTTAATAGAATAAAGAATTTCCAGTTCCGAGGCTAAAGTTTTTAGCTAATTCTGCCATTTTAGAGGTTATACGCGAAATGAATATCGAATAAATAATCTAGGAAAAGATGAATCTATATAAAGGGATAAAAAAAATACACAGGACGTAATTTTCTTTATTGAATCTTCGCTTTAAAATAAATCGAGTCCAACAAATTTTCAACAAATGAAACCGGTTATTTCCGATTAGATATGAGTTTCCTTTTTGATGAGTAAATCGTTAGAAAAAGAAGTAATTATATACGTGAAAATTATATACGGAAAATATATTTTTTGAATAAATTTTTTCATATAGAAATTAATTTAAAGAAAATTTGACAATTTGCCAATTATATGATTTTTCTTAATATATATTTAATTTCAATTTTAATAAAAGCAAGAAGACTTGATAAAATTTTACTATTTTACTATTTTTCGATTGTATTATCAATGGTGGATATCTTGTATTTTGAAAACAGAGAAAAAGAAAATTATAAATAATTACTGTAAATATTAATTTACAGTAATACTTCTTTTAATTCTAAGAATTTATAAAAGTATGAATAAATGATATTGTGTTATACATTTCTTTGTATATTATATTCTATTTCTTTTTTCTTTTCATTCATTTCCATGTATAAGATATTTCAGTTGATACTATTCACGATTTACATCTCTATTATTGTATATAGCGAAAAATAATAAAATTTCAAATGAAACTTAAATAATTTAAAATAAAGAATATATATGAATTTATATTCTTGTATTATTAATTTTTTGAAAATAAGAATATAAAAAAATCAATGGAAGTTAATTTCATTCTTTTAAATAAAATTATATATTTTTTTAATAGATTGATTAATGCACCTCTTTATATTTCATAAAAAAATACTATTTTTTTAAAACTTTCTTAATTTAATAAATATTTATTTTTGTATAATTGCATTGTTGCTGAAATTTTTATATTATATTAAAAAAATATAAATTGATAGGAAATTGCTCGAGAAACAAAATATCTAAATAAATTTATAATTAAAAATATGTAATATAATTACTATGTAATGTATATTTATATATTTATATATTTACATATAATATGAATAATATACAATAAACGCTATTATTCAACAAATCAATGAATTTGTTACTTAAATAACAATATTAATTTATAGCAAGCTTTATTTCTATATTCCTTCTAGTTCTTTAGATTTAAGTAAATTACTAAAAAATGATTCGAGAAAATATTACAGTTTTCTAAGATAAGTATGTAAAAGGTAAGTAAAGAAAAGTATAAGGTAAGTATAATTTTTCTCTTCATTTATATTCTTTTGATAAAAAGTGAAAAATTTAAATAATTTTTGTATTATAAGAATGTAAATTGAACAGAAGTAATACGAGAAATTTTAGCAATTCTTGGAAATGACATCAAATTATTAGAATTTCTAAAATTCTGGAAATGACGTCAAACTCTTGGAATTATAGAAATTCTCTAACGTAGGAAAATTTTTAACCAAAAATTCATTTTTGTATTAGGAGAATATGACATGATAGGAAGTCGATCAAAAACTTTTTTCAAGAAATGACATCAAATTTTGAGAATTTTGAAATTCTAGGAAACTAATATGAATTTTTTAAATTTACAGGATTCTTGGAAGTGACATCAAATTCCTGGAATTACTCAAGGCCTTGAGCAAGATTGAAATTTTGAAAAGAAAGTCAAGAAAACGATTTTGTATCAGGAAAATAAAACTTAACAGGAGGTTGCTCACAAAACTTTTCAAGGATTTTTGTCAAGTCTTGGAAATGAAGTAAACACATTATTTTAAACATATTGGACACGCTACATAATTATAATTATAAGTTCGAAAAAGCCAAATTTACTTAAATAAATTGATAATTATGAAATATGTAAATTTATAACATGTAATTTTAATTGTAAATATTATTCAATAAATAATACTTTTTAATAAAAAAATGTCTTCATTATTTAAAAAACCTTACTCCTACATTCCTTCCATTCCTCTAGATTTAAGCAAATTATTAAAAAATGATTTTCGCAAATATTTAAGCTTTGTAAGACAAGTATATAAAAGGTAAGTATAAGGTAAAAATAAGGTAATTATAAGAAAAGTATAATTTTTTTAAAAAGTCAAAAAATTCATAGCCAAAAACATATAGTTTAGAAAATAATTAAGTTAAGCGAGATTAAAAAAAAGGTATAAAGGAAATTTCGGCGACCGAAGAAAAATTTTTGGCCAAAAACTCGACTTTGTATTAGGAGAACATGATATGACAGGAGGTCGACCTCCTACAAATTTTTAATTTTTGCTATATCTTTTAAACTATTGGTTTTTCGCTATAAGTGGGTTAATACTTTTTTATAGGAAATTTTATGCTCTATCGATTGGCGCTTTAAAAATACATGTTATCGGTAAAAAAATCAAAGTTGTGCTAAAAAAGCTCCTTATTGGTCAACCTACTAAAAAACTGAGAGCGTCATAATATAGCCCTTTCGAAACCAATCAACTTTTATTTGAAACATTTTTTAATATTGTGAATAATAAGCGAGATATTAAAAAAAAGGTATAAAGGAAATTTCGGCGACCGAAGAAAAATTTTTGGCCAAAAATTCGACTTTGTATTAGGAGAACATGATATGACAGGAGGTCGACCTCCTACAAATTTTTAATTTTTGCTATATCTTTTAAACTATTGGTTTTTCGCTATAAGTGGGTTAATATTTTTTTATAGGAAATTTTATGCTCTATCGATTGGCGCTTTAAAAAATACATGTTATCGGTAAAAAAATCAAAGTTGTGCTAAAAAAGCTCCTTATTGGTCAACCTACTAAAAAACTGAGAGCGTCATAATATAGCCCTTTCGAAACCAATCAACTTTTATTTGAAACATTTTTTAATATTCTGAATAATAAGCGAGATATTAAAAAAAAGGTATAAAGGAAATTTCGGCGACCGAAGAAAAATTTTTGGCCAAAAATTCGACTTTGTATTAGGAGAACATGATATGACAGGAGGTCGACCTCCTACAAATTTTTAATTTTTGCTATATCTTTTAAACTATTGGTTTTCGCTATAAGTGGGTTAATACTTTTTTATAGGAAATTTTATGCTCTATCGATTGGCGCTTTAAAAAATACATGTTATCGGTAAAAAAATCAAAGTTGTGCTAAAAAAGCTCCTTATTGGTCAACCTACTAAAAAACTGAGAGCGTCATAATATAGCCCTTTCGAAACCAATCAACTTTTATTTGAAACATTTTTTAATATTCTGAATAATAAGCGAGATATTAAAAAAAAGGTATAAAGGAAATTTCGGCGACCGAAGAAAAATTTTTGGCCAAAAATTCGACTTTGTATTAGGAGAACATGATATGACAGGAGGTCGACCTCCTACAAATTTTTAATTTTTGCTATATCTTTTAAACTATTGGTTCTTCGCTATAAGTGGGTTAATACTTTTTTATAGGAAATTTTATGCTCTATCGATTGGCGCTTTAAAAAATACATGTTATCGGTAAAAAAATCAAAGTTGTGCTAAAAAAGCTCCTTATTGGTCAACCTACTAAAAAACTGAGAGCGTCATAATATAGCCCTTTCGAAACCAATCAACTTTTATTTGAAACATTTTTTAATATTCTGAATAATAAGCGAGATATTAAAAAAAAGGTATAAAGGAAATTTCGGCGACCGAAGAAAAATTTTTGGCCAAAAATTCGACTTTGTATTAGGAGAACATGATATGACAGGAGGTCGACCTCCTACAAATTTTTAATTTTTGCTATATCTTTTAAACTATTGGTTTTTCGCTATAAGTGGGTTAATACTTTTTTATAGGAAATTTTATGCTCTATCGATTGGCGCTTTAAAAAATACATGTTATCGGTAAAAAAATCAAAGTTGTGCTAAAAAAGCTCCTTATTGGTCAACCTACTAAAAAACTGAGAGCGTCATAATATAGCCCTTTCGAAACCAATCAACTTTTATTTGAAACATTTTTTAATATTCTGAATAATAAGCGAGATATTAAAAAAAAGGTATAAAGGAAATTTCGGCGACCGAAGAAAAATTTTTGGCCAAAAATTCGACTTTGTATTAGGAGAACATGATATGACAGGAGGTCGACCTCCTACAAATTTTTAATTTTTGCTATATCTTTTAAACTATTGGTTTTCGCTATAAGTGGGTTAATACTTTTTTATAGGAAATTTTATGCTCTATCGATTGGCGCTTTAAAAAATACATGTTATCGGTAAAAAAATCAAAGTTGTGCTAAAAAAGCTCCTTATTGGTCAACCTACTAAAAAACTGAGAGCGTCATAATATAGCCCTTTCGAAACCAATCAACTTTTATTTGAAACATTTTTTAATATTCTGAATAATAAGCGAGATATTAAAAAAAAGGTATAAAGGAAATTTCGGCGACCGAAGAAAAATTTTTGGCCAAAAATTCGACTTTGTATTAGGAGAACATGATATGACAGGAGGTCGACCTCCTACAAATTTTTAATTTTTGCTATATCTTTTAAACTATTGGTTTTTCGCTATAAGTGGGTTAATACTTTTTTATAGGAAATTTTATGCTCTATCGATTGGCGCTTAAAAAATACATGTTATCGGTAAAAAAACAAAGTTGTGCTAAAAAAGCTCCTTATTGGTCAACCTACTAAAAAACTGAGAGCGTCATAATATAGCCCTTTCGAAACCAATCAACTTTTATTTGAAACATTTTTTAATATTCTGAATAATAAGCGAGATATTAAAAAAAAGGTAGAAACGAAATTTCGGCGACCGAAGAAAAATTTTTGGCCAAAAATTCGACTTTGTATTAGGAGAACATGATATGACAGGAGGTCGACCTCCTACAAATTTTTAATTTTTGCTATATCTTTTAAACTATTGGTTTTTCGCTATAAGTGGGTTAATACTTTTTTATAGGAAATTTTATGCTCTATCGATTGGCGCAATAAAAATACATGTTATCGGTAAAAAAACAAAGTTGTGCTAAAAAAGCTCCTTATTGGTCAACCTACTAAAAAACTAGAGCGTCATAATATAGCCCTTTCGAAACCAATCAACTTTTATTTGAAACGTTTTTTAATATTCTGAATAATAAGCGAGATATTAAAAAAAAGGTAGAAACGAAATTTCGGCGACCGAAGAAAAATTTTTGGCCAAAAATTCGACTTTGTATTAGGAGAACATGATATGACAGGAGGTCGACCTCCTACAAATTTTTAATTTTTGCTATATCTTTTAAACTATTGGTTTTTCGCTATAAGTGGGTTAATACTTTTTTATAGGAAATTTTATGCTCTATCGATTGGCGCATAAAAAATACATGTTATCGGTAAAAAAACAAAGTTGTGCTAAAAAAGCTCCTTATTGGTCAACCTACTAAAAAACTAGAGCGTCATAATATAGCCCTTTCGAAACCAATCAACTTTTATTTGAAACGTTTTTTAATATTCTGAATAATAAGCGAGATATTAAAAAAAAGGTAGAAACGAAATTTCGGCGACCGAAGAAAAATTTTTGGCCAAAAATTCGACTTTGTATTAGGAGAACATGATATGACAGGAGGTCGACCTCCTACAAATTTTTAATTTTTGCTATATCTTTTAAACTATTGGTTTTTCGCTATAAGTGGGTTAATACTTTTTTATAGGAAATTTTATGCTCTATCGATTGGCGCAATAAAAAATACATGTTATCGGTAAAAAAACAAAGTTGTGCTAAAAAAGCTCCTTATTGGTCAACCTACTAAAAAACTAAGAGCGTCATAATATAGCCCTTTCGAAACCAATCAACTTTTATTTGAAACGTTTTTTAATATTCTGAATAATAAGCGAGATATTAAAAAAAAGGTAGAAACGAAATTTCGGCGACCGAAGAAAAATTTTTGGCCAAAAATTCGACTTTGTATTAGGAGAACATGATATGACAGGAGGTCGACCTCCTACAAATTTTTAATTTTTGCTATATCTTTTAAACTATTGGTTTTTCGCTATAAGTGGGTTAATACTTTTTTATAGGAAATTTTATGCTCTATCGATTGGCGCAATAAAAAATACATGTTATCGGTAAAAAAAACAAAGTTGTGCTAAAAAAGCTCCTTATTGGTCAACCTACTAAAAAACTAAGAGCGTCATAATATAGCCCTTTCGAAACCAATCAACTTTTATTTGAAACGTTTTTTAATATTCTGAATAATAAGCGAGATATTAAAAAAAAGGTAGAAACGAAATTTCGGCGACCGAAGAAAAATTTTTGGCCAAAAATTCGACTTTGTATTAGGAGAACATGATATGACAGGAGGTCGACCTCCTACAAATTTTTAATTTTTGCTATATCTTTTAAACTATTGGTTTTTCGCTATAAGTGGGTTAATACTTTTTTATAGGAAATTTTATGCTCTATCGATTGGCGCAATAAAAAATACATGTTATCGGTAAAAAAACAAAGTTGTGCTAAAAAAGCTCCTTATTGGTCAACCTACTAAAAAACTAAGAGCGTCATAATATAGCCCTTTCGAAACCAATCAACTTTTATTTGAAACGTTTTTTAATATTCTGAATAATAAGCGAGATATTAAAAAAAAGGTAGAAACGAAATTTCGGCGACCGAAGAAAAATTTTTGGCCAAAAATTCGACTTTGTATTAGGAGAACATGATATGACAGGAGGTCGACCTCCTACAAATTTTTAATTTTTGCTATATCTTTTAAACTATTGGTTTTTCGCTATAAGTGGGTTAATACTTTTTTATAGGAAATTTTATGCTCTATCGATTGGCGCAATAAAAAATACATGTTATCGGTAAAAAAAACAAAGTTGTGCTAAAAAAGCTCCTTATTGGTCAACCTACTAAAAAACTAAGAGCGTCATAATATAGCCCTTTCGAAACCAATCAACTTTTATTTGAAACGTTTTTTAATATTCTGAATAATAAGCGAGATATTAAAAAAAAGGTAGAAACGAAATTTCGGCGACCGAAGAAAAATTTTTGGCCAAAAATTCGACTTTGTATTAGGAGAACATGATATGACAGGAGGTCGACCTCCTACAAATTTTTAATTTTTGCTATATCTTTTAAACTATTGGTTTTTCGCTATAAGTGGGTTAATACTTTTTTATAGGAAATTTTATGCTCTATCGATTGGCGCAATAAAAAATACATGTTATCGGTAAAAAAAACAAAGTTGTGCTAAAAAAGCTCCTTATTGGTCAACCTACTAAAAAACTAAGAGCGTCATAATATAGCCCTTTCGAAACCAATCAACTTTTATTTGAAACGTTTTTTAATATTCTGAATAATAAGCGAGATATTAAAAAAAAGGTAGAAACGAAATTTCGGCGACCGAAGAAAAATTTTTGGCCAAAAATTCGACTTTGTATTAGGAGAACATGATATGACAGGAGGTCGACCTCCTACAAATTTTTAATTTTTGCTATATCTTTTAAACTATTGGTTTTTCGCTATAAGTGGGTTAATACTTTTTTATAGGAAATTTTATGCTCTATCGATTGGCGCAATAAAAAATACATGTTATCGGTAAAAAAAACAAAGTTGTGCTAAAAAAGCTCCTTATTGGTCAACCTACTAAAAAACTAAGAGCGTCATAATATAGCCCTTTCGAAACCAATCAACTTTTATTTGAAACGTTTTTTAATATTCTGAATAATAAGCGAGATATTAAAAAAAAGGTAGAAACGAAATTTCGGCGACCGAAGAAAAATTTTTGGCCAAAAATTCGACTTTGTATTAGGAGAACATGATATGACAGGAGGTCGACCTCCTACAAATTTTTAATTTTTGCTATATCTTTTAAACTATTGGTTTTTCGCTATAAGTGGGTTAATACTTTTTTATAGGAAATTTTATGCTCTATCGATTGGCGCAATAAAAAATACATGTTATCGGTAAAAAAAACAAAGTTGTGCTAAAAAAGCTCCTTATTGGTCAACCTACTAAAAAACTAAGAGCGTCATAATATAGCCCTTTCGAAACCAATCAACTTTTATTTGAAACGTTTTTTAATATTCTGAATAATAAGCGAGATATTAAAAAAAAGGTAGAAACGAAATTTCGGCGACCGAAGAAAAATTTTTGGCCAAAAATTCGACTTTGTATTAGGAGAACATGATATGACAGGAGGTCGACCTCCTACAAATTTTTAATTTTTGCTATATCTTTTAAACTATTGGTTTTTCGCTATAAGTGGGTTAATACTTTTTTATAGGAAATTTTATGCTCTATCGATTGGCGCAATAAAAAATACATGTTATCGGTAAAAAAAACAAAGTTGTGCTAAAAAAGCTCCTTATTGGTCAACCTACTAAAAAACTAAGAGCGTCATAATATAGCCCTTTCGAAACCAATCAACTTTTATTTGAAACGTTTTTTAATATTCTGAATAATAAGCGAGATATTAAAAAAAAGGTAGAAACGAAATTTCGGCGACCGAAGAAAAATTTTTGGCCAAAAATTCGACTTTGTATTAGGAGAACATGATATGACAGGAGGTCGACCTCCTACAAATTTTTAATTTTTGCTATATCTTTTAAACTATTGGTTTTTCGCTATAAGTGGGTTAATACTTTTTTATAGGAAATTTTATGCTCTATCGATTGGCGCAATAAAAAATACATGTTATCGGTAAAAAAACAAAGTTGTGCTAAAAAAGCTCCTTATTGGTCAACCTACTAAAAAACTAAGAGCGTCATAATATAGCCCTTTCGAAACCAATCAACTTTTATTTGAAACGTTTTTTAATATTCTGAATAATAAGCGAGATATTAAAAAAAAGGTAGAAACGAAATTTCGGCGACCGAAGAAAAATTTTTGGCCAAAAATTCGACTTTGTATTAGGAGAACATGATATGACAGGAGGTCGACCTCCTACAAATTTTTAATTTTTGCTATATCTTTTAAACTATTGGTTTTTCGCTATAAGTGGGTTAATACTTTTTTATAGGAAATTTTATGCTCTATCGATTGGCGCAATAAAAAATACATGTTATCGGTAAAAAAAACAAAGTTGTGCTAAAAAAGCTCCTTATTGGTCAACCTACTAAAAAACTAAGAGCGTCATAATATAGCCCTTTCGAAACCAATCAACTTTTATTTGAAACGTTTTTTAATATTCTGAATAATAAGCGAGATATTAAAAAAAAGGTAGAAACGAAATTTCGGCGACCGAAGAAAAATTTTTGGCCAAAAATTCGACTTTGTATTAGGAGAACATGATATGACAGGAGGTCGACCTCCTACAAATTTTTAATTTTTGCTATATCTTTTAAACTATTGGTTTTTCGCTATAAGTGGGTTAATACTTTTTTATAGGAAATTTTATGCTCTATCGATTGGCGCAATAAAAAATACATGTTATCGGTAAAAAAAACAAAGTTGTGCTAAAAAAGCTCCTTATTGGTCAACCTACTAAAAAACTAAGAGCGTCATAATATAGCCCTTTCGAAACCAATCAACTTTTATTTGAAACGTTTTTTAATATTCTGAATAATAAGCGAGATATTAAAAAAAAGGTAGAAACGAAATTTCGGCGACCGAAGAAAAATTTTTGGCCAAAAATTCGACTTTGTATTAGGAGAACATGATATGACAGGAGGTCGACCTCCTACAAATTTTTAATTTTTGCTATATCTTTTAAACTATTGGTTTTTCGCTATAAGTGGGTTAATACTTTTTTATAGGAAATTTTATGCTCTATCGATTGGCGCAATAAAAAATACATGTTATCGGTAAAAAAAACAAAGTTGTGCTAAAAAAGCTCCTTATTGGTCAACCTACTAAAAAACTAAGAGCGTCATAATATAGCCCTTTCGAAACCAATCAACTTTTATTTGAAACGTTTTTTAATATTCTGAATAATAAGCGAGATATTAAAAAAAAGGTAGAAACGAAATTTCGGCGACCGAAGAAAAATTTTTGGCCAAAAATTCGACTTTGTATTAGGAGAACATGATATGACAGGAGGTCGACCTCCTACAAATTTTTAATTTTTGCTATATCTTTTAAACTATTGGTTTTTCGCTATAAGTGGGTTAATACTTTTTTATAGGAAATTTTATGCTCTATCGATTGGCGCAATAAAAAATACATGTTATCGGTAAAAAAAACAAAGTTGTGCTAAAAAAGCTCCTTATTGGTCAACCTACTAAAAAACTAAGAGCGTCATAATATAGCCCTTTCGAAACCAATCAACTTTTATTTGAAACGTTTTTTAATATTCTGAATAATAAGCGAGATATTAAAAAAAAGGTAGAAACGAAATTTCGGCGACCGAAGAAAAATTTTTGGCCAAAAATTCGACTTTGTATTAGGAGAACATGATATGACAGGAGGTCGACCTCCTACAAATTTTTAATTTTTGCTATATCTTTTAAACTATTGGTTTTTCGCTATAAGTGGGTTAATACTTTTTTATAGGAAATTTTATGCTCTATCGATTGGCGCAATAAAAAATACATGTTATCGGTAAAAAAAACAAAGTTGTGCTAAAAAAGCTCCTTATTGGTCAACCTACTAAAAAACTAAGAGCGTCATAATATAGCCCTTTCGAAACCAATCAACTTTTATTTGAAACGTTTTTTAATATTCTGAATAATAAGCGAGATATTAAAAAAAAGGTAGAAACGAAATTTCGGCGACCGAAGAAAAATTTTTGGCCAAAAATTCGACTTTGTATTAGGAGAACATGATATGACAGGAGGTCGACCTCCTACAAATTTTTAATTTTTGCTATATCTTTTAAACTATTGGTTTTTCGCTATAAGTGGGTTAATACTTTTTTATAGGAAATTTTATGCTCTATCGATTGGCGCAATAAAAAATACATGTTATCGGTAAAAAAAACAAAGTTGTGCTAAAAAAGCTCCTTATTGGTCAACCTACTAAAAAACTAAGAGCGTCATAATATAGCCCTTTCGAAACCAATCAACTTTTATTTGAAACGTTTTTTAATATTCTGAATAATAAGCGAGATATTAAAAAAAAGGTAGAAACGAAATTTCGGCGACCGAAGAAAAATTTTTGGCCAAAAATTCGACTTTGTATTAGGAGAACATGATATGACAGGAGGTCGACCTCCTACAAATTTTTAATTTTTGCTATATCTTTTAAACTATTGGTTTTTCGCTATAAGTGGGTTAATACTTTTTTATAGGAAATTTTATGCTCTATCGATTGGCGCAATAAAAAATACATGTTATCGGTAAAAAAAACAAAGTTGTGCTAAAAAAGCTCCTTATTGGTCAACCTACTAAAAAACTAAGAGCGTCATAATATAGCCCTTTCGAAACCAATCAACTTTTATTTGAAACGTTTTTTAATATTCTGAATAATAAGCGAGATATTAAAAAAAAGGTAGAAACGAAATTTCGGCGACCGAAGAAAAATTTTTGGCCAAAAATTCGACTTTGTATTAGGAGAACATGATATGACAGGAGGTCGACCTCCTACAAATTTTTAATTTTTGCTATATCTTTTAAACTATTGGTTTTTCGCTATAAGTGGGTTAATACTTTTTTATAGGAAATTTTATGCTCTATCGATTGGCGCAATAAAAAATACATGTTATCGGTAAAAAAAACAAAGTTGTGCTAAAAAAGCTCCTTATTGGTCAACCTACTAAAAAACTAAGAGCGTCATAATATAGCCCTTTCGAAACCAATCAACTTTTATTTGAAACGTTTTTTAATATTCTGAATAATAAGCGAGATATTAAAAAAAAGGTAGAAACGAAATTTCGGCGACCGAAGAAAAATTTTTGGCCAAAAATTCGACTTTGTATTAGGAGAACATGATATGACAGGAGGTCGACCTCCTACAAATTTTTAATTTTTGCTATATCTTTTAAACTATTGGTTTTTCGCTATAAGTGGGTTAATACTTTTTTATAGGAAATTTTATGCTCTATCGATTGGCGCAATAAAAAATACATGTTATCGGTAAAAAAAACAAAGTTGTGCTAAAAAAGCTCCTTATTGGTCAACCTACTAAAAAACTAAGAGCGTCATAATATAGCCCTTTCGAAACCAATCAACTTTTATTTGAAACGTTTTTTAATATTCTGAATAATAAGCGAGATATTAAAAAAAAGGTAGAAACGAAATTTCGGCGACCGAAGAAAAATTTTTGGCCAAAAATTCGACTTTGTATTAGGAGAACATGATATGACAGGAGGTCGACCTCCTACAAATTTTTAATTTTTGCTATATCTTTTAAACTATTGGTTTTTCGCTATAAGTGGGTTAATACTTTTTTATAGGAAATTTTATGCTCTATCGATTGGCGCATAAAAAATACATGTTATCGGTAAAAAAAACAAAGTTGTGCTAAAAAAGCTCCTTATTGGTCAACCTACTAAAAAACTAAGAGCGTCATAATATAGCCCTTTCGAAACCAATCAACTTTTATTTGAAACGTTTTTTAATATTCTGAATAATAAGCGAGATATTAAAAAAAAGGTAGAAACGAAATTTCGGCGACCGAAGAAAAATTTTTGGCCAAAAATTCGACTTTGTATTAGGAGAACATGATATGACAGGAGGTCGACCTCCTACAAATTTTTAATTTTTGCTATATCTTTTAAACTATTGGTTTTTCGCTATAAGTGGGTTAATACTTTTTTATAGGAAATTTTATGCTCTATCGATTGGCGCAATAAAAAATACATGTTATCGGTAAAAAAAACAAAGTTGTGCTAAAAAAGCTCCTTATTGGTCAACCTACTAAAAAACTAAGAGCGTCATAATATAGCCCTTTCGAAACCAATCAACTTTTATTTGAAACGTTTTTTAATATTCTGAATAATAAGCGAGATATTAAAAAAAAGGTAGAAACGAAATTTCGGCGACCGAAGAAAAATTTTTGGCCAAAAATTCGACTTTGTATTAGGAGAACATGATATGACAGGAGGTCGACCTCCTACAAATTTTTAATTTTTGCTATATCTTTTAAACTATTGGTTTTTCGCTATAAGTGGGTTAATACTTTTTTATAGGAAATTTTATGCTCTATCGATTGGCGCAATAAAAAATACATGTTATCGGTAAAAAAAACAAAGTTGTGCTAAAAAAGCTCCTTATTGGTCAACCTACTAAAAAACTAAGAGCGTCATAATATAGCCCTTTCGAAACCAATCAACTTTTATTTGAAACGTTTTTTAATATTCTGAATAATAAGCGAGATATTAAAAAAAAGGTAGAAACGAAATTTCGGCGACCGAAGAAAAATTTTTGGCCAAAAATTCGACTTTGTATTAGGAGAACATGATATGACAGGAGGTCGACCTCCTACAAATTTTTAATTTTTGCTATATCTTTTAAACTATTGGTTTTTCGCTATAAGTGGGTTAATACTTTTTTATAGGAAATTTTATGCTCTATCGATTGGCGCAATAAAAAATACATGTTATCGGTAAAAAAAACAAAGTTGTGCTAAAAAAGCTCCTTATTGGTCAACCTACTAAAAAACTAAGAGCGTCATAATATAGCCCTTTCGAAACCAATCAACTTTTATTTGAAACGTTTTTTAATATTCTGAATAATAAGCGAGATATTAAAAAAAAGGTAGAAACGAAATTTCGGCGACCGAAGAAAAATTTTTGGCCAAAAATTCGACTTTGTATTAGGAGAACATGATATGACAGGAGGTCGACCTCCTACAAATTTTTAATTTTTGCTATATCTTTTAAACTATTGGTTTTTCGCTATAAGTGGGTTAATACTTTTTTATAGGAAATTTTATGCTCTATCGATTGGCGCAATAAAAAATACATGTTATCGGTAAAAAAAACAAAGTTGTGCTAAAAAAGCTCCTTATTGGTCAACCTACTAAAAAACTAAGAGCGTCATAATATAGCCCTTTCGAAACCAATCAACTTTTATTTGAAACGTTTTTTAATATTCTGAATAATAAGCGAGATATTAAAAAAAAGGTAGAAACGAAATTTCGGCGACCGAAGAAAAATTTTTGGCCAAAAATTCGACTTTGTATTAGGAGAACATGATATGACAGGAGGTCGACCTCCTACAAATTTTTAATTTTTGCTATATCTTTTAAACTATTGGTTTTTCGCTATAAGTGGGTTAATACTTTTTTATAGGAAATTTTATGCTCTATCGATTGGCGCTAAAAAATACATGTTATCGGTAAAAAAAACAAAGTTGTGCTAAAAAAGCTCCTTATTGGTCAACCTACTAAAAAACTGAGAGCGTCATAATATAGCCCTTTCGAAACCAATCAACTTTTATTTGAAACATTTTTTAATATTCTGAATAATAAGCGAGATATTAAAAAAAAGGTAGAAACGAAATTTCGGCGACCGAAGAAAAATTTTTGGCCAAAAATTCGACTTTGTATTAGGAGAACATGATATGACAGGAGGTCGACCTCCTACAAATTTTTAATTTTTGCTATATCTTTTAAACTATTGGTTTTCGCTATAAGTGGGTTAATACTTTTTTATAGGAAATTTTATGCTCTATCGATTGGCGCATAAAAAATACATGTTATCGGTAAAAAAAACAAAGTTGTGCTAAAAAAGCTCCTTATTGGTCAACCTACTAAAAAACTGAGAGCGTCATAATATAGCCCTTTCGAAACCAATCAACTTTTATTTGAAACATTTTTTAATATTCTGAATAATAAGCGAGATATTAAAAAAAAGGTATAAAGAAATTTCGGCGACCGAAGAAAAATTTTTGGCCAAAAATTCGACTTTGTATTAGGAGAACATGATATGACAGGAGGTCGACCTCCTACAAATTTTTAATTTTTGCTATATCTTTTAAACTATTGGTTTTTCGCTATAAGTGGGTTAATACTTTTTTATAGGAAATTTTATGCTCTATCGATTGGCGCTTAAAAAATACATGTTATCGGTAAAAAAAATCAAAGTTGTGCTAAAAAAGCTCCTTATTGGTCAACCTACTAAAAAACTGAGAGCGTCATAATATAGCCCTTTCGAAACCAATCAACTTTTATTTGAAACATTTTTTAATATTCTGAATAATAAGCGAGATATTAAAAAAAAGGTATAAAGGAAATTTCGGCGACCGAAGAAAAATTTTTGGCCAAAAATTCGACTTTGTATTAGGAGAACATGATATGACAGGAGGTCGACCTCCTACAAATTTTTAATTTTTGCTATATCTTTTAAACTATTGGTTTTTCGCTATAAGTGGGTTAATACTTTTTTATAGGAAATTTTATGCTCTATCGATTGGCGCTTTAAAAAATACATGTTATCGGTAAAAAAATCAAAGTTGTGCTAAAAAAGCTCCTTATTGGTCAACCTACTAAAAAACTGAGAGCGTCATAATATAGCCCTTTCGAAACCAATCAACTTTTATTTGAAACATTTTTTAATATTCTGAATAATAAGCGAGATATTAAAAAAAAGGTATAAAGGAAATTTCGGCGACCGAAGAAAAATTTTTGGCCAAAAATTCGACTTTGTATTAGGAGAACATGATATGACAGGAGGTCGACCTCCTACAAATTTTTAATTTTTGCTATATCTTTTAAACTATTGGTTTTTCGCTATAAGTGGGTTAATACTTTTTTATAGGAAATTTTATGCTCTATCGACTGGCGCTTTAAAAAATACATGTTATCGGTAAAAAAATCAAAGTTGTGCTAAAAAAGCTCCTTATTGGTCAACCTACTAAAAAACTGAGAGCGTCATAATATAGCCCTTTCGAAACCAATCAACTTTTATTTGAAACATTTTTTAATATTCTGAATAATAAGCGAGATATTAAAAAAAAGGTATAAAGGAAATTTCGGCGACCGAAGAAAAATTTTTGGCCAAAAATTCGACTTTGTATTAGGAGAACATGATATGACAGGAGGTCGACCTCCTACAAATTTTTAATTTTTGCTATATCTTTTAAACTATTGGTTTTTCGCTATAAGTGGGTTAATACTTTTTTATAGGAAATTTTATGCTCTATCGATTGGCGCTTTAAAAAATACATGTTATCGGTAAAAAAATCAAAGTTGTGCTAAAAAAGCTCCTTATTGGTCAACCTACTAAAAAACTGAGAGCGTCATAATATAGCCCTTTCGAAACCAATCAACTTTTATTTGAAACATTTTTTAATATTCTGAATAATAAGCGAGATATTAAAAAAAAGGTATAAAGGAAATTTCGGCGACCGAAGAAAAATTTTTGGCCAAAAATTCGACTTTGTATTAGGAGAACATGATATGACAGGAGGTCGACCTCCTACAAATTTTTAATTTTTGCTATATCTTTTAAACTATTGGTTTTTCGCTATAAGTGGGTTAATACTTTTTTATAGGAAATTTTATGCTCTATCGATTGGCGCTTTAAAAAATACATGATATATTTAGAAATTTAGATATAAATTTTTTATCAAATATTTGTAGAATACTTACCTTTACTTACCTTTATATACTTACGTTATTTTAAAGATGGTTTTTCAGCAATGAAATGTTTTTTTAAACATTTTTTTAAATTTTTTGTAACGTTTTACTGAAATGTAGTTGTAGAATATAATATACTTATCTGTTTTATACTTATCTGTTTTTTGCCTACCTTTTAAGCATTCTTCTGTATAGAATAAAGAATTTTAATCAAAAATTCAATTTTTTAACAGGGGAATATAAATTGTTAAGAGGTCTACCGAGAATTTCGGCAATTTTTGGAGATGATGTCAAAAATAGGAAAATATTAGGAATTTTGGGACTAGGAAATAAATAAAAATATACAGATTGCTCACAAAACTTATTTTTTTATTTTTTATATTTTTTACAAATACAACATTTTTAACAAATATAATTACATTTATATTTACATTATTGCTATTTACAAAAATTTTTGGTAGGTTTAAGAAATTATTCGTAAAATATTTTCTTCTGCTTGCCTTAATGTACTTGTCCCATTTTGAAGATGATTTTTCTGCAACAAAAAATTTTTTAAATATATTATTGATTCAGAATTATAGAATATAATAAATTTATCTGTTTTATATTTTTTTTATATACTTACTTTTTAAACATGTAACTTCTAAAGAAATAAAGTTGTGCTTGATAAGTTTTTTATGAGTTGTCTTATTAGCCCTTTCGAAACCATTCAACTTTTATCTCAAGCATTTTTTAATATTAAGAATAATAAACGAGATATTAAACAAGAAAGATGAATATGGGTGATAGAAAAATTTTTGTTCAAAAATTCAATTTTGTATTAGGAGAACATGATATGATAGGAGGTTGATCGAAGAATTTTTTCAAGAAATAATGTCAAATTCTCAGAATCGTCAAAATTCTTGGAAAGTCATTTTAAATTCTTGAAAATTTCCTATTGAATTTCAAATAGATGAAACTTTTTGCTAAAAATTCAATTTTGTAGAAGAACGTGATATGATAAGAGATCGAAAAATTTCTCCTGTAATTGTTCAGCAATTCTTATGTAATGGAATCAAATTCTTGTGAATAATATCGATTTTTTAGAATTTCTAAAATTCTAATCATTATATTCTTGCCATAGATGGAACAAATTTTTTTCCATTTTTTAAATTTTCTATTAAAATAATATAATTAATAAATCTTCGTTATGAATATTTTTTCTGGAATTATTTATCTACGAATATTAATATCTTGTTCTTTTGTATTAGAAAAATATAATTTGACAGATGGTATACATCGTTGAATATTTTTTAAATGGTACCAATTCTTATTCTTATCTTTACCTTTTTTATCTCTGTACTCACTCTTATCTTTTATTTATCTTATCTATGAAATCTATCATCTATGGTGTTTTCAGAATCTTTTTCTTAATAGTTTTTAATCCTATAATGAAAATGCTTAAAGAATGTGTAAGATATATCTATATGCATACAGAACTTAAAATAATTTTAACATATCTATGTTCTTTCTTTCTATATGTAATATATATAGTATATATAAATTTCAAGTTTGTGTAAGATATGCAGAGAATATAGATATGTTAAACTCTTTTCAAGCTCTAACGAATATTAAAAATTATAAAACGAAAAAGTATTTTCTTTTTTTT
Source organism: Apis mellifera (assembly GCF_003254395.2). Lineage (NCBI taxonomy): Eukaryota > Metazoa > Arthropoda > Insecta > Hymenoptera > Apidae > Apis > Apis mellifera. Next base: position 2,837,690 of record NC_037650.1, read on the forward strand.
TTTTGACTTTATTTATTTTTATTAAAATAATTACAAATAAAGATACTTAAATGTGATTAAAATATTCGATTGATACATTTTCTTTGTTACATATAATTTGGAATGCTGTGCATATTAAATATAAATAATCAATTAATCAATAATAATTTCCAATTGCCAATTCTAATATATAAATATATTTTTAAAACTATTTGTTTCACTTTTGATTACAAACTGTATAACGCAAAATCAATTTTTAAAAAAACTTCTAATATAATATACGATTGATATTATCTTACTCACTTTATACACGTATATTTGAGCCTCGATTCGTGTGACATTTTTATATTGTGCTTCGTTCCCCCTGGAATTCATCTTCCGGTCCTGTAATGGGTGTAGCAGAAATACGCGTCTGCCCCATGCAGTATTCCAACAAAGCCGCTCATAATCTGTAAAAGTACAAATAATCTGTTCCGAGAAATGATTGCAGTAGGAAATTATATAAATAACAAGCGCAACGTACGTAAGCGGCTGTCATTGCAGGATAAACATCGAATCCTGGCTTTATATAATATTCTGGGAGAAGAAATATCTTGGTGGAGAATGCCAAATAAGAAGCCGAGCTTAAATAAAGAAAAGAAGCTAATGAGTTGAACATCAGCTCCTGGAAAGGATGAAAATATGAATTGCAATTAATCGATTAACCTTAGGATAATCGCTTAATATAATATAATATAATTTCAACATACAAACAACGATGATTTGATTAACCTGTACGATTTTTCGGACACGATATAACAGGCAAGTAGTACAGCTGATGTTAAGAAACAAGCGGAAGAAGTGGTCAGAGATCCTTCGAAAGCCGACCCAATAGTTGTACTGTACCTCAGACCGTAATTAATCAACAAACTTTGTATTAAACCGCTAATGATCTGAGGAAAGATGCGTTCAATTGATTATCGTGCGATCGTCATATTTTGGATCATATTTAATGATCTTAAAAATCGAAAGGGTTACCGTTTCGCAGAGTTTCAGAACACCGGGCAGAGTTTTCAAAAATTCCAGATGTATACACGTGCAACATCTGCAGAAGCAACACTCGACACCTCCAGCGGCATGCGTGGCCGTGGAGGACATCCGGATCACGGGGCCGGTTCCGTTTTTAACCATGATATCGGATCCGTTCGTCGACCCAACGATCTTTATTTCCACGTGTCAAGCTGCTTCAGAGTACGGTATTCGTTGCCAAAACGTAGATAGGATGCCGCGATTGATTAAAACCGTCTCGCAGAGACTACACCACAGACTCTTGATTCGCCCTAATTGGTTAAACGGCGATTAATTCGCATCGTTACAAGGCGGAGGATGAACCGGCTCGATGATCCATTACGCGCTTCAACCTGTCGCTTGATCGATAAATGTGATCGAAGAGGAGAAGGAGAAAGAACGTCTCCTTCCGAGGGAACCACATCCGCGAGCACTTTGGAACGGACTGAGGGTGTTTTTCTCTCGTGCCGACGAGGAACGTTTTAAATGTCGTTGCACCCCCTGCGTCGCGCTCGGATACGGATGTGTCTATTTCTGGCACGCGCCGCGCCGAAATATGTAGCCGACCATCTCCGCTGTCGATGCGAGAAAAAAGTGATTATGTTACTATTAAAAAGAAAAAAAGAGAAAAGAGGAAAGGATTATTAAAAGGATATCTTTTTATTTATCGATCGATGTTTGGTTTAATTGAATCCGATGATCGTAAATGAAAAAAATGTGTAGCTTCTTCGATTGCTTGTATACATTTATGCGGTTGCATACATAATTCAATTGCAGTACGTTATGCGTATCGCACCTGTACTTTTTCTTTGCGCACCTTTATCAAAACTCTTCTCGCATACAAGTTGCTACGTGCAGATCTACGTCCTGTCAATGGCCGTGCGAAAGTTTCATTTTTGTCGACGTGCGCTCAAATTTTCTGACTCATATAATTGCGTCAGTTCAGACGTCGATCTGCATAAAGAGGAACTACGAGGCTTTTTGACTCGGACAAGGATTAATTGGGATTTGTTTTTTTTTTGGAGGTTAAGAAAGAGAGAGGAAGGAAGGAAGGAAAAATTAAAATACATTTCTATTTTGTGTAAATTAATTATTTTTCACAAAAATTTAATATTTTCGACAATCAAATTTGTAAGATTATACAAAATGCTAGAAGGATAACAAATTTTAATTGTGTTCATAAATGTATAATATCATATATAAAATATATATATATGATAAAAATAAAAAATACAGAAATTGTATTTCATAAAGTTATATATTGTAAATTAAAAAATATAATATAAATTTTTTAAAGATTGTAAAGAGAAATGATGAAAATGTATTCAATTGATATCTTGTACTATCTATGATCACCCGCCAAAAACAAATATAGATAAAGAGAGCAAGCAGTAGGAAAAGGATAGAGATAGAAAAAAATTATGGAATCAGCGCCATCTCTAGGATGCCGCAAATGAAACACATTTAGAAAAGAGAATAAATAATAGGAAAAGGATAGAGATAAAATAAGAATTGGCATTTAGCGCCATCTTTCTAATAATCCTTTTATATAAATGTTTTTAACAGTCAAAAGATGGGGTTGATTTTAATTCTTATTCTATTTTATTTTGACATTTAAAAAGTAGCACTGAAATTTTTATTTTGTTTTTCTTCTGTTTATTCTTTTTTTATATTTCATATTTTCTCTTCGTTCAAAAAACTTTCAATATCTAATTAACAACACTTCTTTGCCTAATTTTTTAATTAAAAATTTTAATCTGTCAGATTCATTTTATTATGTCATAAATATATATATTTATATATTTTATACATAAAATGTATCATTGATATACATTATTAATTATTCTTGTATGGATCATATAAGAATATTTTATATATAAAATTCTTTCTATATCTGTATATTTTTATCAGAGGTATATATTTTATATATAAATTTTTTAAATATTACATTAATTTATATATTTTTATAAATAAAAATTTTATAAATAAATCTTATAAAATAATATAAAATATTCTTTGTATTATTTCATGTAGATTCGCTGTATAAATATGTGTCAAATATATAAAATATGATAAATAATAACTTCTTTTATCATATTAAAAATCTTACTTCGTATAAAAATTTCTATTGAATAATGCTGATTGGTATCAAAATATTAATGATAATTTATGAAATATATATATGAAATATATGGTAACCAACTTCGAAGTGTTCGAAGATATTAAAAATTGTATAAGGTACGGTTCAAAGCGTTCAAAGTCCTCTGTATGTACGGAGAGCAATAATTGTACTGAGAAGATATAGCGCTGAATTTACCAATCCACAAATCTAAAACGAGATATAATAAATATAAAATTATAAAAATACGATGTTTTTAATTTTTCAACTTACTGCTGCCGCCATCAATACTTCGTATTCATTGTAACGTTTCATATTAGATACATGTACTATATATGTTAACGATGCTGCTAGATATAATCCAAATGCTATTGAATGATAAAGAAGTTCCTAAAATAGAAAGAGATAATATTTAATTTATCCATTATTTAATTTATTATAAATAAATAAGAAACTTACATAAGTAGTCTTTGCGATGATAGAAGATGTTGAAAGGGAAGCTAAACAACTTAAAAGCAAAATAAAAGTACCAATCATAAATGTTGTCGTCATTAAAAAGAAAAATAGTTCTGCAGCATATATATAATTCTGAGAAGATATGTGATGTCCCACTATTGCTACGCATATTATTCCAAGTATCTAAAATTTAAAAAAAATTCTTTTAAGCCTTGCATAATAAAAGATGATTAAATTTATATCATATTTTTTTAAACGGAAACAAAATTAATACCATCATAAATATATAATTGTATCGAGACACATATGTATATTTCTAATATAAAAACTTACTAATTCAAATAATTTAAACGAGCCGCTCCACGTTTTTAAGTAACCAGTATTGATGATAACTGCAGTAGAACTACTCGTTACCGTTTGAGTTCTAATAGTTACCGAATGAGACATAGTTATTTTCCTTACCGATTCTGAAATTTTAAAACACTACGTTATCATGTAAGTAATTGTAAATAACTCCAGAATATTCATGCGAGATCGTGAATGCAAAGAAGGCCAAGGCCAAAAATTTTCGAGGCTCCATTTAAGTATTCTCCACATTTCACCAGAGGCTCCTCCCTTTCGTGAAATTTAAGAATAATGCGTGTTTTTTCTCTTTCAAAAAAAATATAGATTTGTATATTAATTTCATTTTTTGAGTTTCTCACGTTACACTTAGTTTGCCAAGCAATGAATAAAAATAGAATAAGATTTTGTTTATATGAATGACATATGAAAAAAGAAATTCCGAATACTCTCACTTTCATTTCATTCATCTCGTCACACCCCTATTCTTTACTACCGATCGATACTTTCCAGACTTTCGGGATTACTCTCTCCTTTAATAATCAGAGATATCAGATAAATTTAACACATATATTTAATAGAACAAAATAAAATAAAGCAATTCTATCGATAAAACATTTAACAATAATACAATTTTATAACGAAATAAAAAATTGTATAATCCCCATACAATATATCGGCATTTTTTTTTTTTTTTTTTAATTCGAATCACGAATGTGTCCGAATTAAGCGCGACTATGAATAAACGTGAGTGAAATTTCGTCATCGGTTATTTTTAAATGAAAGTTCGTTTGTAAAAGAAAGTGATAACAACCGAAACTCGCACTTGTTTTTAATAAACTGTCAACTACTTTTAATCTTTTACTTTAGTTATATTTGATAATGATTAAATGATTAAAAAATTGTAAAGAAATAAATTCTAATACCTTATTTTATATAAATATGCTATTTCTAATATTTCTAATATCGAAATAATTTTATGTCAAAAATATATATATATAGTTGACTGAATAAGACTCCAGATAAGGATAAAGATTAATTATTTATCAATAATGATTTACTTTATCGCGATTATCGTAAAATATCTACGTGATAAGCTTATTCGATAATATATCGTTACGATTGTAATGCACTAATATGATTCACAACCGGCAAAAGTAAGCATTGTAGGCGCGATATATAATTTCGTAGTATACATATAAATCTCAAACTGACCTTAATAAGAAACGTGGTCGCGCCTTGAACGCCTGCGATTGACTGAAGTGCACGTTTGCGTTCTGGCGCGTTACCACAGTGACGTCATTGATGATATCATACTTTTCTAGTTCCATACTCGTAGAGATAAATATTAATATTATATAAATACAATTGTATTGTGGTTTTTAATCATTAAGTTTATTATCTTAATTTTTAATTATTATTTTGATAATCAGATTAAAATATAAAATAGTTTCAATTGTTCATAAAATTTTGTAATTTTTATAATTTTTTTCTCTTAAATACACTATACTTTTTAATTATTAAGTTCACTAGATAACAATTTTTTAATTATTATCTTAACCAAACTAAGGTTAACTTTTAATTGTTCAATAAATATTAATTTTTTATTTTTTTTTTTAATTTATTAAATACAGAAATTGTTGTTTCAGAATACAAATGTAATTAAAATATTTGAATTTGCAAGTTTTAGCAAGTAGATTCTAAACTTATTATTATTCAATCTTGAATATATACAAGATCTTCAAATATTATATACATATATCATTTTTACTTAAATCAAAAATAAATAAATTTTGTGCAATTGAATTTCGTTTAATTTAAAAAGTTAACAAGGAATAAATTTAGACATTTAAACACTTCGTTTTCATGTTTCACATTTTTAACTCATGAATAATTCTTATCGGATATCTAAAATTACTATATTTAAGCTTTTTCCTTTTAAACCATTGTGAAATGAAAACAAAAAAATTCCCTTTAAAAATATTCTTTACTTAATGTGGGAAGATCATAATCGAAATAAATAACATTATCGAATATGATCAAGAATAGATTTTGAAAACAATATCGAAAACGAACATATATTTCAAAAATAACGTGTACAGAAAAGGTACAATGTATTCGAAAACATTCATTCATTTTTATAATATAATATTAAATTTTTCAATGATACAAATTATATCTTATAAATATTCTATATGATTAAAAGAAAATAAAAAAAAAAAAGAAAAAAGAAAAAACGAGATGTACTGAATTCAATTTGTGCAAATATATTTTTTTTATATAAAACATATATGTATATGTAAATATATATATATATATATATATATAATGCGTGTATACATATAAATAAAAAGTCGCGATAATGTGAGAAAGGTACAGTGAAAAAGGAAAACTTGACGGGAAAGTGCCTCAATAAGGTACGTACATTAACGATTGAAACGTATATATAGTTAATTGCATAGAATTTGAAAATATCGACAATCCAATATGGATTTTATCGATCTTAAAGCACGATTTGCTTTTTAAAAGGATAATATTTTTTTTCCCCTTCTTAGCACATCTGTTTACACAGTGAAAGATTGAATCACGTAACGAAGAGAATCGACGAGACTCGTGGAAACAAAAAACTTAAGAAATCGTCGATATCTCTGATCGCAACCCGTCCAGAACTTCATTCCTCGTATAAGGGAATAATCCCTTATGAAAAGAAAACTATATAATCACAAATTGGCGCGACCCACCAATTCGTCAACTAATTTTTTATAAGGCACGTACACATAAGAGTTTCTTGTGTTTAAGCTACCACACACGATCAAGTTGGGGGCCTGGTTAGACTAGCTTCGACCCATTGATCTTTTTACAACCTTATGGCCGTCAACGGTCGTTGAACGACACGATCGCGACAACCCGAATGTATAGTAGCTTTGTCGTAGGTGCTCTTCAGGTACCTGATATTGTTTCGAGTACCTATCCTCTCCTTCAATGCGTGTTACTGCTGCTTCTCCATTCCACGTAGAGGAAGTATGTCCCAGCAGAGTACGCCAATGTGTTAAAGATTGCAAAGATCTGCAAAGAAAGAATTATTTTAACCGTTATATCCGTTGTCGTGTTTGTCGACGACTTAATATATATATATATATATATATATATATATATATATATATATATATACACACTCGTTAACAGATGAAAACCAGCCATTTTACGACTTCGACTGAATCGTTAAATTTTTGTCTTTTTAACATATAATTAGATAGAATATCATAAGATTTGTCATAAGATTCTTACCCCTGCGGCAATATTTCTCGATGTATATGTATGATTTAACGCGCTCCAGGCAGATAACTGTGCGATGAAAGCAATCATATAAAGTACGGTGAATATCGATGTATTCAACATTTCCTGTAATTAGATATTTCTTCGTAAGTATATATATAAATATATGTATAAAGTAGAAATTGTAGTCATCAAGAGCTGTTTTCCGAATTGTTTTTTTTACCGTTAAAATCCAATTGATAGGTAACTTAAGCGCCTCCCGAATCGACAGCAAATAAATGAAACACCATAACAGGGTGGCGATGAAAGATGTTACGATGACGAATAGAAACCAATGGGTTGCGGGAGTATAAGCCGGTGATGCGCATATCATGCATATTATACCAAGAATCTGAAACGAATTGAAACAATTATTCGTTTTGCTCGGCAAAATTAGATAAAATTTTATTAAATCAAGATTTCAATTTACCACTTCTTAAATTTTTCTTAAATTTCTTATCTATATTTATATAATAAGTATCTATATTTAAAACAAAAAGAAGAGAATTTAAGAATTTAAGAAATTATTTGTCAATCATTTCCTTAGCTTTACGCCGTATTTCATCGAATTTTTCGACGTAATCTTCGATCGATTTTTCAATTTTTATCGGAGCCAATTTCTCGAATTCCGAACTCTCTATCCTCGATTCAGAAAGTACGGGGAATTGTACGGATATCGCATTAAGAAAATAATCGTCCCTACGAGCAATTCTGTTCCGAGCCTTCTCCAATTTCGCATCCCTCTCCGCTTTCATAGTAACGAAAACAGCTCTTTTCGCCTCGAGCTCGCTAGGAACAATCCCTTTTCTATTCAACAGAACTTGTTTCATTCTGTCGAACTCCCTCGACCTCCATGCAACGTCTTTCGGAACCGGTGCACTTCGCGCTCTTTTCTCGGCTTCGAGCCTCGAACGCGTCTCTTGCTCCCTTCGAGCCTTCTCCCTCGCTTCTCTCGCCTTCTTCTCGCGTTCTTCGTCGCGCCTAGCCGATCTCCTCGTTGCTACGAGGGGATCGTTGGCGAGGAAATCGTTCTGCCAACTGGCGAAAAGTTTTTTCCTCCGCGTCTCTCTCCACGCGTATTCCTCGAACCAATCCATCGTCACGTTGCGAATTTCGGGCTCTTTGAACGCGCGAAACAATCCGCCACGATCGCCAACGCCGATCATTTTTACGCCTTCATCATGGAATAACGGAAGCAGGATCAAACAAGTGATCGATCTCGAAGACACGACTCGCGTGAATATCGGCTCGTTCGATTCGTTGTTTATGTTCCACATCTCGATATTACCGTCCTCGCTACCGAGATAAAATACACCAGGTTCATTGGCCCAGCAACAACTCGTGTACCAAGCGCAAGTTCTTCTCCAAAATAAAGGGGAATCCATATGATCGTCGTTCCAAATGGCAAACACTTGTCCACCGATCGACAACAGCACATCTCGGACATGCGAGGATCGTACGATCTCTGTAACGGGACCATTATGCACGTACGAGCAATTTAAAATGTTACAATCTACCGTATCCGTTAAATTTCCCTCGTGTGCTCGCGTTCCCCACTTACACTTTATCAATCCCTCCGCACAACCTATCCACAAATATTTTCTAAAATCTTTGCTCTCTGAATCGTCCGATTGATTTCCACTCGGCTCGTCAAGAGAAAAGCATAGAGGAGTAAAAGATTGCGAGCTCTCTGAAGCAAAAGTAGGAATTTTTAAACGAAAAATCGGGCGAAGAGGTTCGTCGAAATCCTCGCCATTGTGATTGACGGTTCGAAAACAAACGTTCCAAGCGATCGCTACGCCATCTTCGGAAACGGTAAGAAACACCATGTTAGAGGTAATAGATGATCTTGTCGTGTTTCCATTTGGCTCTATCCCGTATTTGGCAGGTATCCATCGAATCTTTCGAATAGGCAAGCGATGAGAGTGATGCTTGTGAGAAACAACTGTTGGCCGAATGCTTGGCAAATTGTTTTGCACCGCTTTAAATTTGACAGTTTCGTTATCGGAAATATCGTTCAAATAATCATTGATGTTCCAAATAATCACTTGTCCGGTGGAGCAACCTCCTATCACGTAGTCGCCGTTGTACGGGCAAAAGGAAACGGAATAAATTTCTCTGTGATCTTCGAGCGCAAGATGTGGACGGAGAGGATCGTTTAATTTCCAGACAAGCACTCTCGTCCGGAATTCACCTTCGCTTAAGCATTCCGTTTTTAAAGTTCGATTCGAAATGTTGATGTACGAGATTGCCAAGTGCTCTTTGAATTTCGAATGCAAAGAAATATCGGAAATTGCTCTGTTACCCGTGATACTTAGATAGATAAACGACACTTGTTCGGAAAGCGTGGCCACCTCGATCGTTGAAATTTTTCTTTCGTGTTTAGATAAATTTTCGATATCATCTACGTACAAATTAACAGCCGCGTTGTATTTAATAACGTCGATCATTTCTTGGGAACGAGTTTCCAAAAATAATTCCAAAGGTGTTTTTTGTTCCAGCTTCTCGTCCTCTAAATCTTCATCATTTCTCTGATCGATATCTTTTGCTTGTGATCGACCATCGTTATTTCGTTCCGATTCCTCGTTCAATTGTTTCGTCTCCTCGACAACAGGTGTCTCCTTCAAAATGTCTTCGTGGGTATATTGAGTCCAGGCGTTTTTAGGAAATGTAGGACACGTTTGAACAAACGTTTCTCGAGGTTGCAAACAAGTTTGACTAGCTTTACTGATGCATTTTCTTTCGATGATTTCGAATTTCTCGTCTTCGTTTACCAGTTGTATGTAACTGTCCCTGCAATCGCTCGCACCTCTATCGCTTAACGTTCGAGAGGTGTTTAACATTCTCCCAGGGAATAGGATTTCTATCTCGAAAAATTCTCTCCTATTCCTTACGAAATTATCATCCACTTCCGTGTCGCTGCCCAACGAGTTCCATGGTCTTGCGGTTTTTATTACTCTGTCGATAACTTTGCGCGAGATAATACCGGTGATGGCCTTGTTCCGTTCCCGAATAAGGCGTTTCGCTTGTTCGGTGAGGCAGATCACGAAATCATCGGAATTTAACCGAGTAGATGAATAGCCCACGAGAAATGTGTCACCTTCGTAAATATCGATTATTTCTCGAAAAGGTGCCAACGAATCCGACGATCTAGCGAATTTTACGATGACGTCTCGGTCCACGTATGCCCACGGATATTCCAGAAACACGTGTTCGCCAACTAAACAACCCAGTTCTCGCTGCATCTCGGGATTGAATCTCACGCGTTCCACATTTTCGATATTTTCGTCGATCAGCGTCCAACCGTGCTTATACTTGACTCTTTTCTTCGACATTTTGACTTCCTCTTTACTACTGTTTCGAACGTAATGGTAACAAACAAATCGATCAAACTTTATCGTATCAACCGGGTTCAATCGTCGAAATATAAACGAGCGTTATGTCATCTAATAAAATTATGTTTAAAAGGAGGGCAAATTTCAGACTCGGTCGATAAATATTCGTGTGAAACAATCTTAATTAAACTGCAAATATTTACTGCAAAAAATTATATATAAAAAAATGAAATATAATATAAATTATATATTTAATTATATTCGTATAAAATTATACAATTTCATAGAAGAATTCGCAATCTAATCATAATTTATCACGAATATTTGCTAGAAGCATCTTATATTGTAACTTATTTTTTATTATCTTACTATTATATGGGATTGCCTCGAGCCTCCTTATCTCCATTTCTTCCCATATCTGATCTATGAAATTCAAATATGCATAATAATGTATTATAAGAGACAGGAATGCATGAAAGGGTGAACGGGCGCGAAAGTGCGAAGGATTGGAACGCTGGAACCGTGTACCGAAGGAAGAATTTCACTTTCACCGTTTGAAAACCGTCGTCGACTGCGATAAACATTCAACTGAGAATTCCTAACATCGAATAACCCACACAAACAATCTATACAATTTAATAACATTAAAGTTAGACATCGTTCGAACGACTCATATAACTTTTGAAAACACTAGATTTTTTTTTCGTCCATTATTATTATTATTATTATTATTATTATTATTGGAATAATATATTTTGTTCATCATTCGTATGAGAGAAGTGGAATAACGATGATTCCTAAAATAACTTTACGGAGGATAAGTAGCTGTTAGGAAATATAGGTCGAGGTTCTACTATTAGCTTATACTATTATTCATGGTAGGGGAATGATCTGCATGTAACCTTAGCGTGCCACTTTTAATATACATACTTGTCCGTTCGAGAACGTATGTAATTAAAAAATTGAAAGGAAGCGAGATCGAGAAATATTTCAAAGAAAATCTGATCACGTTAAATGAGAAGAAGGAGCGAGGCAAGATTTTCAAGAAAGTCTATCTAAATTCTAAATATTACATGTTCAAGAGATCCAAGTTTTCGTTATTGAATAATCGTATGTGTAATCAAAGAAGAAGAACTAGAAATATTTTGATTGCTATGAATTAGATTCATGGCTAAGAGTAACATCTTGTGCCTATTAAGTATAAAACGTACGATATAAAATGAAAACGAAGCAAATGATAAAAGAATATGCAGATGCAGAAGTTGCAGTAACAGGAGTCTTTCCATCCACGTGAAATGTGATCATGTGAGCTATCTGCAACATGCAGAAAACCGCTTAGTTAGTTGAGGTTGAGATAATATGAAGAAATCCTTTGTACAATTTGTGCTAATAATAATTTAAAAAGTTATAAATGGTTTAAATGATAAACGATTAATTAAAAAAACTTTTAAACTAAATCGTGTGGCCTAATTCAAGATTTAAATTATAAAAAAAAAAAAGACACGAAGATCAAAACTCTCGAGACATCAATTCCGAATTTAAACCACGATATTGCTATGATGAGACATTGATTAAATCAACGAGATGAATTTTTATAAATCCATGTTGAAGATGATGTAAGAGTACTCTTTAAGACGATCATTTCGGATGTCCCACGCTTGATCCAATCTTTCCAGAAATAACACTTTTGTAATCGACAAAGAGGCGAGATTAGCCTGTTTTTATCTACGAATTTAATTCTCTCTCTCTGATGTTTGAACTCGTAAATTCCGAGAAATGAATAACTTTGTTTTTCATTTCATTGTAACAGCAATACCGGAAATCGGGAATCATAAAAAAAAAAAAAAAGAAAAGAAAAAAAAAAAGAAACATTTGATCGATTCGCATAAATTGATACGTTCCATGCTCGTTTCACTCATTCAAATTGGCAAACTATCAGGATTTACGCTACTTTGCGAGATGTTGTAATTTCTTTCTATTTAAATGTTATATCGTTCGCTTATGATGGAAATCTTTTCTTTTTCTTTTTTTTTTTTTTTTATCTAAAAATCTATTTGTTGTAATATTACGATTTGTTGAACAATTAAGCAACTTCAATGAGCCAACGATCCTATCACACTCGTGTAATCACGATGAAAACACATATACCGGCTATTAGAAATTAGCTGTATAATTAGCAATGTAAATCGCGTTAAATAAGGTTATATATTTATGGTTAAAATAATGATTATTCATATATGAATACATACGTTTCACTGAATTATCTGGTACAACAGTTACTTTAAGTTACTTTTATAAAAAAAAAAAAGAAAAAGAAAAAAAAAAACGTAAAATTCGCATTGCATCCATCATATTTTGTATTCTAAATATTTCTTTTAACATTCTCAAACTTTTTTTCAATGCTTATATTTAAGTCGCGTATGTGTATTTTATTACATAAATTACACTTTTATTGATTTGCATCATTCCATTAAAGAAGAAACAAAAAACTAAAGATGAATAATGCAAACAGGTTATTGCAATTCAAGTAGATTGTTTAGACAATCGTCTATAAACATAATACGAAATAGAAATAATGTTAAAACTTAAGTGATTAGATTGCAACAATGCACACACGTTACAATATTCAATGATTAATATCGAAAAATATGAATTATCAACGATTGAAAAATTCATAAAATAACGTAATGGACTATCCTTTCTCAAACGCGGAAAAATAATTTTTATGAATTGAATCTATAGTTTGTATTACAAGGTGCGGCTTGTCCTTGCGTATAAGATTCTTTGCGTTAACCGAGTTCGCTGAATAACTTGTTGCCGATATGCTTCGTGAACAACTTACACACCGTAGATACTTATGACCCTAGTGACTTTGCAATCGTGGTAATAATCGATAATTATGCAATCTCGCATTGCTCGACTATAGATTAACTAATATTTTTGTTCTTTAAATATTTCCATTTATCAAATATTTATAGAAGTGTTAAGTGTGAGTAATAATGTGTATCATCACACATTGATCTTTCGAAATTTTTTTCAAAAATACTTTAAATATATTTATTTAACATCACGCACAATATACGTGGTATTGTATCAAATAGATATAAGAAATGCTTATCTTTATGAAATTAGTAATAGCATGTATCCACATATTAACAATGTATACACGTTTCAACAATATAATCTTTTCGTTTCTTTCTTGCGATTCATCGAAGGAAATTATATATATATTAAAATTCTAATGAAATCATTCGTTTCTATTTGTGTGCATCATTACGAAATTTACGAATATAAAAGGGAAGAAATTTTCATTCCCTTGTTTTCATATTTAATGGAATAAATTCTGTGAAACAGAATTAAAAAGAATTGATTTACCGGTCGGTAATTAATTTATTAACGCATAATGAAATGCTATGGATATACATTTACTGGAACAAAAGTAGTTTACGAACACTTGGAAAAGTTGTAGATTCTATATCATCGATGACCATGAAAAATATTACATTCATTCTATTCATGGATAACACATGTATGTAATGTAAGATTAAAACTATGTATGGTATACGTATGAATATAAGAATAAATATGACGCATGTGAATGACACGACACATAGCAATTGTGTTATGCTAGTTGGATTATTTCACAATTATTCCGCGCATAATTTCGTTCTTGAACGAGTTCTCGTTGTTAAAAATTTAAAGTTCAAATGGCTAAAAAAAAAGAAAAAATAAGATAAAAAAAATTATTTATCGTTGATAATCATATTTTCAACAATTTGATTCCTCGATGCAAAGAGATATAAAATTTTGATGATTGTACACGTAGATTATTAGCTATAAATCAATCGGTAAAGAAGAACAAAAATCATCGAGAAAAAGTCAAGGACATCGTATAAATTTTTAATGAGTCGTTCCGATACCGTTGGAGCGGCCTCGCTATGGTAGTAGGATGGAACTGTGAATATGTGGGACGCCACGTATGGTCCCGGTCATTGGGATGAACATGTATGGTCATCGAACGTGTGTCTAGTTCTTAGGGACGTGTGTCGAACGAATCGAAACTATGCCACCAACCGGGAATTGTTCCAACATTTCGAACAATCATGCATGATTATCATGTTTGATTATAAAATCTGATTTTTCTTTCTTATCTTTTTAATATCGTTGATATTTCCGAAGTCTGAATACATTGTTGATAATTTTTCGAAACTTGATATCATGAAGTTTGAAATTTGTTGACGTGAAACAAGTCGTGGTGCAAAATAATAATTATACAGAATTGTTTTGCACGATACAACTTCTGCACTCTAATCCACTAATATGAGTTGAGGATAGAAAAAAAAAATCTCGTGAAATAAATAGCTTAGTATTTGATTTCTATCTGTTGGTAATTTAATCGCATGGTTACGCATATATTTTCTTGCTTATATTTTATTGCGTGTATTAAGACTATTTGCAGCAACCGAAAGCAAGGCGCTCTTTATTTACAAGCGAATGTAAACGTCAACGGGCGTGTCTCTGACTGCACGTGCGTGAACCAAAGAACGATGCTCACCGATGCCGATCAGTTAACGGTACCTTCGATTTCGACGGAGAATATCAGTGAAATATAGAAGATGTATGTTGTAAAATAAATATATATCGATAAAGAATTAATAATAATAATAACGTCACTATTCATAAATAGAAACTATTTTTTTTTTTGTTTTAAAATAATAGATAATAATTTGTTAATTATTTCAAGGAAATTACCGTTACGCAATTATTCCGTTGCAAATTTAACATCATAATGTAAATTATACAATTTGAAGCTACGTATATTTTCTTATTTCTTGAAAGATTGTAAAAATATATTAGACGCAAAATTATGCAACGTTCAAAATCATGCGTTTAAAATAACAATACCGTGTAAAAGAAACAGTGATCGTAGTGCTAAAAACAATAATGAATGTCTGCCAAAATCCAACGGGATTAACTACATCGCAAAAAATAAAACTTATTGCTAACCTAAAAGATAAACATGTTCTTAAATCTGATATGTGATAAATTATAGTACAATATAGCTTTGAAACGCAGAAAGAATACGTTAATATTTACTAATATGCGATATTCTATTTTCGTCTCACTTATGTAAAAATATCTAATCACTTGTTTTAAAAAAATAAAATATAATTTTAAGAAAATTACAATACAACAAATTTTGCTATTATCGTAAAAATTACTTTTGTAATGATATTCACCTATGCAATATAATTATATTTAATTTTATTGTCCATTTTATTCTCTATTGTAATTATGTATACATGAAAATTAAAAACAATGTTATGTCGTACTCACCACTTGTACAAGTTTAATAATACCGGGTATCGTCATGAAGTAGGGCACGTTCAATTTAATGTCTGCTAGAGGGCTAGGTTGAACCGGTTCTGTCTTCACGGTAGGCACCTGTCGAGGATTGTTGCTGGGATTGTTGCTGGAACCGTCCATCGTCACAACGGTCTCCGACATCATTACGATTATTTACAATTACGTTTTCTTCGCGGTATACCACGAGCTTTATTAATTTGGAATATATTCGACAATAAAAAAAAATACTAATGTGAACACTATTAGAAATGAAGGAAACCGGAATCGCAGTGTCAAATCTAAAACACCTGTTGTTAGATCACTACGGCCCTCACGGAGGCCTCACTACTGAATACCAACTAACTCATGTATAAGCCAGCGACCCGCTATTCCCCTACCCACTATTCTATTTTCCCCCACTTTTATACCATTCCTTCTTTAACTTGTCAACGAAGTTGAATTCAATCGCCATGTTTTATGTTTTCCGGTCTTTTTCTTCTTGATCATGTCAAGCGATATATATATATATGTTTCATTAAATTTTATGTATAATTTCCTAAAAATAATTTTTTTTATATTTTTTCAATTTTCTTTTTAATCTAATTTATTTTACTTTAATTTCTTATTTGAAATTATAAAATTATGATATGAAATCGTATTATATAAAATGTATATAAATAATAAATATTATAATAATATTATAAATAAATATTATATATAAAAATCTATTTAATAATCATACAAAATAATTTTTGCATTAACATTATATATATTTAGTTGATAAAATTTTAAAATATTTTAATATTAACGAATCTTGTTTTAAAAATGAAATAGTTAAAATTTAATCAATAATTATTTATATATTTATGAATGCATTAGCATTATATATATTTAGTTGATAAAATTTTAAAATATTTTAATATTTTATAATATTTTATAATATTAACAAATCTTGTTTTAAAAATGAAATAGTTAAAATTTAATCAATAATTATTTATATATTTATGAATATTCTATCACATCGAAAAGTAAAAAAAATTATTTGCAATTTTATTTTATTTAGATTGATTTTATTGATTAATTTTACGATGAATTTTTAAATTGTAGCACTTTTACATGGTTATAAGAGAATGTGAAAGATGATTGGTAAGGAAAAATGGAAAGGGTAATACGTAATGGCACATGAAGATAAAGCGATCCAATCACTTGTTTGTAATGTCACGTTATATATAATGACTTAAACCAATCAATACATTGCATTATCAGAATTGATGTTAACACGAACCAATAGCAAAGTTATTTTGTTCATCACTTGTAGTTTATCAATGATACTTTAAGTATTTATCGTGACGTGTACCTTCGTTGACGTATACATAAAGTAGTGCAATACCAAATAAAAATTATTGTAATATAAGCATCACATATTATCAGTTGTTTTTTAAAGGTAAAATATCTAAACATTTCTATATATAAACATTCATGCAGAAATCCTTAAATAACAATACATCATGTCGATATATATATTATATTATTTATAATATTTTTGGTGTTGTTATTGTAATAAATAATTTAGTTTTCTGTTATCTTATATTCTTCAATTAATTAAAAAATTGTTCTTATTTATTTATTTATATTTTATGTTGATATATTTATTTTTAGAAAAATTTATGCAAAATGTCTTTATATCCAACGCTCGAGGACATGAAAGTAGATCATATGATGAAGGTAAGATAGATTAATTAGAAAAAATTATCTACATAGTATTTGTGACATTGTAATTAACTTATATAATTTGTTATTTTTATAGGCTCAACTACAAAGAGAATCACAATATAATGTTCCACCTATATCACATGAACAAACTGGTCCATCTGCACCTGTTTATAATTCTCTTTCTACTGCATTGTATCCTTCATTGGGAAAATATATGGATTTAGAATTTACTGAAGAAATGATAGCACAAAATATGCCTGAATATTCTCTTGTAAATCGTACTGTAAATATACATGATATAATTTATATTATAGAAACTATATTTTAAAAATCTACATTTCAGATGACAGTAAATAATTCTACAACTTCAGGTTCTTTACCAGGCATAATTGCACCTTTGTCTGGACAATCTTTAGGACTACAGAGAGCACAAGTTACAAATGGAATAAGAGAAGTATGAAATAATAGATCATTTATGTTTACATGTATGCATTTAATGTATATATTAAAATTGATATGATATAAATAATTATCATATATCTTAAAAAAGCATAGTTTTTGTCAAAATTTCTGATTCTATCATTTTATATATTTTTTTTATTAGTTGATACTATGCAAAGATAAAGATGGGAAAATTGGTTTAAGAGTGCATGCTGTAAATAATGGCATCTTTGTATGCCTAGTAAGTCAAAATTCACCTGCTGCACTTGCTGGATTACGATTTGGAGATCAAATTTTGAGTATCAACGATGTTTTTGTTGCTGGATATACAATGGAACAAGTACATAAAATGTTACGAAATGCTGATATTAATGGTATTAAAGTAGTAGTAAGAGATAGGTTAGTTAATATTGATTATATAATATATAATTTCAATATTTTTTATTTAATATTTTATTGATTTTAGACCATTTGAACGCACAGTGACAATGCACAAGGATAGTACGGGACATATTGGATTCCAATTTAAAAATGGAAAAATAATTGCATTAGTAAAAGATTCTTCAGCTGCTAGAAATGGACTTTTAACAGATCACCAAATATTGGAAGTTAATGGAAAGGTTTGTGACATGTATAAGATTTACATGCACAATTCAAATTTCAATAAATTTAAAAAATATTCTTTTTTTTTTAGAATGTTATAGGTTTAATGGATAAAGAAATAACGGCAGAAATTGAAAATGGTGGAAATATAATCACAATAACAATTATTCCATCATATATTTATGATCATATGATTAAAAAGTATATGTCCATTAATATAGAATATTATGTGTAATATATCATATTGCAAATTTTTAATCACAATTATTTTTTTTAGAATGAACAACAGTTTATTGAAAACTTTAATGGATCATTCTGTGCCAGATGTTTAAGATAAAGACCAGGTATAGTACTGCGTTTATATTTACAGTATTGATAAACATTTTAATTAATATCTTTATAATAGTTATGTCTTAATTTTTTAACTAAAAAAAATATAAAAAAAATAGTTGAAGTTTCTCATAGATATACGCATTTAAATTGTTTTTTACATTTTCATAATATTACACATAATAAATATCTAATATTTTATTAATTGTGTTATTTACAATATATATAATATAATAATTATTTATTATTATTTACTATATGTAAGATATTTTTGTTATATAAAAATATATTTTAATCAATATTTTATCCTTTTAGAAAGAAAAGAAAAAAATAAAAAAAAAAAATAGTTTATAAATTTTTTTTATATTAATAATTCAATTTAAATAAAAATCTTTGAATAATTATATTCAATTATATATATATATACAAATTATATATATTACTTGTATAATATATATCTGCGCACATTTAAATAATTTTTTCTAAATTTTTAATGTATACATACTTTTTTAATGTATTTTCACTTAATTTTAAATTTTAAATTTTTATTTTTTTCTTTTTTATAATAATATATTTCATTCTATCTACTCTTTTATATAGTAAAAATTGTTAAATTAAAGTAAGATTTTGTACCTTACTTTTTTAATGTGCCAATTTTCTGTATAATATATGTATATCTATTAATAGATAAAGATAATATATGTATGTAATACATTGAATAAAATTTATGCTCGCAAAAATCAAAAGTTTCAAATTTAATATTTATATTTTATTCTTATCTATTATATTCTTATTTATTAAAATTTATATTATTTATCTTTTACATTTAAAAAGCAATTATCATTTTGGTAATCAATTTTGCATAGGCTTTGAAAATATATAAGTAATATTAATAATACTATAATAAATGTATTTTTTTCCACTTAAGGCGAGATTTATATTTCCTAGAAATTAAAACGTTTCTTGGAATTGTCAAAAATTTCAATAATAATATTTATAATTTCCATGTATCAAAATATACATTTTTTTTTTTTTTTTTTACTAAAAATTCAATAAAATTTATATTAAAGCTTTAATAAAATAAAATATAATTACGTTGATAAACAATGTGGATTTTATTAGTTTCGAAAACTTTCATTTATTATAGAAAACATATTTCGAAAAAGGTTAACAAATTCATTCTTTTGCAATAATTACTAATACGAATACGAGTGTTACTTGATAAACTTCTTGCAACGCACGCGCATTTGATCTGTTTGTTGAACATGGCAGTTGTTTTATTAATCATGTTTGCTAATATAGCACAACAATTATCAAAATGAAATGAAATATTAAATATTTGTAAAATGAATACAAAATTTGACTATTGGGTTAAAGAATTGTTATGTATCTGTTATTATCTATTATTATGTGAACTTATAAGTACCGTAAAATACTACTAAGTAGTGAGTGATATAAATGCGCTCGGCTATTAGCGTTATTTTGTCGAGTCCAGTACCCGACAACAAGATGTCTCATCCCGATTACGAACAAACTGCACATGATCATGCAGCATTGCTTTTACTTTTGAGACCTATTGGTACACAAATCAAACAAAAGACTATTACCAGGTTATGTGAACGGATAATTAAAACAGGCAGTAGATTTTCTGTTGCTGATTCTACTGGTGGAACACGTGAAATTCTTGCTAGATTCGTTAGGGAACATCCTGTTGAAAATAACGATTGGGGAGATTTCCAAACTCACAGAAGATTATTAGGATTAATTACTTTTGGCAAATATGACAATCAAGCAGAATTAAATGAGTTATGTAGAGTTCATGAAACTTTAAAAGTGAAATACAGTGCAACATTATATGATTCACGTGCTATTCTTTTTGGACCATTAGAATCAAATAATGTACACGAACCGCCAACATCATTTAGTACACCTTTGAATTTTAAAACTAGAGCAGTATTTTATACAGATGAGACATGTCCTGATCTTGAAGTTCATGTAATGGAGTGTCTAAATTCTTTATTCTGGATTTTAGAATCTAAAAGATTAGAAAGATCTAGAGAAAAAATAGACAGAGTCTCTCTCTTGTTGGCACCATTTGAAAAAAAAGATTTTATAGGATTAGATCTGGAATCTAGAAATAATAGAAAAAGATGTGTAGGCCGTATGACAAAACATTTAGGTGATTTGTGTCTTCAAGCTGGTCTACCAGCAGATGCCTTGAGTAATTATAATTCTGCAGCTAGTGTATTACAAGCTGTAAATGATTGGTTATGGCTAGGAGCAGCATTTGAAGGTTTATGTGCAGCATCTGCTTTAGTGTTATATCCAAATATGTGTAGAAGTCTTCCATTACAAAGAAATTCTTCCCTTCAAGAAGGTAGTCCAGGTAAGCAAAGGTATGTATAAAGTAAAATAATTTAAGATATGAAACTTTGATATCTTACATAATATAGATAATAATTTATTATTATATTTAGAAGAGGTTCACAAGCTATAGCTACTTTATTATCACCACCAGCTATAGAAATAGTAAAAAGTAATATGCCACATATTTTATTACCTGAAGAAATATCAAAAAAATATCGTGAGGCAATAGTTCACTATAGC
The DNA here is from genome assembly GCF_003254395.2 of Apis mellifera. Taxonomy (NCBI): domain Eukaryota; kingdom Metazoa; phylum Arthropoda; class Insecta; order Hymenoptera; family Apidae; genus Apis; species Apis mellifera. The sequence continues at coordinate 2,859,323 of NC_037650.1, forward strand.
AAATATCAATATGCTGGAATAATTGAGACAGAAGCTAGCTTTAAAGCTACAAGAATTTCAATAGAACAAAATTGTACTTTACAAGCTGCTTCTTATTTAAATAATGTCATACTTATAAACTTGCCATTGAGTGAGCAAGAAAAAGTATGTGACATAATCTGGAATGTTATTGATTTATTAAATATCAAAATATAACAATAATTCTGCAATATTGTAGATTGATCGGTTTACCACATTATCAGATTTATATACAAGTTTTGGTTTTATAAGAAAAGCATCCTTTTGCTTAAGATTAGCTGCAACACGACATGTATCTCAAAATAATCCTAATCCAGATTGGCAACAATGTTATAATTTGATGCTACAAGCAACTTCTGGATTTAAATTATCTTTAGATCCGGTTGATATGTCTCCTGGTAATTTCTTTTTATAGATCGATAAATTTTCATTGTGCTATGATGAAAATATTAAATAAAAATTTATTTGTATAGAATGTCATAGAGGTTGGCCTATTATTCAAATTCAAGTTATAAATGAACTTGTTACTGCTGCTAATCGTATGGGTAATCCAGCATTAGCAACAAGACATATGACATTCTTACTTCAAACAATGTACAATTATTTAACTCCTAACGAACGTAAAGAAACTGCTTTGCAACTTCAAAATGTATCTCAACAATGCGAAGGCGCTCCTGTACCTCTTGTAAGTTTCAAGGAAAAATGAAGATATTTTTCAGAATTGTTAATCAAATTGTTCTAATAGGTTTTAGATTCTGGTACAGTTATACCTCCTGCTAATTTAACGAATATTCCGAAAACTAAATCATTTATTTTAAAAAATATGCAACCGCATCTTCAACCTCAAAAAATCGAAAGAGTGAAAGAAGATCATGGTCCATTTTTATTTACACCAATTAATTTCGGATCATTAGAAAGAAAAAATATATCTAAAAGTAAAGTTGGTACGTACATTTGTTAGACGTTACCTATAAAATTATATTTATTGTAAAATAATGATTACAGATTATTTATGGGTAGAAGGTGATATTTGCGAAGTATCAATGCAACTTATTAATCCTTTGCCGTTTGAACTTCACGTTTCTAACATGAGACTCCTTACAAACGGCGTAGTATTTGAATCAATTCCTGAAAGTATTACACTTCCTGCTGAATCAGGACCAATTGCGGTAACGTTAGCTGGCAATCCTAAAGAAATCGGAGATTTAGAAATTCTTGGTTTTAGTACGCATACATTGGGAGTGAAATCAAATTGTAGATTAAGATATATGGAGGAAATGAGTCATTCTCAATATACAGTTGAAGTAGTTCCAGCTTTACCGAGAATAGAAGTAGCTACAAGTTTACCTCAAACTGCAAGTTTTTGTTCTGGAGACAATATAGTAACTAGTGCAAGTATATCATTATATGGCGGAGAAAGGTATATTCTATTAAATAAATAAAACATCGATTACATATTTTTTTCTATAGAACTTAATAATGTTACAGTGCCGAATGTACTATAACGATTAAAAATAACGGTCAACTTCCTATCGAAACAATCGAATTATCAGTACAATCAACATTAGACACGTTAACTGAAAGTAAAATATTTAAATGGAACGATGAAAATTTAATGGCACAATTACCTTTAAAACCTGGCTCTAATGCTAGTTTTATTTTATATTTATATGCAGCTACCGATTTTATAGCACCTACATCTCGAAACGGTAATATTGAACAAAAACTGTTTCTATTCTTATTATTATTTTTTATAACAATTATAATTTAATTGATTGCTAGATATTTTAAATATGTTTTCAGATACTAGTAGTAGTACATATGTTAGTCAACCCAGCAGTTTAATGTCTCATTCAGGACATAGTTCATTACCATCTAGATTAAGTTCTCCATCGCATACAAAGAGACAATCCGAATTAACTTCCTCATTCAGGTCAGGATTAAGTTCTCATTCAGGACATTCTTCCTTAGCGAGTTCGCGTTTGTCTAAACTTGCAGTTCCATTGCATACCTCAAATGTTATTGAAGGTCAATTAAAAATAAAATATTCGGGTGGTGCAGGTTTAACGGCAGGTTATTGTCGTATTTCTTCAGTTTTTATCACAGTTGAGATGTTACCTAGTGTACAAATTACAAATTGGGATGTACTTCCAGCAGAAACGTAAGTAGATAATATATTATTAGATTACGAATATATATATAAGATGTCGTAATATATAATATATATATTTTCAGACCATCACAATTTTATCTTGTATTAGATTTAACAAATATGACCAATCATGAAATGGAATTGTATTACACGGAAACTAAATGTATATACATGGAGGGAAAAGAACCTTGTAGAATCCCTGTCCCAGTTGATCGATGCCCATTGAATAAATTATCTATGGTAATTAAAAATCTTATTAATTTTCTTTATAATATAAAGAAAAGAAATATTTTTTTTTCTTGTATTTTATTAATAGTTAAATGGAAACGGTGATATCGGAGAACTTCAAAAAGTTTGTTCCGAACATATTGCATCGTTAGTTGATTTACGTTGGCAATTATTGGGCACAGAATCGACCGGAAAAGCGACTCTTTCTGGTATTACTCTTACCCAAGATATGTTAGATCTTGTTAGAATGAGCCCCCTACAATGGGGTACGTTTTACTAATCATTGCACATAATCATTGCATAATCTTTCATTTAATGCTTCAATTAATAATTTCGTATGTTTTTCAGAGATTAAAATAAATGATACAGTTGTAAAGGCACAAGATGAACTTACATGTAGCTTAGGTGAATGCGTTAGTGTCGGAATAGGAATATGTAATGCTTTAGAACATCCATTGAGTGATCTTATGTTATCTATCAATTTTTATCAAGATCATCATAATGGCGTGAACAATTATCAACTAGAAACAAGATTATCCATTGCTGGTGCAAATAAAATTATGCTTCCAGCAGTAAGTTACTTTATTGATAAAAAAAAAAATCTTAATAATATTCTTTATTGCTCTGATAACTTTGTTTCTTTTTCTAGTTACAGGAATATGGAAGAATTTATCACGAATGCCGTGTAGTATTTTTTACAGCTGGTCAATATAAAATAGATATTCAATGTAGCAGTAAAGAATCAGCTCCAAATACACCGATTCTTTGTTCAGAATTAATAAATGCTGGACACACTTGGCGTTATATACCATCAATAGAAATCACAGTTGACGATTATTAATATATATATATATATGAAATTATTAAATGCGTGATTTTGTAATATTTAATGAAAGGAAAAGAAAAAATAAAATATATTTATGCTTTGTTATGATGCAATTATATATAAAATTTAGAAACTTTTACTTTTTTTAATAAATTGTAAAAAAAAAAAAAATGTGTTTTTAATTCTCTCATCTTCTCAACATAATTAAAACAATATAATTTTAATTAGTAGTCAAAGATAAAAAAAAAATTAAAATTAAAATAATTAAAAATGAAATAAAATTATGAATGTAATAAAAATGTAAATAAGTAAAATAATATTTTATTTATACATGATTATTTCATTTATATTTTTTGCTTTTTTCCTACAGGAATTATTTCCATTTCTTGTAAATTTCTTCTAAACTTTTTATAAAACATAAGTACATCAGAATGAGCCCATACTTGTTGATTATTAAATTCTAAAACTCTTAAAGATTGCAAACTTTGTGCTCTTGAAAGAGCTACATATGACTGACCAGCATCAAATACTCTTGCAAGACACATTTCAACACAATCTAGAGTTAAACCTTGACTTTTATGAATGGAAAAAGCCCATGCTAACTTTAATGGAATTTGTTTTCTACAAACAATAGTTCCTATATTTGTTTTTAAATTCCATTTTTCGAGTTTTGCATGATATTGAATACCTGATTTAAATTGCACTATTGGAACATTATCTGCAAATTTAATAACCACCCCTCTTGCTCCATTCACTAACCCATTAGAAACATTTATATTTTTTAACAACATTACTTGGGCACCTATTTTTAATATTAATTTATCAGGAACAGTCAATTGTTGATTCAATATTTTAGTCATTGATTGGTCGGAATCTTGTGCTATATAAGTTTTAGATTCACCTTTTAACTCATTTAATTGAAATTCATTAATTTCTTCAACTTCATTTACATGAGAACAAAGTCTTGTTGCTAAAATACCATTATTCTCTATTTTTTGTTTAGCTGTTGCCTTAAGAGTTTTTGCAATATCGTCTGTCACTCTACCTATTCTAATATTATTTAAAATTTTGATAAATTCAGGATCTTTTTGTCTGTAAACAGTTTGTAATTCATAATTGAAATGTATACACTTTGTCCATGCATTACTTTGAAAACAAAATTTTGCTTTCTTATCTTTCTTTGAAACTGGTGGTAATTGGAAAAAATCTCCACATAATATCAATTGTATTCCACCAAAAGGTCTTTCATTTTTACGAATATGTCTAGCAACAGCTTCAATCTTATCAAAATAATCCCCATCTACCATAGAAATTTCATCTATGATTAAATGTTTCGTTTTTCTCCATAAAGTAGCAGAGGAACTACGAGAAGCCATTTCAAAACATCTTTCCGAATTTGCGGTTCCTAATCCAATTCCAGCGAATTGATGTAAAGTTATTCCGCCTATATGACATGCCGCTACTCCGGTACTTGCTGTAGCAATCGTAACGTCAGGTGGAAGAGCTGCTATTATTTTTCTCAATAAGAAAGACTTTCCAGTACCTGCACTCCCAGTAAAAAATATATTTTTACCACGAAGTACTGCATCCAAGATTCTATTTTGTTCTTCCGAAACTTGTTCTATTGTTGGGTTTTCGTAGAGTTTTTTCGCAGTAGATGGTTTCAATTTATTTTCATTTTCATCGATTCGTTTTCTCTTTTTAACAGCGCTAGGGGATGGTGTCGTAGTGGTTGCACGTGATACAACGAGAGCTTTCTCTTTAGCTCTATTTTTTTCGGTACTTGTAGCGGGACTAATTTCTTGATAACCAACGAACGGTTTATTAGAAAGTAATTTTTCTTTTAACGAATTTTTCACTTTATCTTCTTGATCCGAGATCTTGATGTATATCATTTTCAAAAAATTGATTAATTGAGATGTCGGTGCATTCGATAAAAATAGTGTACAATTTTCTTTTTTAAATTTAATAGAAGCTTTTCCTTCCGTCATAAATTTATTAAAAACCGATATAGATATTAGCGATAATTTCGTGATTGTGTTTGCTTTCTCTGCACGTATCTCGATATAAATTTCACGAAAATTGTTTCGAATTAAGCGTAAAGTTGCTGATCGATGATTTGTTTTCTTTACAATCGAACCTTGTGAATTAGTCCATTCGATTACAACAGAACACGTCACTGAACAATTGTCTTGATCCATATTTGTTTATAAAAATATTACATATAATTAATTAGACTATGTATTAGAATATGTATTGGACAATATATCTAAAAAAATTTTGCATGCATTAAACGAGAAAATTATAAAATTTTTATAAGAAGATACACTGCACCAACTATTCACATTCACTTGACGCCATAATTGATTTGGCGCGTAAATAAATACGCGCCAAATGCTAGGGACATTTTTTGTTTCAAAATGATGAGATAATATATATATAAGTATTTCATTGGTTTTTTTATGTAAACTAGAAACACTATATATACTAAATTATTGTATTTCATTTTATCAAATTATATGAATACCACAATCTAATTATGGTATTTATCATTAATAAATAATTACATGCACATAAATGCAAATAAATAGTTGGTTACATTTGTTAAAATAAAATATTGTAACTTAATGATTTAAACAAATCTAGTTACATATTTGTTTTTACATTAACTTAGAACTTAAAGATGTTAGTAATTAATACAATTTTCTATGTTGGACAGATTTTAGTAACTTATATATTATTTTTATCATTAGCATATTCATTTAAAATGGTGTTAATTTTCCTATAACTATTCATTTAAATGGAGACATATAAATAGATATACATATAATATACATATATTGTCTGACATTTAACATAGAAAAATCAGAGAGTGCGGGTCATTTGCTTTACGTAAGGCTTACTCGTTGAAAAAATACTGCATTCTGTGATATGAGATTCCACTGGAACAACACGCGATTTATTTTTTTTTTTTTTTATTCACATTATATTATAATACCGCCTTTTCATGTATTTTATTTCCATTCGCCTCGTTTATACAACATATAGTTATGGATAATGTTAAAAAGAAGCATAAGCCAGAAGATAATATGGTAAATATTTTCCGAAAAATTATTCGTGTCCAGAAAAATATGAGATGCATATATTTGCATGAAGTACAGGCACTCAAATCAGCTACACTGTTACTTTTTTTTTTTTTTTTTTTTTTTTGTTCATTTTGTGAACTGACCCACATCTTCGAGCTTATACTCCAAATCTTGTTTATGAGGCAAGACATTCTAAAGAGAAATATAGGTACATATTTGGCAACGGATATATTTAACGATACGATCATAATTGACTATCAGATTGCATTATTCATGTATAGGACTTAAAATAATATTTACGCGGAAATGTTAATTATTTTAAATATATACTTCTGTTTGGCTTTTACTTTCATTTTAAATCATAAAATTTATTTTCTCGTTAAATTAAGTTGTACGTCGTACGAAATTGATTAAATTTATAGAACTATGAAATTACGAGATAATCGAAAATTTAAAGGCGGTATATATGTATATTTCGTACGATTAATTAATCAATTATAGTTGTTAATTTCTTGTCAAAATGGGAGAACAATTATGTATATAATGCAAAAAAATATCGTGGATAATATTATACATATTGAAAATGAATAAATATTAGACTAAAAAATTCTAGGAAAGAAATAACATTACGAAACATTTATCTTAACGTTTGTACAATGATTGTGAAATGTAAAATTGACTAGTGCTACGAATGGAAAACATTGATTTTTTTTTTTCGGGTGCTTGCGGCCTCTAGCTGAATATTATCAAAAAATATAATATTGTTAAACAAAGTTGTGTTTTAATTTCAACAAAGAATACTTATATACATTTATATAATAATATGTACATATTGCACATGCCCTTACTAAATCCTAAACACAGTTTTATCATTATAAAATATTCTACAGAAATTAACATTTTAGGACAGATAAATTTTTCCATTCTTATGTTTCTTCTTTCTGTATGAAATGAATATTAAAATTATTACGAATACAAAATGTTTTAATATTCAGCCTATGAGGTTCCACGTTGACCTTTGCTACTATATGGATGGATTACATGTATTGGGCCTTTGTGGGCATAAAAATTCTACATGAACAAGAGATCTTCCATCGTATTTTACCATTTTCTTCGCTTATGATATATCTATCAGATCTATGATACGCTAGCATCATAAATAGCAGTCATAGTTAGAGACTTTTGACTTCATTGATTCTTTTGTTTTATACATATTCCCTATAATATTTTTAGAACACAATTTTTTTTTTTTTTTTACTTTTACACGATTGTACGTTTCGCGCGTTAGAAATATCTCGTTTCGTGATGAAGTTAAAACGAAAATCAATCGTACTAGTTTTCATTTCATAATTATTTCTAGATTTTAGTCCAGTCTGCAGATTATCGACGAGAAAATCCCACTTAAAATTTATCTATCTTCTTATAAAAAATCTAATTTTTATCGAATATAATTGAAACGTACTTTTAATTATTCACATTGGGCACAATCACACATCGATTTCCATTAATATTCAGAATGTTTTAAACGTCAAACGTTACACGTCGAGCTTATTACATTTTAATTTCTATTTTCTATGCATATCGTGTTCACAGTCGATGGCAGTTAAGCGCAGATCAGGCGAGTCTTTTGATGTTATCTCTCAATTTTCGAATCAAAAAATTAATAATTTAAATAATCTATCACACGTATTACTCGCTATAATATGAAAAATTGTATCACGTACAATATAATAAACGTGGATTTAAAGTTTCGATCTTATCATAATTCTTATAAGATGCTACGTATACCCACTTAAGATTGAAAGGGCGCAGTCGTGGACAAATGATTGCACATTTCGCTCGTTTGACTTGCGCTTTGGTATTAACATTTGCTCTGTAAATTAAATAATAGAACAATCATTGTTAAAGAATCGATTCAATATTTTGCGGTTTCATTCATTGATTTAAAAATATGATTATTATTACAATTATTTTAAAATGCAAGTGTAAAAAGCAAAGTAAAGAGAAAAAAATCAATGAATTAAATTTCAATTCATAATACATACTATTATTATCTGCATACAGATAATAATCAATAATCACGCGTATGTTATATCATTTAAGAGAATTATATCACTAATATTGGTATTTATTTAACGATATAGTATTCAAATATATTTATTCAAAAGAAAAAAGAGAGAAAATTACTTGAACATCATTTTTAAAATTACTTTATAACATAATATTTTTTAATTTAATATAACGATAATTAGAAAAAGAAGAAAAATAATTTAAAGAAAATAACTGTGGAATAATAATAATAATATATTATCTGACGTTGTAAACTCGAATAAGTAATTACTTACATTCTAATCACATTTCACATATTGCACTGTATATTAATTATATACTTTCCGATATAATATCGATTACTTAAAAGAGTCGAATACTATTTGTAAAAAAATGACTAGAAAAATGGACTTGACAGGACTTTTGAAGTAAAGTGCGTATTACCTGAACAGACGCGTTGTATTCAACGATAAATATATTGATATAGAAAACTAGAAAAGCCCTCTTTCTACGAGCTAAACGTGATTAATTGCAATGATATAACATTTGGCAATTAAGAAAAGTGCATTTATCGATTCTCTTCCTCTTCTCCTTCTTCTTCTTCTTCTTTCATAACATTTTAAAACACAATGGGAGGGAAAATGTTTCTTCGACGGAAATCTTTAAGAGAAATATTAAATAAGATTAATAAAAAAAGAAAAGAAAAATATAAAACGAAATCAACCGAACGTACTTATCATTCATTTTCTTTAAAAGATGTGTGGCGCTAATTGCAATTTCCACAATGAAACGGGCCTCGCGAACACGGTCACCTGTCCCTTTTCCTTCCCTCCAACTAAGAACACGTAAAGGGGCGCTGGTCCGTACGAAGGTGTCTCCGACTCTTCGATCGCGGCTACTTTCGCCCTCTGCCTTTCGGCCCTCGACGCGCTCACCGCTCTTCTAGACGGTGAGCCTAACGGTAAACTTTTCGGCGGTGCCCTCGGCACTCTCTTGATTTCTTGAAGCTCCAACAGTTCCGCGAACGTCTGCGACGCGGATCTTCCCGGCTCGTCCTCTAAAACACTGTCCGGTGGGCTGTTCAACAGTTTCGCGTACTTCCCATCTTGAGGTTGCTGCTGTTGCTGATGCTGCTGATGCTGCTGCTGTTGCTGCTGCTGATTGTGATGCTGATGATGGTGATGATTCTTCGTCTCATCGAGCCCGAGGTAATTCGGATTGCAAAATCCGAATTGGCCCTCGCGTATCGTGGATGGCGTAGCCATGGGCCGATACTGCTTGCCCTTCCGTCCCGACGGCCAATCGTCGTCGGCCAGGGGATCCCCGGGACTTCTCGCCTCTATGCTCGCGTAATCCGACGTCGACTCCTCGCCCTCCTCCAGATCGGCGAAACGGACCGAAGCCGAGGTGGGAATTTTCGAGGTGGTCGGCGTCTTCGGCGTTTGAAGGGCGGCCTCGTAGAGGTGGGAGCTGTAACTCTCGCCCCGCGTCGGTTGGCAAGCTTGGTGCACGGCCGCGAAATCTCTGGAGAAAATTCGCCAGAAAGAAAAATTCTCCATCTCTGCTATTTCTCTCTCGCGGATACGCAATAATACTCTCACCGTTTCTCCTCTTGCACTTCGATCAACCTCGATGTAGGAGGTTCCGTTCGCTCCTCGTTGTCGCTGTTCTCGTCCAGGTCGACGAACACCAGCCTTGCCGCCTCCACGGGGGTGAGAACGGGGGTGGGTAAGGTCAACGCGCGGAAATTCGGCACCGAGATAGGATCTCTGGTCATGCCGGTGTTGCTGGGAGGATTGTTCCCGGTTGTACCAGCGTCCGCGTTCCTCGACGCGGAACCCTCCCCCGCCGGCTTCTGCCTTCGACGGGCAAGCGTGTTGGCGCTTCGCGACTTCACCATCCCCGTGGACGGCTCGCAAACTTCCGAGTCCACTTGCTGAAACGGATAATACGTACTCGCCTGCAGGCAGGCTTGTATTTGTCACATGCGTTTCGTGTGTGCGTGTGAAAAAAACTAGTGGAGGTGCATTCATGTAATTTGAATAACAATAATAGAAGAGTAATAAAGAAAATAATAGATAATAAAGAAGAAAATTGTATTTCGTTTCTATTGTACTATTATTACCTCTTGAGGACTTTCCTCGTTATCGTCCTGCCCGCTCAAGACGGAATAGCTGCACTTGGTCGGGTGGCTCAACCGGGACAGGTTGATTTGTGACAATTTAGAAATCTCCTTGAGGAAGCTCGGCCTGGCTGGCGCCTCGTTAGGCGATATCCTGTTGTTGCACAGCCTGGTCCTTTGACTCTTCGGCTTCGGCTTCGTATTATCGATATTGGCCCCTCTGATCAACAACTCGGAAACAGCCAACGCCACGCTCTCCGCTCTTGGCTGGGGTTTAGGCCCTGGCACTGATAATTTCTCCCACGTTTCCGTACCTTTCAATAAATTTTTAATCTCGTATCATTTCCACGATCTTTTGTTTTGCACACGATTGGGTTGGCAACTAAGTAATTGCGGATTTCAGTTGAAGTTGATGACGATTCGGATCGTCACAGTACAACTCGTGAGATTGCAGAGAAGCTTCATGTATCGCATACATGCATTGAAAACCACTTAAAACAACTTGGCTATGTTCAAAAACTCGATACATGGGTTCCTCATGAACTGAAAGAAAAGCATTTAACGCAACGCATTAACAGCTGCGATTTGCTAAAGAAACGTAATGAAAATGATCCATTTTTAAAACGACCGATAACTGGCGATGAAAAATGGGTTGTTTACAACAATATCAAGCGGAAAAGATCGTGGAACAGGCCACGTGAACCAGCTCAAACAACATCAAAAGCTGGTATTCGTCGAAAGAAGGTTTTGTTATCAGTTTGGTGGGATTACAAAGGAATTGTCTATTTTGAACTCTTACCCAACCGAACGATCAATTCTGTCGTCTACATCGAACAACTAATGAAATTAAACAATACAGTTGAAGAAAAGCGGTCCGAATTGACAAATCGAAAAGGTGTTATATTCCATCATGACGATGCAAGACCATACATCTTTGGTCACTCGGCAAAAATTATTGGAGCTTGGTTGGGATGTTTTGCCACATCCACCATATAGTCCTGACCTTGCACCATCCGATTACTTTTTGTTTCGATCTTTACAAAACTCCTTGAATGGTAAAAACTTCAATAACGATGATGATATCAAATCGTACCTGATTCAGTTTTTTGCTAATAAAAACCACAAGTTTTATGAACGTGGGATTATGATGCTGTCTGAAAGATGGCGAAAGGTCATTGAGATCAAAATGGGCAACACATTACAGAATAAAATTATTTAGTTCCATGAAAAAAATTGTCTTTGATTTTCTAAAAAAAAATTTGCAATTACTCAGTTGCCAACCCAATAATTTATGATAATTTTTACCGAAATGAAACCTCCAGAGTTCGTTCGTGGCCAGACCACCGCTCTCCCCGCCGAAAATCAGCATGCAACTGGGTAGCCTGCAGGCAGCGTGGCCGTGGAGGGGGCCAGGTCCCGGTTTGTTCCTTAACAGGCACCAAGAGGCAGTGTTCACGTCCCATCTCCAGCAATCGCTTCTCTCCTGCAGGTCGGTCATTCCGCCGTAAATGTACATCGCGTCACCGTGCAACACCGCCGAGTGTTTGTGCCTCGCAGCTGGCCCACTCTCGCTCGAGGATAAAAGGTGCCAGGATTCCGTCTCTGAAACATCGACACGAGAAGAAGACATTGACGTCGAAATCGTGGAAGATTTTTCTTCTCTTCTTCTTCTTTTTACCGAAATGAAATGCCCACAATTCCGGGGAGCTGCCGCGTAAATCCTGATAACCGCCGTAAATGAGCATCTGGCCACGATGGACCAACGCGGTGTGACCTCTTCGACCCCTTGGAACGGCGCAACCTCGTTGCGCCCTCACCTTCCTCCACGCGTTGGTCTGCAAGCATGGAAGAACATTGAAGATCATGGATCATTTAATAATATAAAACAATAGATAATTTTCGAGATCAGTTGTTTAAGTTGTTTCGATTCTTAAATTTTATTCTCGATTCGATTCCACTCTCGAAGATGATTCGAGAGGAAGCGTGCAAAGCTGTCGCATCGATCTATTATTATTAAACACTTCACCTTGAAAAAAAAAAAAAAATGAAAAGATGTAGGACATTACATATCGTGAGTGACGCACGATTCGTTGGAGAAAGGGAGGAAAATAGCCGATATTATGGAAGGCAGGAGAATAATGAGGGGGATCCGTGAATTATACAATATTTCTGAAATAGGCAATCAGCCGGCCTTTTTTAATCCCGAGTCGGTCAACCGCGTTTGGCCGCGCCGTTTCAACGAGGGAAAAAAGAAATATGCGTTGGGTTCTAGCCATCTTACCTGCGAAAGGAAAAGAGTGAGAAGGAAGGCGTACAAGGGTGCTGAAAGTAATTACGTAACTCGAAGTACGTGCCTAAAGTTGATAGGCCACTTGCTACCCCTATATTACACGAGAGAGAGTGGAATACTAGTTAAATCCACCTTCGACGTTCGAAACGCTTGGCGAGATTTGGAAACCAGAGTTTAATTTTCGAAAAAAAAGATGAAGAAAAGACTTGGATACGATTCTTTCCCCTTCCACGGGGCTCGAAGGGAAGAGGAAGGGAAAGAGAGGAAACCGCGAGGCGACCCCTCCTTGGCTTAACCAATCGGGTTTGCCGGGCGCATTCGTAACGCGGATTTCAATAATACATTACGAGGAGACAAGCGGGGCGGGGAATGTCCCCGTGCATGTCACGGTTCAACGAGCAAAAATGCGGAGGAGCGAAGTAAAGTAACCATGGCGACCGAGGAAAGAAAGAAAAAAAAAGTTTAGATCGCGATCGTGGAAAAATTAAAACAAATTTATAAGAAATCGCATAAGATTCCTTTTCATACATTTTTCCGTCGAAAGAAAGATACGATAAACTGTTAATGCGAGGAAATACCGATCTCCTCGCGCGTGAAGCCTGGTTCTATCAATTTTTAATGATCGTATGGGTAGAGAGAAACCCTTGGGAGACGTTCAATCACGAGGGAGAGGTGTTGACACCGGTTAGTCATCGAAAATTGCTTCGATCAGAGAAAAGAGTGATAAAGAATTGAGAGTGAGGAGCAATCGGAGCAAATAAAAGCAATCAGATTTTTCGAAAGCAGATGAGAAGAATAATTTTCTTAATTTTAATCTGTGACGAGAAGCATCGAGGCAAGATATTGTCAATCAGGGCGAAAGGGGTGTGCATTTACCCTCGGGGCCCACCCTTACTTTCCTAAATCGAATCGGTTAAATTCGGACGGGACGAAAATTTAACCGAAGGAGAAGAGTTTTGCAATCTCAAAGGACGGAATGGTGCGTCTTGACGACGGGGAGGGCGACGCATGCGAGCTTGTTGAGGAGGAAGGGGGGAAGGTTTGGCCTTAGGCGATACGTTACCTTGACATTGTAGACCCAAAGCGGCGTTTCCGTGCCCGCGGAAAATCCGAGCTCGCCCCCAAAGATATAAAGGCAATCCTTGTAAGCTACCGCGCTGTGCTCCTGAAGTGCCGGCGGCCTTTCCCCACCAGGATGCAATTCCTCCCATTTACTGTCGGCTGGGAAAAGAAAATAGAAGAAAGGGTTAACAACACGCGTCGACTCGTTATCCCAAAACGGTTTTCATACAACCCAGACGCGGTGATCTCCCTTTGCGAGGGAGATCGAGTCGAGGACGTAAACGGGATTTATGCAGCCTCGCTTTTCCTCTTTCCCGAGTTGTTATACGCGCAGAGAGGGATGAAGTCGCGCGGTTAAAAAAAAAAAAAGAAAAAATACCAGCCAGAGATCGCGTGTCTACACGCGCAGAGGTGTAACTTCGTTCAACGAACACGTAGTTTTTATTCTAATACGCGTTTTAATTATTCCCTCGATACGTTGGATTCATACTTCTATTCGATGATAATACTTGTAAATCTTTATTTTTTTGAGAGTATTTTCAGAAATAATGGAAGATGATGGAACTTTTTTTCATTCGATAATAATCCTTGTAAACCTTTATTTTTTTGAAAGCATCTTCGAAAGTAATGGAAGATGATGAAACTTTCTTCCACTTGACAATAATCCTTGTAATAACTTATTTTTTTTTAGAGATCTTTGGAAAAAGTGAAAGTGGAAGAGCACGAAACTGAACTTCCTTTCATTCGGCAATAAAACTTTATTTTTTTATCTTTAAAAGGATATGGAAGAAGATGAAACTTCCTTCCATTTGACAATTCTTATTTTTGACAGTAAACCCTTATTTTTTTGAGAACATCTTCGAAAGAAGGAAGAAGAAGCTGGAATTTCCTTCTATTCGACATTAATCTTTGTAAATCTTTATTTTTTGAAAGCATCTTCGAAAAAAAGTGGAAAATGATGAAACTTCCTCCTAGTCGACATTAATCCTTGTAAACCTTTATTTTTTTGAGATCATCTTCGAAAAAAGAAGATGAAACTTCCTTCTACTCGACAATAATCCTTGTAAACCCTTATTTTTTGAGAAATCTTCGAAAGAAGGTGGAAGTAGAAGAGCACGATGAAATTGAACTTCCTTTCACTCGACAATAAACCTTTATTATTTTGAGAGCATCTTCGAAAGGATGTGGAAGATGATGAAACTTCCTTCCTCCACTCGACATTAATCCTTGTAAACCATTATTTTTTTTTTAGAGATCTTCGAAAAAAAATAAAAGAAGCTGGAACTTTCTTCCATTCACCAATAATCCTTGTAAACCTTATTTTTTTTTTTAAAGATCTTACAAAAAAGATAAAAGAAACTGGAACTTCCTTCCACTCGTCAATAATCTTTGTAAACCTTTATTTTTTTTGAGAACATTTTTAGAAATAGTGGAAGATGATGAAATTTCCTTCCACTCGACATTAATCCTCGTAAACCTTATTTTTTCTTAAAGATCTTCGAAAGAAGATAGAAGAAGCTGGAGCTTCCTTCCACTCCAATAATCTTTGTAAACCTTTATTTTTTTGAGAACATTTTTAGAAATAGTGGAAGATGATGAAATTTCCTTTCACTATTAATTATTTTTGACATTAATCTTTGTAAACTCTTATTTTTTTTAAAGATCTTAAGAAAGAAGATAGAAGAAGCTGAAACTTCCTTCCACTCGCCAATAATCCTTGTAAACCTTTATTTTTTTGAGAACATTTTTAGAAATAGTGGAAGATGATGAAATTTCTTTCCACTCGACAATAATCCTTGTAAACCCTTATTTTTTTTAAAGATGTTCGAAAAAAGATAAAAGAAGCTGGAACTTTCTTCCAATAATCCTTGTAAATCTTTATTTTGTTGAGAGAATCTTAGTAAGAAGATGGAAGAAGGTAGAATTGGAATAGCAGGTGAGTCGTATCGGGGAGCAACGTTGCGCAAAATTAAAGGCAAGGGAGGAGACAGACACACGCGAGAAGAGAAGTCTCTAAGGGTTATGTACCACTGTACCCAGAAAATCTTTTACGAACACGGTAAATCACACTTTCACCCCGCCCCGTCGATCTGCCTCTCTGAAATAAATCCTCCAAGCTTTCGTTCGGGGCTTCTTGAGAAACGGAGAAGAACTGAATGAATGAGAGAGAGAGAACAGGTTCGAGGGAGGAGGATTAAACGTAAGCAGTGTCAAGGACGCGGAGAAACGACGAGTTCGAGAGACACCAACGAATAATTAATAATCTCCTAGCGAAATTTTTTTTCTTCTTAAAATCTTTACTTAAAAAAAAAAAGGAGAAGGAAAGAAATCGAATAAATCTGAATTCGTTTAAAAACCTTGCTCCTTCATCGGATGGAAGAACGGACGACTCTTCTTTACCCTTCGAAAGTTTTACGAAAAGGGACGCTCCCCTAATCTGGTCGGTGAAAAAAAATAAAGGAAATCAACGGCGCATGAAGTTGTAATCGTAACATGGAAGCAAGCACTTTTTCTAAAATCGAGAGAAATATTTTTTTTTCACCGAGCCACGGATAACTTTCGTGCGGAGGAACGTGCTCGGGAACAAAGAGCGTGAAATTTACATAAGAGTCATAATGCGCTGGGTGAAGTGGTTGCAGTGTCTTCCTTAGACTGCCGCTAAAGATGCCCGATATTGATTACGAGCAAACGTGTCGTATCTAGAAGCTGGAGGAAAAAGGAGAAGAGGCAAGTGAGCCCCTTTTGTCTCAGCGAAAGTGCTGTTCACGGAAGAAAACTATGCTACGAAGAGAAAGAAGCTCGATTAGATACGCAAATAATAGAATTAATTGAAATCGTAGCCACGATTCATTGTCCAAATTTAACGAAACTCTGTTCGAGAATTAAACGTCGGTCACGGAGGGTCGAGAGAGCGAAAAGATGAAGCGCTCTCGCGGTCGCAAATAATACTTTCGCGAGACCAAAGTACATACATATATATATATCGTGCTTTTAAAAGGGGTTCTTGGATAGTATTTTGCCCCCCCGAGAGACAACCCTATCCATACACACACCGCTTTAATATTCACCCAAACTTGTGCTCGAACAATCCACGCTGATGAATAGGGCATCTCGAAGCCGCGAGTTCAAACATTGCAAATTCTGTTCCCTGCCTGCCCCATCCGCTTCGTAATATCGAATCGTAACGAGCTTCCGCCTTTCCTATTTCAATAACGATTCAAAATAGTTTCCCTGAACGAGGTGGAGAATTTAAAAAAAAAAAATCCCTCTGCAATTTTCGCCAATAGATTTCATCGAAAACAGGGGAGTACACTACGGGGAATAAACGTTTACAGAGCGTTGCCAAATCGAGACTTGGCCAGATTCAACGATCCTTAAGGGAGCTGGAAAAAAAGAAATGCTGATATCCTCTGGAACGAATTATCGAACCGTGGAACACAGGTATGTAATCGTGGACGTTGGCTTTAATAATGGCGTGTTATTGATCAGACTGAACCCCGTTTAAATTCCGTCGCGCACCCTCTCCGTCCGCCGAGAGGGTGGCGCGATGGCCACCGAGATGTTGTTACGCATCGTGTTATCAATTCCTTTCTGGCGCTCAATTTTTTTTTCAACGGCTTCGAAAAGAGGAGGGAGGGGAATAATTATCACTCACCGAGGCTGTATCGCCAAAGATCCTTGAGGGGAAGATTGCCGTTCCGTCCTCCGAGGAGGTATACGTGGCCGGAGAGCAGAGTGGCGCTGTGCTTGCTTCTGGAGGGTGGCGCGGGCCCGTTCTCGCTGCCCGCCGCGGTGACCGAGCTCCACATTTTCCCCCTGCGACAGAAAAAAAATCTCCAGGTTAGTTTCAACGAAGATGTCGGGACGATTAATTAAATAATCCGAGCCGAGGAAAATTAAGAACAATCGAAATACAATCCTTAAACGTATCAACGGTGCTCGAGATTCGATTACCGTAGCTTCGAAATCGAGTTTCGGGTAAACGAATGCACCCTCGCGCGCCCCAAACACGCGTACGCAAATAGGTGGTCCGGGAAGGCAATATGCTAGGTAGACGCTCCTCCTCGATACAAATGGGATTCCGCACGCTCTGCATGGTGTACAGCACAGGGAGGGAAATCTCGAAGGGGGAGTGGCGTGAAAAAGCCGGGGAAATATTTTTAAAAATTACGAACATTTTCAACGTCTCGTCGAAGAATAGCGAAGTACTTGTTTCAGTTTTGGGCGGTTTATTGGATTCAAACGTATGGAAATGCAACAATCCCCTCCCCTCCTCCTGTCATGTGTTTACAAACGTATGGAGAAGCTTTGATTGAATATTTCACACTTTGTCAAATGGAAACTCGTTCAATATTCTTCCATCCAACTTTACGGAATTTGTAGGATTGCAGAGAATAAGAAGATTACAAGAATTATTCATCGAAGATATATTGTTCCTCTCTTTGAAAAATCTACTCTCGAATTAAATTCAAAGATAAATTCTATCGAGAAGAGTATTTTTCTCTCACATTCCCTATTGTTCCACGATATTCCATCGACTCTTCGAGCGTTTCCTTTCTTCGAACCTCCCCTTCGAACGGAAACCGGCGCGTTATCGACCGGCGGCGGGAATTTTATTTTTCCCAGCCTCGATATGCCGCGAACGGCAAGATTCGACCAGATTTTGATTCCCCCGTTCCGCTTGAAAGCCTTCCTTCCCTCTCTCTCCCTTCCTCTTTCTGGTTAACTCGAGGGGATGCGTTACCGAAAAGGGAGGGTAGTCAGACAATTTCCTCCGTCTCGCTTCTCTTGATTTCTCTATTGCTCGATGTTCCTTTGCCCGTCGTTCAAGCATCCTTCCCTTCATAGAAGTACGTGCATCCTCCTCTCTTGGAAATGGAAAATCTCTCTCGATTTTCTTTCCTAGCGCGACGAGTAATTGGCCGACGAATGAAGAAACGCGATATTCGAGATCCTGAAAAGCATAGATCCTCCTCGATAGAAAAGGCGGGGATTAAAGAGAGTATTATCGATTATTTCTTCCCCGTGGAGAGAATTTTTCTTCTTCTAGAAAGAATCTGGATGGATATTCCTTCCTTCCTTTCTTCGCGAGTGCATGGTTTTCAATTATGCAGATGACAACGTGTTCCGCGCGAACAAGTTTCTCACTCGCGACAGAATCAAGAATGACTCCTCTCATTACGGTGGATGTGCATGCAAAGAACCACTTTTCCCTCCCTTCGCGTTTCCTTCTTCTTTTCTGTTCACGTTCCAGCGAGCATCGAACTCGAAAAGTCGCGCGGAAAAACTTGGAGAAAAAGGGATGAATATATTCGAAAACGCGATTCGTGAAATGGAATGGATCTCTGGAATGAATTTTTAATTCTATACCATCCTTCTCCTAGCCAACGTTTCTCGTTCCTTTAAAGATTTCCGCGCACGAGGAGGGGTGGAAACGTTCCCTGTCAACATCGCGTCACGATGTAAAACGATGTCCCTACCCTACGCTTTCGCAGGGTATTTTGAACGACACCCACTAGAAACTCTCGAGCGTGTCACTGGTGTCACTTGCGGTAGGATTACCCCACGCATTTCTGCGGACTCTACGTTTGATGATACGAGTCGGCCAAACAATCGGCCTGTAAAGTGTCATCGGTTGATCGTCGTCAATGAGAAACGTTCGCTTCGAAGAATTTGAAAATTGTGCGCGCGAAATGAAACCTTAAAACCTTAAAAATCGCAGATATATAACGTGAATGTGATAATCCTTAATGCTGTATCGGTGTCCCTGAGTCTCGGTTAGGTTTCTATAAATGAAATTAATGCAAACAAAGATTGGAGAAGTGTGTTATGCCGGTTCAGAAGATATTCAGCGACAAGTGGCGAATAACCCCCCTCGGGGAAGAATGCCAAGATTCTTGAGAGAAAAATTGCATCTTCTACTTTTTTTTATTAAATTCACTTCGAGATATAAGTATTTCCAAAGAATTTCATTCGTCAAATTTTAACTTAACTTAAGAGCAGAGCCTGATTATTAAAGAATTGATTTTTTCCCCCCGGAAGGTTAAGGACACTGTAAACCACGTGACTTTGACCCAACCGACTCGACGATTCGCAAATATATATCCAGAAACTTTGTCCTCTCTTCTTAGAAAAAAAAACGTGCTGTAAAACAGTGATAATTTGCATCTGTGACAAATTGCGGGGGAATGAAAGAGATTTTTCGGCTTTTTGCTTCGACCCACGATAATTCTCGAAGAATCCCGCCGAAAAGTATGAGAATAATAAAGAAAGGGAAAAAAGCATCAAGAATTAAGAAGACAATTAATTACACCGTTATATGTTATAGTGGAAGCGCGGTAAAGCCGGAGCGTTAACGCAATTTAACAAGCTTACCTCTCTACTCGGTAAACCTTCTATCCGGTTAGGTTTGGCGAATGCAACTTGTGACCCACATGCAACCGATTAAATGCGACTAAGCCTGTCTTTATGGTGGTAAGAATCATCTGATCTGGGATGCTTATCGGCGATTAACCTTGGCTATTTGCCGGGGAATACATCGTCTAATTGGCAGATGTTGCGAATTTGCGAGATGACGTGGCCCGAGAAATCGTTTTTTTTTCGCCTCGAACGATATATCTTGATGTATTCGCTACTAAAATTCAACCTGTTGTCTTTATTGGCGGCAGTAAGTGACAACGATCGACAGACCGAGTTGTTGTTGATTGTTCCCTTTCATGTCTTTTTATATATAGAGACACTATATAGACGAAACTCATCTAGGCTCATCCTCCAAATTGCCTCGCCGCGACATATTGACCATACTCATTCACTACGCGGTATATATGTATATATTTGCGATGCGATGAATGTTGAAAAAATATTCCCCTCAGACTAGAGATAACACTTGTATCGTTCGAAAATTGCACGTCGATCTTTACTTTGTACAATGATAAATCCTCGACTCGGCTATGACAACTGTCCCTCGTCATTTACGGTCACTGCAACGAACAGAAAACTGGGGATAACGCGCAATGATCGTCGTCCAATATATATATTATTACATATTACGGCTCACCGGACAATGTTCGACAATTCTTCTCGATAATACGACAATTCACCGGGCAAGCTTTCCCACGTTTTCTTGTTGCCATGGATCGAAAGGGGGGAAAAAAAAAAAAAGAGTGTAAGATATGTCACGAGGACGGCACTCTGCGTGCTCGACGTTTCTTCCGTACTGCGTCCGGGTCGAGCACCTACCTCGACGAGTCGTCATCGAGGACTCGACGCAGGCGCCGAAGGGAAATCACCCCCTGTTACCCGCAAACTCCACAGCTTCCATCCCCTCTGAGTTGGTCAAAAGAGGGGGAGGGGAGGTGAACATCCGAGAGTCAAACGTTTTACTGTAGTAACCCCCTACTAGTGACAACGATACATCAGCATGACTATCATCGTGGGAACAATCGTACACGATTAACTTCATTTCGATCAAAGAGGAACGAATATATGTATATATATATGTATTGCTTTTCGCTCTTACGTCGTCGAAGGGACAAATGATAGAATTTCATTCGTGTTTGAAAAGAAGATTGTGTACGGTGTAACGAACGCTGATTTGTTACGCTGGAAAATAGAATTGGATCCGGATTGCGTCTGCAGTAGGTTTAAAACGCAATGTTGATACATGTATGCACGTGGAATATCGTGGATAATGTCTGAGGCTCGTCGATTGGTAAGTTCCGCGCCGTACACGGACGGACTCGTCTCTGACGATAAGTAAATTTCTATAACGGTATGGTGTCGGTCGAGTCGCGCATGCGCCAGCGTCGGTTACCATGGAAACGGGATGCTAGCCACCGCGTGTGAATGCGTATTGATTACTCCACTCTTGTTCCATTCCGCGATCTCTTGGTCCTCGTCGTATCTTCTCTCTTGTCACCCCTCTCGCCCATCTCTGCCTCCTCTTTCTTCGTTTCCTTTTCTCTTTTTTACCTAACGAATCGTCCCGTTCCATCCACGACCTTTCCCTCCTCTTTTTTTCTTCTTCCCTCTAAATTAGCTCCATAATGTCTCTGCGCGTTTTTCAATCCCTTTGCACGGGATACGAATCTCCCTTCTGGCTAGCTTCTCTTCTTTAGCTACAAACGAATTTATAGAAATATTAGATACTTTTATATATATATGTATATATTTCAAATGTTTCGTTCAATTCCAATTCAATCATTACATAATCAATATAAACAAGATGAGATTCACTCAGGAACTACGCTCTTTGTCCATCCAAATCCTTCTCGTTATAAACTGTAGATACTTCCTTTCGTCACAGTTGTAAAATTGTCGTTTCTTTTGTTTCGAACTTGCAAACGATTCACGCACAATAGATGGATAAATTTTGTACCAACAATGTTGTAATGTGGTACCACACACGGTTATTAAGTCGACAGGCACTAAAAATATCCAGGCGGAACAGATTATCCTATTGTGTTTTGTAATGTTGATTATGATTAGAAAAAAAATGAAATATTTTTATTTAAAAAAAGAAAAAAAATATCTTTGAGTCCGTTGAAGTTTAAAAATGACCAACAAATATTTATATTAATTCGTAAATGAGAGTTAAAAAGTTTTGAATAAGGAATAAATTTGAATCTATTTGAATGAAGTTCTTACAATGGCAATCGACATCTGTTCTGAATCTATTTATAAGAATAAAAATATGATCTAACATTATTGTTTATATATGTATGTATAATAGATGTATGTATAATTCTTTTTACAAATAAATCGCTTTCGAGATTTGATCTGCTGTTGCTCTTTCTGTCAAAATGTGAAATTTCACTTAAAACCGCGGCAACAAAGCGAGGTTAATTAAATTCTTAGCGTGACGGTAAAAATGTTGTTGACTTACTGATGACACTTTTATTTTCACCAACAAAAGTGCACATCTTTTGGTCATGCTTCGTGAATTACAGGGACGCAACCGAGTCCATAAAATTTTCATATTGAAAATAATATTTGTTATTGTGATATTAACTATTACTTGCAACGCATAAATGTAGAAATTGAAATAATAAAATTGTAATAAAAATTGTATGTAATAATAAAATTCTCTCTAACGAAATAAAAAAGCTTGTGGAATAATTATATAATATATGGTACATGGAATAACTTTCTGAAATAAAGTAACGACAGGAAGAAAGCTGATACCACTCCTGAAGGGTATAATGCGCGACAATATTCCATGCGTGGCAACTATATAAAAAAGGTGAAACTCGTGGAAAGAACCACTTTTCTTCGTGACTTTGCTTCTTCTCCAAAAACTATTATTATATTATATTATATTATCTAATTAGAGATTCGTTATCATCATGTCGCAATTCATTTGTGCTTTGTTAACGTACAGCGTTATTTGTTGTTCATTAGCGAAAAGTAATGAATTTGTCACGAGTTCCGAATTCGTTAAAAAACAATCCGAAAATAAGTCATTAGCGAATATCGTGCGTAATAAAAATTCTTCCAAATCGTACCTGAATAGCATAGTGTCTGGTAACGAGAAATTTGATCGTTTGGATAAACAATCACGGGCTTCGGATCAACGATCGGAATCGAAAGATAAGTCGACTATTTTTTTTTGGAAATTATTTTTCATCCCGTTTGAATTGCAAGTTGAATTTCGAATTGACGTGCAAGTTCTAGTTGTTGCGGATCCAAATACGGTTCTAATTCATCGATGCGACCCGATTCGTACTACAGTAGAATCCCTGTGGAAAACAATCGATATCCGATTAAATTCGACGAACGTTTACCAATCGACAGGTATTTTTTTTTTTTTTTTCTTTTTAAATGCGATTAATTTAACGAAAAGCTCAAGTCTTACGTCGAAAGAATATCCAGATACGGTTGGCAAACTCAAGGATCATCAGCAGGAAGCACGAAAAGACCCGGAAGTGTATTTTACGAAGGAAGTATAATAGGAGACAGGTAAGCAGTTAGTTTGATATTACCTATAATTCCTTCCAATTTTCTTATATTAATATTTCAAACGGTTAATGCAATTTCACACAAGTATTAGATTTGGTTCACGGCCGAATTACGGAAGCGAAAGTTCACGAAAACCCAATGGTTACGATTCCAGCGTATCTGGAGAATATGGTTATGTTAACAACGGTTACGGAGGATATAGCTTTAACCGGCCAACGAATTATGGAGGATCAGGTAGTAGTTACGGTATTTCAGGAACTTTTGCAAATGGCGAAGAATTCGGACCTGTGGAGCCAAATCATCCAGAAGGACATGCTCCCTCACATCCGAATATTCAAGCGCAAAAGGTGACGATTAAATTTGCAGCCAATTTGTTAGTCCATGTAGTCTTAACGTATTAACATTGATTGTAATCATTTGCGTCAGGCTGTAGCTTTAAAAGCATTGGCAGGTGTTGCATTAATTGGTGCAGCCGCTGCTTTAGCAACGAATCCCGTTCTTCTTCCGCTTGGAGTTGTATCGGGAAGGAGGAAACGATCGAGTGTCAAAGACAAAGATGCTTATATGAATTATATTTTAGCAAACCTAAAAAGTAATATTACCAAGGTGATTTCACAATTTTTGTTTTATTAATTGTTATTTCCAACTATGAATTTCATTTTAATTGTTAATTTTTACGTTAAACAGAAGGAAAATGGAAACGAAACATCTTTGACACCACCATGTATTGCTAGATTTACGTGTGAAATTCAATGGAATTATTGGTTTAATCATAGAAAAGATGTTGATTTTTTTATCGGAAAATTAGCATTGGAACGTCAACTTAACAATTTGTACGTATATATTTGTTCTTTATTTATGATAATTTATAAAAAACAATTTAAAAACTTTGCACGCACGATTTAATATCGTTACAGATTGTTAAATAACATATCTAAAGAACTTGAAAATGTTCGTATTAAAAAATTATTGAAAACAGCAACTATAATTGGTTCGAATGGAGGTAATTGTAACATTCTAACGTGTACACTTATAAAAAATAAAAAAGCTAAAAATTTATCAATTTTTAAATTTTAGAATTTATAGAAAAAATTGTATTTTGATATTAATTAAAATATTTAAAACAATAAAAAAATCATCATGAAAAATAAAAGTATAATTATTTTACCGAACAAAAATGGAAACTTTAATGCGCATGACTGAATAAATGAACAGTAACAAGATAATCAACCGTAAATATATTTTTGATTAAAATTTTCTTCTTATTTTCTCGTGTTAATCAAACAAGCGTAAAGTTTATTTTCTAATATTTTCTAAGTTTATTTTCACAATCTAGGAATTATTAATTAGTTAAATCGTCGAACAAAACTGAAATAAACGTATTCTTATTCTTTCTCCACTATTCCTCACTAATAAAAATGGCGTACTGATCATGCGCATAGCCATCATTTATGTAACTTACATCACAGTACTATGAAATTTTTATAGTCAATGACTTATTCCTTAAATATTATATATTACGTAACTCTTTTGAATATTTTAAATAATATAATCCATTCATTTTTAAAAATATTATTCTAATCTCTTAAAACCCATTGAAGAAATAATTGATTTCTATGAAAATATTATACATGGCATATAAAGGCACATTTTTATGTGAGAAAATAAATTCGTTCAAATGAATTTAGCTACAATATTTTGCTCTTCTATTGAATGATTACATTCAGTAGTAAAGGGTTTACACGTGGCTTTAAGACTGAAAAAGATAAAGTATAACTGACGTGTCCTTAATGAAAAACAACGTGGCATTTATGAGCCATTACAAATTTTTTTTCAATGATACCTCGCTAACTCAATGAAAGCGAAACAGTTTGAGATGCTGTTCGTCACTTGTTGTTCGTAACATAATTATAAGATATTTAAAAGTATTTATTTTTTATGAAAATCTCATCTGTCAATTTCTCATATAAGCATACATTTCGTTTTTGTATATGTTATACAAATAAAATTAAGGTTATATTGGCAATGACCACGTCAATGATAATACATTTGTAATAAGATACATTAATAATTAATTTTATCATCACGTGAGTGGTTCTTCCGTTTAGAAATGTTTATGTTGATTGATCAAAGAATCTACGCTGAAGTATTTTAGGATGGTATGTTATAATATAATTACCATCTAACAAGATGCTTGATAACATTGTTAAAAATTTAGTTAAGGATTAAAAATTTAACCTTCGCATAAAGAATCTATTTCGTTGGAAAATAAAGAAAAGTGTTCGAGATCATCGTTGATCTCTTATATCGTTCTCCATGGGTACTAGAAGAAAAATGGAAAAGGACGACAAACTGGAAGATGGTGTTCACGAATCGAATCACGTACATGAACGTTCCGATTTACGAGGTGACGAGACTAACATAGCTATTCTTTTATTTTTATATCTGTTACAAGGAATACCATTGGGCTTATGCGGTTCTATTCCTATGTTACTTCAGAACAGAAATGTTTCATATCGTCAACAGGTAATTCATAATGTTTATAGAATTGTTTCAAATGACAGAAATGATATCATATGAATATTATTTTATCATTAGGCTGAATTTAGTTTTGTCCAATGGCCTTTTTCTCTGAAACTATTTTGGGCACCAATAGTAGATTCTGTATTTTCTCAAAAATTTGGAAGAAGAAAAACATGGTTAATTCCAACGCAATATTTAATGGGTTTTTCTATGCTATTATTATCTAGCCATGTAGATCAATGGTTGGGTAATGAAACTTCAAAACCAAACATAGGAATGTTGACCATAATATTTTTTGCTCTAAATGTATTAGCTGCAACTCAAGATATTGTTGTAGATGGTTGGGCACTCACTATGTTAAAAAGGTATAAATATAATTTACAATTAAGATGTTAATATATATATTGTTTCAATAAAATTCTATATTTTTTTGTTTTAGATGTAATGTGGGATATGCATCAACATGTAATAGCGTAGGACAAACTGCTGGATATTTCATTGGTTATGTATTTTTTATAGCATTAGAATCTGCAGAATTTTGTAATACTTACTTAAGATCCACTCCTTCTAACAAAGGCATCTTGACCCTGCCTGGTAAATTAATTTAAAGTATATTAAAAAATTGACAATTGTTTTATTAATCTTTTTTGTAGATGTTCTTTATTTCTGGGGTTGGATATTTGTAATTACAACCACTTTAGTTGCATTGTTTAAACACGAAGATTCAGAAAAAATGCATAAAGATGGAGAACTAAATACAGATGTCAAACATGCTTACAGATTATTATGGAACATTGTTAAATTACCATCTATAAAAATTATCATTGTATTTTTGTTAACTGCCAAGGTTAGTAAATAATATAATACAATATAATTTAAACTTTTTTGATATTAATTTGTTTATACCAATTACAGATAGGGTTTTCTGCTTGTGATGCTGTAACAGGTTTAAAATTGGTAGAAGCTGGTATACCAAAGGAAAAGTTTGCTCTTATGGCTGTGCCTATGATACCTTTACAAATATTACTACCATTAGCAATTTCAAAATATACAGTAGGTCCAAGACCTATGGATGTATACATAAGAGCTATGCCTTATAGGTGATTAAAAAAATATGTATTTAGATTAAATAAATAAATAAATACGATAAATATTTATAATCAATCTTACAGGTTAGCTTTTGGACTTGTAGCAGCATTTTTAGTATGGTTAACACCATATGTTGTAACAGGGGGACAAGTTCCAGCTTATTATTTCATACTTTTAATAAGTCTATATATGATACATCAGGTGAAATATCGAAATAATAAAATGAACACGGGAATAAAACATAATATAAATTAATAAATTCATTTATGTTACTTTTGTTTTTTCTTTTTTTTTTTTTTTTTTCAGATTTTCACAAGTAGTATGTTTGTGGCATCAATGGCATTTTTCGCAAAAATTAGCGATCCAGCAGTCGGTGGTACTTACATGACATTATTAAATACTTTATCTAATCTTGGAGGTAATTGGCCAGCAACTGCAGCTCTTTGGTTTGTTGATCCGTTAACGTTTCGACAATGCAGCACCGATTCCTCGAATGACTGTAGCACAATTTCGGAAAGAGAGGTTGGTATTAATATTAAATACACTTTTTGACGTAATATAAATAATTACTTATAAAACACGTTTGAGAATATAAAAATTTCCTTTTTCAGTTTTGCACGAACACGCACAATGGTATTTGCAATATGAACTTTGATGGATATTACATAGAGAGTATTTTGTGCCTAATAATAGGATTTGCTTGGTTAAGGTGGGGTCGACGAAAAATGGATTTGTTACAGACAAGACCGATATCAGCTTGGAAAGTTATTCTTTCAAAGCAGAATAGATAACAGTATTGAATCCATTTTGCAACTTGTTGATACGGTACCTGTAATTATTAAGAAATTGTACAAATTAAATTTGAGTATGTACATTGATCGCGTGTGCCCGGGTCTATTTCCCGCACGTTTATCAAGTGTTCCAATTTTATGAATGCAATATGGACTGAACAATTTTTCCAATTTCACTTTTTTGCCTTCTTTTTCTCTCTTTCTCTCTTTCTCTCTCTTTACTCTTTCTCTCTCTCATTCTCTCTCTCTTTCTCTCTTTCTCTCTTTTTTTAATTATTTGTTGTGCTATTTTTTTCCCCGGTGTAACACGTAATGAAAAAAAAGCGATACTTGTCGCAAAATTTGATACGAAAAATTTTTACAACATCTTTTCATATAGTAGCACAAAAACAATGTTACAAGAACAAGTACTGCATTTGCTTAAACATTTATAACTTTAATTATAGCATGTCGTTTATGTCACAGTAGCATTCCATTCTTTATATATCACGTCTTACATAGACATGCCAAGAATAAAAGTATATCTTTTTTTTTTTTTTTTTTTTATCTATCTCCTTATCTTCTGCGATGAAGGTTAGCAATTTTTAGTTACAATGTAATATGCAATATGTTGCACTGGTGTACTGCATATTTATAGTTGCTATTGGGTTTAAATAACTTAACAAAAAAAAAAAAAAAATTGACGTTCGCAGTGCTTGTAAATCATTATGTACGAGTACATAATGTTTAATAAAAGTTTTCCATACGAATTATTTTATTTTACCCTTATTAATATCTGTTGAATTTGTGGCATTGACAAATATAGGAATGACAAAAAGAAATATTTCCTAATTATCATTATGCGGCATGATAGCCATTATTTTATTTCATTTACTATCTTATCTGTGAAAGAAACCAAAAAGAGGAAAACGTATTCATAATATGCGTTTAAATACCATCTATAATTTGTACGTAAATACTTTCAAAACAAATATTCACGAGAAAGAATTTATCGATGACGAATAATCCACTTTTTATCCACAACATCCAGGTCGTAAATCTTGTTGCTGATCTTGTTCCTTGTGACTTGGCGTTCTTTTCTTGAGGCGTGCCATATCCGAATTCATTATTTTGTGATGATTAGGAGGTATATTTATACTTGCATGGGTGGTCGGTGGAAGAACGCAGCGTCCATCCTACGATTATATTCATTTATTATATTAATCTTGATTAATAAAAAGTTAAAGAAGGAAGTTATTTTTTTATACAATAAATAAGCATTTAACAAATATAAATTAACTCTTTAAAATTATAAGATTAAAAATTATAAGAAGGATAGCGAAAAGATATTTACGGTGACGACTGATTCAGCATCCGTGATAGAGTCGGGATGAATAGAGGAGAACAATGATAAATGCTGAACTTCGTTTTCGATACTTCGTACGCAAACGAAGGTAAACATCATTGAGACGAGCAGTATCAACTTGACGAACATCTTGCACGTTTTTACTTTGACTTCGGAATCCGTTCTAAAATCCTCGGGCATAAGCCTTGCTCTTTTATATGGATCAATATTTGCTCGTAAATCTTTGTCATGTTACATTATTAATGACCCTTACTTTGAAATTCGATCAAACATCGATCAAATTTGAGATATTTTAAAATCGCATATTTCTAGTCAGTATTGTCAAAGATATATCGCTCCAAGAATAAACATACATTTTTGTGTGTATTTTAAAAGGATACGTTTAATTAAATGCAATTGTAATTGTGGAACATTTAATTGCCATTAAAAAAAAAACAAATGATTTTTCAATGACAAATATTTTATATTAGAAGACACAGTATGCATGTATGTATATATATATATATATAGTACAGAACACTAACAATAATTTTTGGTACCATCTTTATAAACGATTACATGCACACGATAATCACGTACAGTGCCTTTTTTTTTTCCTTTTTTTACAATACCTTTCTAACGACTGTCATAATTTTGTACGTATTCACGTGATTACCACCAGTTAATTAATCTGCTGTATATATACAATAATTCAATAATTACGCATACGTTGGCTATTGTACTTGGCAATTGTGCGATAAAAGGATAATTGAAGAACTTCATCTCGAGGAAAATAATCTGCGCAATTGAATTTTCTCCTTTATACACTGTCTATTTTAAAGATGGATCGCTCCAGACGGAACTTATGTACGGAAAAAAGACTGTACAAATTTGCGGAAAGCGGGAAGAAATATTTGGGATGGAAAGTCGCGCGATGTTTTTTACACGGATCGTATTACAACGATGAGTCCTGAAAAGAATAATAACCTATTCGCGTGACTCGTCCGAAGCGATACATTCTCCTCCGTAAAACGTATCACCTTAAACCTTACGTAAAACGTAATTATGGTGTTTGCTACGTTATTCTTCGTCTATATAACATCTACGTCGCTTTGACGATTAAAGGTGGTAAACCTTTAAGATGTACCAATACACTTTCTTACGTAACATCGATTACATTATCTGCTACGGTATAGTATCGATCCTTGCTGGATCTGCTGAGCGAAGGACTGTCAAAATAATGCATATAATATGCTATAGTTAGTTGTTTAATTAAATCGAGAAACGATAACTTTTTTTTTAGATGCGATATATTAATCGTTTCTTTTACGTCAAATTTATATTTTACATATTTTTTTCTTTTTTTTTTTTTTCTCTTTTTTCTCAACATAAGAGAGATCGTGTAATAAATTGGTGTATTAGGAACGGTCGTCAATCCTAGAGGAATCTCTCAAGAATAACATTCTTCTGATTTTTATCGGAATCACTGCGATTACGATTAATTGGTTAAAGTAATAAAATTGCAAAGTGAAACTTGTTCTAATCTTGAAAGAGGTTTATCAAATAAGTTAAAGAAGTTATTTACTCAGTTATAACGTAACGATGATATATCGCCACCGGGCAATCCACGTGCTTAGCAAATCCGTGTATATAATTAATCTTAAATTTAATCGCTCGCCATATAACAGGCGAATCTATTGTCATGCTTTTAGATTCGTACATCTTACTGTATATAATTAGTCTATCCGTTCCCAAGGCACCATGTTTTCGATCCTTGCGCCAAAGCGTTAACATTTTTTTTTTTTTTTAATCTGGCCTTTATATATATATATACTTTTTTTTCTCCTTCTTCTTTTTGATCCTAATTCACAAATATATCCTGAATTTTTCTTCAGATCAGACCAGACACGATTATCAGAAATTAAAATTTATTGAAAATACGATTTCCTCCTTACAATCATACTAAATCATACTATTGTATTTTATATATATATATATTTTTTTTTAAAGTTAAATTTAGTTATGCATTTTTGTACAAGTACAGAAATAAAATGTTCGTTTCAATGTACAATCGGCACATACATACATAATTTTGCGTACCTACATCGTGTCACAAGACAGGATGTTAAATAATACACCTGTAAAATGCAAAAGGACTTGTATACACTTCAAACTTGTGCGCGATAATAATATACATACAAGAACTATATTCCCAACAAAACTTCTGATATTACTGATAATAAAAAATTAAATTAGGAACGAAATTCAATTGAAAATCATTCATGATTAAATGTAATCAACGTACCCTTTGCCAGAGATCCACATCCACAATTGAATCGCTTAATTTTTTTTTTTTCCTTTTAGACAAAAGAAGCTTCTCTAACACGGGGATGCAATTGAATGGAATTGGCATTTCTTTTTTTTTTCTTTTCTTTACATAACGTTACACAGTCGGTATGTACAAAGATATTATATACTTAAATTTCAAATCGGCGTGTGTACGTATACAGGGAGATACAATGGTCAAGTATTTTTTTTTTTCCTCTCTTTCTAATAATTCCTCCTAAAATTCCTCTACGTAATATATAATTTACTTACATTTCAGCATCGTTTCGGCACACGTCTTTACACGGTTCCCTGACACACGGTTCCCTCTAATCTCCCTAATGTACGAAATCTTCCTCGTTCAATATCGGTACTTTATCGCTTTTCTGGTTCACCCGTAACGTGGCGCCCCATTTCGCGCCCCTCCCCGCCTCCGAGGTGGCCATCAGTATCGAGTAAGAGTTGGGGCTCGCCGCCTCTTTGCTGTAGTGAATCCCGTATAGAAAGTATATCAACATCCCTGTAACAATTTCTTCCAATTAATTTTCACGTCCCGATCTTTCAAGGAAGGATCGACTCACCGACTACCATCCAAACGAGGAATCGCAGCCACGTCAAAAGCGACAAATGGAACATCAAGCCAATGTTGAACAAGATGCTGAGGGCTGGTATAACGGGTACCATCGGGACGCGGAATTTACCGGTGGGGGGAGATTGTTGGTGGGCGATGATAACGAAAAGGCCTGTGGAATTGAATTGAACACGAGTTGATAAAGAATCTGAGATCGAGAAAATTCGAAAATTCCTCTTCTTACTTCCGATCAACAAGAGGATGACGTTTGCCAGGACGAAATAGTCCCACAACGCGGGGGCAAAGTACGTTTGGGATATCAGTATGAAGAGGAAACACAGGGAGATGCAGCCCGCCGTGTATATCATCACGGAACCCGTCACCACATCCCCTGGTTTGCAACTGCCCAGGAAGTTGGCCAGCCAAATGTATCGGGATTTAAGCTTACCCGTGCCTTCGCTCAAGTCTAGGAGCTGCAAAGTTAAATTTATATATAATATGTGTATATAATAAAATAAATGTAAATGTAAATGTAAATGTATATACAAATCACGTGCCTCGGATTCGGCAGACGTGACGCTGTTGCAATCGCTGTTGGAGTCTGCCCCCTCGGTGGGTGGCGACGTCAAACTGCTCGGGGTGCCGGCGTTGGACGGGGAGGGTGTGACCTTTTCAGGCCGATATCTGAGGATGATGACGCTGGCCGAGACGATGGTGTAGGCCAGGAACGTGCCTATGGACATAAACTCGACCAAGTGTTGAAGGTCGAAGAGCAAGGCGATTAAGGCACTGAGGAAACCGCTGATGGCCAAATTGAGGACGGGTACTTGGGTACGGTTGTTAATGTGGCCGAGGAAGCCGAACAGTAGACCGTCGTTAGCCATTGCGTACATTATCCGCGGCAACGAGAACAAAGATCCGAACAGGGTTGTCGTCATTCCGCACAATGCCCCAATACTGTTGAAAAATAATCATTTTCGATTATTATTGTAATACAAGGAATTTATTATTCGATCCCTCTTGCCTTATCACGTATTTCGCCCATGGTATCCCAATCGACGAGAAAGCCTCGGGAAGGGCAGCGGTGGGATTGATCTTCCAATAGGGTATGACCAGGGTGAGAGCGGCGCCAACCAATACATATCCAACAGTCACGATTGTCATCGAAAATAACGTTGCTCGGGGTATGCTGTATGCAGGATCGCGTGCCTCTTCCCCGGAAGTAGCGATAGAATCGAAGCCGACATACGCGTAGAAGCACGTCGCAGCACCTATTTATATATGTATAAAGATGGTATTCGCCGCATAAATGAATAAGGGAATACCTGCTAATACGCCTGTGAATCCATAGGGTAAGAACCCTCCATGCTCGCAACTCCAATTGGAAAGTTTCGCGTAGGCGAATCCTAATCCGATCACCAATCCCATCACCCCAAGATTCACGAGCGTGAGCAAGGAGTTGACCGTTGCCGAACTCTTAACGCCCAATGTTAGCAGCATCGCGTAAAACAGGCATAACGCGGCGGCTAAAACGTCTGGAACGCTTCCAAGCGGTTCTGCCATGGTGTACCCGTGCATTATTCGACGGCTGTAATTGCTGATCGATCCCCCTGCCAAAGAATCGACATATCCGCTCCAAGCCCTTGCCACGGATGCCGCGCCTATTCTCCGTACGGAAAAAATTTCATACGCATCAATTCTATCGATCTGTGGGATGAATTCGAGGGGATAATTAATTTAAAGGGATCGTCTTTACCGATCATGTGCTCTAATATAATGTTCCATCCGATTACGAATGCCCAAAATTCACCGACAGAGATGTACGTGTAAACGTAAGCGCTACCAGCTTTAGGAATTCGTGCACCAAATTCAGCGTAG
This sequence comes from Apis mellifera, assembly GCF_003254395.2. NCBI lineage: Eukaryota > Metazoa > Arthropoda > Insecta > Hymenoptera > Apidae > Apis > Apis mellifera. The sequence continues at coordinate 2,893,614 of NC_037650.1, forward strand.
CACAACGCTGCTAATAAAGAAGCTATACCGGCGAGTAAAAAGCTTAAAACTACGCCTGGGCCGGCCGTGTCGCGAGCTACTGTTCCTGTCAAAACGTAGATTCCAGCGCCAACCATATGACCAACGCCTGGAAGATAAATTTATATATGTATATAACATATAAATATATATATGTCAAATGTTGTAAAGTAGAGTGAGAATTTTTCATATTATTTAACTTGATATATAAGGAAGTAATAAGTACGGAAATACGTAATATAGTACTGTGTATGCAATTGTATTATTCCGGTTAGGAAACTACTTTATCTCGTACGACGATAGGTGGCCGTGCATGTCCTTACGATTGAAAATGAACGAGAAAAGGATATGCTTACCGAGTAGAGTAATATCGAAGGTGGAAAGACATCTTTTCATCGGAGTTTCGAGTAAATCTCCTTGGAGTTTTTTCGTGCGATTCATTTTGGTACATAAACCGGACATAACGTGTCCGAGGATCATTCGGCGTACCGATGGCATTTTCACTTATTTTAAACATAACTTCTCTTAGAATTTTCTTGTCAAACAAATATTACATTCCTTGGAAATTGCAATGCGTTTCACACGAGTAATTCGTAACTCGAGTTTACAAATTTTTCGTGAATCAAATGTCAAAACTGCTGATTATCGTTACCGATAAGGAACATTTGAGAATGGACGTTTGTTTAGAAAACGCATTGCCATTCCGCCAATCGTACGTTTAATAAATTATTTTTCTACTTACATGGAATTGATTATATTCGTTTCGATTCACAATTGTTCGAGGCTTGACCGATTATGACAAAATCTAAACTGCAACGAACGAGATTACGACGGACGCTGAAATCTACGAAGAAGTCGCATGGCGCCTCCGTTAGCACGCAGGCTCGGATGTTCGATCGATTCAGCTGTGATAAAACTATTTATGTCATTCGACCACAAGAATATGAATGAATATTCTTTTAATTGACATTGTCGCGATAATATAGAAGAACTTGTCCTACCGTATCTCCTCATATCTAATCAATTGGAAATTGATTTTCTTTTTATTCTTTTTTGACCTGATACGTGATTATTTATTTCTAGGAGACTTACTGAATTTAGCTCTATGTGTGAGAAAAATGATTATCGATAAATTATAATGTTACGATCGATTTATATTTTAATTTACAATTAAAAATAATTTATCATTGTATATTAATTAATTATTGTTCGATATAATATACGTGAGAAAATGCTATCTGACAAATATTTCTATATCTAATGTAAAAGAATTCTATCATATTTTGAATACTACTTTTAAAAATTATACTATTGAATTTTTTTTTAATTTACAAATTGTAAAATGAATTTTATTCATTAGAATGTACATATATATATATATATATATATATATATATATATATATATATATATTTTAAATTCTTAAAATTATACCATTCAGATGATGCAGGATAGCAATAACTCCATATGGGGGCAGCACCGTCTATGTTGTAATATATACTACAAACTTTTGTTCGATATTGGAAGTATTTGGAGCATTTTGTTAGATGTAAAGTAACTTCTTGAAGGGTATTTGTGTAAGGTAGATTCGCTTTTAGTAATCGCTCTAAAATATCATTCGAATAGTGAAATAGTGTTTGTACATAAAGTATATGTATTTAAACATTCTTCGACATATTAGTAGGTTACGAAGGTGTTCTAACCTCATTCTTTACGTTTAAACAGAAAAAATAAATATAATAATTCAATGGAAAGGATTTTTTAATAGCTTTGAAACGATCTTGTTGATATTATACGATATATTTTTACATTTTGCACATCATATTTATTATTGTAATTGATATAAATAAAACATAATAGGCTGTGCAATTGACTTTTTGTCATATATATATATATGTATATATTTTGTGTCTTCATTCAAAATGTGTTTATTAACAATGTATTTTATTGATATTTAATCGTGCAAGTGATAAAATATGTTTCTTTGAATCGAAGAGAAACTGTGGAATAATGATGATTGCATTAAAAAGTAGAATAATTAAAGATGATTCGTGAATATATGATTCGCTTGAGTTCTTTGCTGTTTTAGCATAAGAATAAATTTGGGGTACATAAGTGATAATATACTCACATTTTGGCACAGAATAAAATAAATATGAGTTATCACCGTGGAGGGGGTAATAAGCCAAAAGGCTTTGGGTTTGCCGGCTTTCAAATGACTGGCACAAAGAGAAGTGGTTCTAACGTACCACCACCTCCACCAAATTCTGCTCTAAGCAAACAAGGCTATCATACTATGAATTCCATCACTGAAAATGCTTTATCTGCATGTTGGGGAATGCCAAAGAAACGTAGCAAAACTGAGGAAGAGTGAGTATAAATATAAAGAAATTAGAAGAGATCAAATGCAAAGACAAATGCAAAACTAACGGGTAAAATTAGATATTTTGAGGATGACGATGATCCTCCACCATACTCCTTGGAATATATTCCGGCGCCTGGATCTCCCACTTATGATTGGATGAAAAAATCAACACCAAAGGAAGATAGCGATAGTGAAGAAGATCCTCTAGATGCATTTATGGCTGGTATAGATGCGGAAGTTAAAAAAAATAATTACGAAGCTCAACTGGCTGAAGATGAACGAAAAGAAGAGAAATCTAAAGGATTCAGAGCGGATATTGATGGTGAGGACGATGAAGAGAGTTATTACAGGTAAGAGTTCTATTAATTTTCTTAATGTGTTATAAGAAAAAAAATTCGAGAAAAGAAATAACGAATTATTGATTAGGTATATGGAAGAAAATCCAACCGCGGGTTTGCAACAAGAGGAATCTGATCAAGAGATCGAATACGACGAAGACGGGAATCCAATCGCGATTCCAAAAAAAAAGGAGATAGATCCTTTACCACCTATCGATCATAGCGAGATACAATACGAATCTTTCGAGAAAAATTTTTATAACGTTCACGATGAAATTGCTAATTTAAATAAGCAACAGGTTGACGATTTAAGAAAAACTTTAGGGATAAAAGTATCTGGTCCATCCCCGCCAAATCCGGTCACCAGTTTCGGTCATTTTGGTTTTGATGATGCGTTGATCAAAGCTATTAGAAAAAACGAATATACTCAACCTACTCCTATTCAAGCTCAAGCAGTTCCTGCCGCACTGAGTGGCAGAGATATAATAGGTATAGCAAAAACTGGTAGTGGCAAAACAGCAGCTTTTATTTGGCCAATGTTGGTTCACATTATGGATCAAAGAGAATTAAAGGAAGGTGACGGACCTATCGGTTTAATTCTTGCTCCTACAAGAGAATTGTCGCAACAAGTAATCATAACGTTAATATAATATAAATACTATCTCCTAAAGACAAATTCATGGAGTATATTTTATTCACAGATTTACCAAGAAGCAAGAAAATTTGGAAAAGTATATAATGTTCAAGTATGCTGTTGCTATGGCGGAGGTAGCAAATGGGAACAAAGTAAAGCATTGGAAGGAGGTGCAGAGATAGTAGTCGCAACACCGGGTAGAATAATAGATTTAGTTAAAATGAAGGCTACAAATTTGACCAGAGTAACATTTTTGGTATTGGATGAAGCTGATAGAATGTTCGATATGGGTTTTGGTAAATATATTGTTATATTATCGTTTAATAATATTATAATATAGGAGAAAAAAAAATCTTTTTCTTCATCGATTTTGTGCGGTTGTTGGGAAACTTGCAGTCAGGAAAGTTTCTATTAATAATACTTTTATTTTGTTTGTTACCGCTCTGTTTAATTCCAGAGCCGCAAGTGCGTTCTATATGTAACCATGTAAGACCAGACAGGCAAACATTGTTGTTCAGTGCAACTTTCAAAAAGAGGGTAGAAAAGCTTGCTAGGGACGTTTTAACGGATCCAGTTAGGATAGTCCAAGGGGACGTCGGTGAAGCGAATGCCGACGTCACACAACACGTGATAGTGTTCAATAATAATCCAACCGGTAAATGGACATGGTTATTGCAAAATCTGATTGAATTTTTAAGCGCTGGTAGTTTATTAATTTTCGTAACTAAAAAGGTCAGCAACTGTGACATAGCTTATCAGATGAAACCAATAATCGATCAATTTTTCTAATTGTTCTTCCTTTTTTATAGCTCAATGCTGAAGAACTTGCGAATAATCTTAAATTAAAAGAATTTGATGTTTTACTTTTGCATGGTGATATGGATCAAATTGAAAGAAACAAAGTAATAACGGCTTTTAAAAAAAAAGAAGTCAGTACATTAGTTGCTACTGATGTTGCCGGTAATTATATTCTTACTTTAAATTCAATAATTTTATTAATTAATTTCATAACTCGTTTCAATCTCTCCTTCTAGCTCGAGGTTTGGACATTCCACATATCAGAACCGTTCTTAATTACGATGTCGCTAGAGATATCGATACTCATACACATAGAATAGGTAGAACAGGTAGAGCAGGTGAAAAAGGAACAGCATATACTCTTGTAACGGAAAAAGACAAAGAATTTGCTGGTCATTTAGTTCGAAATTTGGAGGGTGCGAATCAAGAAGTACCAAAGAGCCTTATGGATTTAGCAATGCAAAGTGCTTGGTTTCGCAAATCAAGATTTAAAGGTGGAAAAGGAAAGAGTTTAAATGTTGGAGGAGCTGGACTTGGATTTAGGGGAAGACCGGAACCTTCTTCGACATCGGTGTTTATTTATTAAAATCTGTTTTGAATTTTCTTTTCAAATTTGTTTATGATGTTTAAAATCTTTAAATTTAATTAAATTATCATTTAGAGTTGCAGTTCCTCATCACAAGGATCGAAGGACATAAGTGAAGTTGTTAAAAAATTAGAAAGACACGGACCAGGTAGTGATCGGTTATCAGCCATGAAAGCTGCATTCCGTAGTCAATACAATTCTCAAGTAAATTTCGTTTCAATATATAGAATAAATGATCATTTACATAGAATACAAAATTTCGAATGATATGTGAGAATTGATTTTCAGTTCCGGGCATCATCAGATCACACGTGGGAACAAACTATTACGCGACCTTCAGTGATAATGCCTCCACCACCTCCTGTACCTCCAAAGCCAAATACGGAACAATCAAAAACTCAGGATACACAAGCTTCCGGAGGAGAGAGGAAGAGAGTGAGAAAAAGTCGATGGGAATGAATATTGGTGACCGAGAAAAAGATGCTGCAATTATTTTGTGTATATTAATATTATTATCGCTAATAATATGTGCGATGAATGCCGAATTGTTTTTATATTATAATAAGATTTAATTTTACCAAATCTTTGTCCAATTAAAATTTCTTTCTTTACCTTTATCACATTTTGGAAGAATTTAAAATAATAATATAGAATAATGGATACTTTTCGTTTCGAAAATGAAGAGGAACTGATTCGTATGAATTGAAGGAGATCCAAAACCGATGCAATGCGATCCTTAATTGTAAGAATTTTTTATTGTCGAGATATCTTCGATACAAAATTGAACGAATCATTTAAAATTTAAATGAGATATACTATAAACCGAATCTTTTTAATAACCTAATTACTACTACGACATAATGATGTTATCATTTTTGTTATGCCAATTAAAAATGTATTTAAACGAGTTCCTACAAATAGCATAGAAAAAATTAATAGAAACAAAATTGTATCATAGAAAGATAATCTCTGATGAATGAGCAATTTTTTTGAACGCAAAATTCGCATTCTTTATATAACATACAATTAAGCTCAGCTTTCCATTAATTCACATTGAATCTCTTTAAAATTGACACAATCGATACTTCCTTCCTGTCATTCGATCGGTATACCATTTTTCGGTTAATTAAAATCGAAAATTAAAAGTTTCTTGGTTATTCAAATACATATAATGTATCCACGTGTTCATCGATACTACGCACTTGGAAAAAAAAGTAGTTCTCGAAGATCGCTCAATATGGAGATTAAGTCAAGGATAAGGCTATGACGATCAATCACGTTCGATCGCCTTCTTTGATCACGCAACGCCCAGATGGGATGTTAATGACAGGTTTGTCGTTCAAGCATTTGATGACACACGTTTGCAGATTATTTATCCGCCAATTTGGTCCACTGAAAGATGACTACGTTACGAACGTTTATCAAGGATAAATTGCAAGTTGATCCTAGTCAAAGAATTCGCGTAAAAAGAAGTGATTCGATTTCCGATATGAATCACCATAATATTGGAAAAGGCCAAAAATTTTGAAATCAGTCTTCATGGAAGGGAAATCTATTTCTATGGATTAATATATTGAGGCATGGCAGGACTGCTTTTCCTTCTAATCTTTCCATTTTGTTGCGATCCGTTTAACTGACCGACAGCCTTCTTATTCGCATCGTTGTTTTTGCTAAATTTCTCCATCGCTCTGTTGTAAGATCCCGTGCAAACTCTGCCCCAGAGTCTTTTGTCTTCCGTATATTGTTTGTTTTTTCCTTCGCTTGAAGTTCTCTGAATCTCGGTTCTTCGTTGAACTTTGCCAAAATCTTCTTTCTCTAAAGACACGTTCGATCCCACTGTACTTCGTTGAACATCTTCCCAGGAGGCGTTCGCATCGGAATGTATACTAGAGGGCGTTGGACAACTGCTCTCACTGGACATCGAAGAAGATCTCGCAAAGGAAGGTGATACAACTAATTTCATTTTGTGATCTTCTTCCTTGGGATTCAAAGTCAAGGGTGGTTCGCTTTGTGCTCGACTACTTGACCGGTTCTCCCCTTCGTTCTTCTCCTGATTATCATTCAATGGCAAATTATCGTTTAAAATTATTTTCGTAATCGACGTTCTTTTTCTTAAATTTTCCAAATTCTCTTTCGGATTATTTTGACAATTATCTACCCGTTGTAAAATATCTTTTAAATTTACATTGATATTCTCTGTATTATACGTTGATTTTGTTCGATCCATATTTTGTATCTTCGGATTTTTAACGTTCGTTGTTACAAAACTTGTCTTTTTAATCGAATCTTGAGAATCATTTTTAACATGGCACGCCATTTCGGGATAAATATAATTTGGTAATCTTTCTTTTTGACGAGTAGCGATCACCGAACGATCCGGATTATTTAACGTCTTTTGAAGCTTGTCATTGACCGTTTCCACTACATTCGACTTGGCTCCTTTCACGCACTGTTTGTACTTCTCATCAATCGTTGTATCGACGTTTTCTTGAACCGTGGCTTCCGCAAAAATAGAATCTCCATTGATTTCTATTAACGGCAATGGACTCGACCATTCGGATGATATGCGTTCGTCTGATCCTTTGCTCTTCTGCTCCTCCATGCTATCAGATTTCCTCGTGCCATTTTTGGAATCAATACTAATGACGTTATCCTCATCTTCATCTTCATTGGCCGAGTCGACGAAATTCTTCAAAATCCCCTCGTCTTTTTCGTTCTTCTTTCTCAATTCCTCCCAATTTTTTCGCGGCTTGTAACTCGTTTTCCGTCTCACGATCTTGCTCTCGCTGATGTTAATGTCGGGTATGAACAGTCTCAAAGCTTTCGTCCCGGTCGGGAAAGTGACCTCGTTCACTCTCTTCTCGGTCATAATTGCTTCTAAACTCGTCCTCGAGGCGACTTCTTGATGTTTATTAAAGGCAGACACGAGTTGGGCCACGGTGTACTTTGGCTCTTCGGTTTCGGATTCGGTCGATCGATCTTCCTTATCGTCCGATGTTCCAGAGTTGTTTGAGTGACTCGAAACGTCGGAGTGTTGCCGTTGACAGGGTCGTTTTCCGGCCACGAGGCTCGACTCGGTGTCGCGGTTCACCGGCGTTTCGTCCGAGTCCTCGGTCAACGTGTCCGATTCGATCGATTTCAACGAATCCAAATTCTCCTCCGACTCGAACGCTGCTCGGTCCCTCGATTCCGCATCTTCTCCTCGCACCTGCGTGTATCGATTGTCACCCGCGACTTCCTCATCCGTCTTCATCGACTCGTCTTTCTTCTCGTCCGTAACGTGCTCCTTCCTCTCGATCAATCCGGAAACATCGTCATAAGATCGGTGATCTCCCACGTTGGACGTATCTATTTCAGCACCTAACCTCTTAAAAATCGGCAATATATCCTCGGTTCTGGCTCGCTGGTAGCTCTTCCTTCTCCTAAGTCTAAGACACTCGAGACTTCTGTATATATCCAATACCCCTTGAGACTTGGACAACGATCTCAATCCGTACAGTTTCTCGCGCGACTTGCTGATCACGGGATTGATTATCATCCGAGGCTGCAACGAAGAATTTCTGGCCGATGAGTTTTCGTTGAGCAAACACGCTTGGGACTGGATTCGATTCAAGCTACGTATTCTGGACAAAAGTCCACGGCTGAGGCTGTGATTCAAGTTGGCCTGCGACCGACTTTGCGCCCGATCGAGCAACCCTTGAGTTTGCTCCTTGTTCAGCAAACAGCTCTGACTCGCGCAGCTAAGATTCGTTCTCGACGAGTTCAAACTCGTTCGAGAATCGGCCGGGCTCGGAAAATCTTCCCCGCTACCCTCGAGACTAGATCGGCTTCCGGTGAGCCGATGACTAAGGCACATCTCGCTCTGGCTCAACAAGCAATCTTGCAAGCTTTGGTCGGGATGACTCGATGATTCTTGGCCGTCGCACGACAGATTCGCTTGACTGCTCGCCTGGCTCAAAAGCGCCGCCCTCCTTAGATTCTCCCGGCTGACAACTCGTTCGAGAAGGACCTCTCTCGATTTCGACAGGTACCTTCTGAGATGAGGCGACGCTTGCGTAGGCGCGCCGCGCAGCCAATCGTGACGCAGGCATTGTTTCGCGGTCATTCGTGCACTGAAACACACGCCATCTCGTTATGATTTATGATTTTTATAAGTGACGATGGAATTCGAAACACTTTTATTTTTAATAATATGTAAGATAATCAGAAAGAAGATTTCAAGTTTAACCTAGAATTATTCAGCACAATCGTATCTATCGAGATCTTCTGTTCCAACAATTGGTAAAGAAGATCGCTACGGATAAGATGCCAGATTATACGTAAGTAATGTGCAATTCAGATGACAAATAAAATTATTGATTCGATAGAAATATAAGTTGTGACTATACTTTTTATAATTGAAACAAAAAAACTTCATCTTCTTCCTAATTCAAAATCTAAAATTTTTTTAGAAAAGCTCGATAAGACTTGAAAGTTTCTTTATTATTTAAAACTTTTGAAGATTTGTAAAAACATTTAAAGAAAACTTTTAGATTTCAAATGATCGTTTGATTATTGGATTTACCTCGGGTCCAGCACCAAAAGCCTCGCGACGAAATCTTTCGCCTGCGCCGATATGTCGCCGAACAATTCCTCGGGAAAGTCTACCTCGCCCAGGGATATGTTCTGGAACGTTTCTTGATCGGTTTCACCGCCGAAAGGGGAGAATCCCGTTAAGAGAACGTACGTCGTTACACCCACGGACCTTGAAAAATAATTGCAAACGATTCCATAAACGATTCGATATCGGGATGTAAATTTAACAATCCGTGTGTTTACGTACCACATGTCCGCGGCCAGAGTGATCGGTTCGTAGTGAAGAATTTCGGGTGCTGGAATTTTAAAAAAGAAGAAATTTCGTCGAAGCGTGGTTTAGGTCGAACGGTCATGATATCATCACATATATTTTTATTTTGGGAGAAGAAATCGATCGACGACCGCCTCGTGGGCGGTGATTGGCCGCGATAGACGGAAGCTGGCCCAAAGTTGACAGCGTTTCACCGTTGCCGTTTGTTGAAAAAAACGTTGGGTCGCGATTATTACACGTCGTTACGAGCGAGTTTTCTCAAGGCGCAAAGTTAATAAAATTCCCGTGGCGAGAATTAATTCGACGAGGCAATTCTCATGAATAAAGCATCGGGACACGATCACGATTATCCGTCCTCGCGTTCATTTCGAGAAACGTTGAGCTCGATTAAGATATTCAACGATACGGAGCTAGCTCTGTTATTCGACGAATCGATACGATCAACGAGGATAATGGGGCGCGTCAATTATTACATCGTTAAATATGCAACCTACGAGCCTTTCATTCAACGACATTTTGCTCGAGAGATATTGCGTTCGAGGGAAACTTGATGTCGAGAAGTCGATCATAGCCACGAATATATTTTATTATATTTCTTTTCGATTCGATTTTATCCAACGGTTATTAAACAATGACCAACCGGACAGATAGTGTTGGATACGTGTTGCGACAGGTTTGAACAAAATATAATATAATTTTACATACTGGATGCACGCTGTTTCTTGACTTGTTCGTTCGAACTCGATAGTGGCACATATCCATCACTACCCAGTATTTTTCGTTAATAGTGTTGGATATGTGTTGCGGCAGGTTTGAACAAACGAAAGATCGAAGCAATGCGTGTCAAAGCTGATTAGTTTATTCATTGTTCGTTGAAATATAAAATACAATATAATTTTACATACTCGATGCACGTTGCTTCTTGACTTGTTTGTTCGAACTCGATAGCGACACATATCCATCGCTACCCGGTATTTTTCGTTAATAGTATTGGATACGTGTTGCGGCAGGTTTGAACAAACGAAAGATCGAAGCAACGCGTGTTGAAGCTGATTAATTTATTCAATGTTTGTTGAAAAGTACAATATAATTTTACATATGGATACACGCAGTTTTTTGACTTGTTTGTTCGAACTCGATAGCGACACATATCCATCGCTACCCGATATTTTTAATAGTGTTGGATACGTGTTGCGGCAGGTTTGAACAAACGAAAGATCGAAGCAACGTGTGTCGAAGCTGATTACTTTATTCATTGTTTGTTGAAATGTAAAGTACAATATAATTTTACATACTCGATGCACGTTGCTTCTTGACTTGTTCGTTCGAATTCGATAGCGGCACATATCCATCGCTACCCGGTATTTTTCGTTAATAATAATAACTCGTCAACGAAATCAAATGGAAAGTTTTCGTAAAGAAAAAAGTTGCTTAAAATCGGCTCAAGAATCGCTTCGATTAAACCTTGTCGGCCGATTCCTGGTCGACACATCGCGTACTTGAAACGAGCAAAAATAAACATCGAAAAAAAAATTCTCCTTCTCTTCCTGCTGCCGGATCCGATATAATTAGGTTTATTAAAACTCGATCCAGTTTCAGTTTCAGACTCGCGATCGCGTAATGAGGCTAACGTGTCAATTAATATCGATTATGCTCGCGATCTCGCTCAAGAACAAGAGATCGTCAATTAACGGAGGCTAAGATATCGATTGGTGGCAATTAACCGGGAGCAAAGTGCCGACACACGCCTGTTTACCTGTCCGTTCGCGGTAAACTCGAAAAGTAATGCGAGCGATTCATTATCGCTTCGATATATCGACAACGCCTATTATTTATACGTTTAATCGAAAATTGAGAGGCTGAAACGAGAGGCTTCCACTCGTCACACATATATACCTTTCTTATTCGTGATAAGATCGATAAAGATCGTCATCATCGAGAAAAATTGCTTACCCACGTAATCCGGTGTACCGAGGATCTCTCTCACCTCCGTCCCCTCTAATATCACTCTCGAGATCTCGAAGTCGCACAGCTTCACCTCGCATTCCGGGAAAGTGCCCATCATCACCAAATTTTGCGGCTGAAAAAGTATCGATCGATATATAATGTAATTCGATATATATGTCTTTCTCTCCGATATCAATTAGTCGCGTTTAATTGAGCCTTTAATTCAGCTCAAAAGCGTTTCTTTTTTCTTTTCTTCTCTTAATCGGATCTCGATCGTAAGTAAAAGACGCGTAAACAGCCTGTATACGATCGAGCGGCGTACTTTTCGTCTTGTGGCAATGAACGAAAAATGAGCTCGTTAATATTTTTTATGTACCCGATTATCGCGCGATCAAATTTAATTATAAACAAGCTCCCTTATTGTTCGACCGATTTTCCTCCTGTTTCATGCCCGTTTCTCCTTATTAAGACGTAAGCCGTTTACCGGAGACAGATTTTTAAATGCTTAATAAACTTGCTTGTCTCTCTCTCTTTTCTTTTTTTCATTTTTTTTCAATTACCATCATTTCCAAAAGGATCTTGACGTTATAATACACGGTTATGAGATATTCTGTGATCGATTCTGTTCTTATTCTATAATGTAATATTAAATTGAAATACATCAGAGATTTCTCATTCCGCGACAATATAATTCCTTATACGTTATATGGACGAGATATTCTTTATTATTCCGTCCACGTGATGGAGTACGTATATAATATCGTGGAACATCACACCAGCGCCATTGACGAGATATTCCGCGACGTCACGGACCAATACTCGCGAGACATCTCGCGGATATATCTTATCCATGCCGTCTCCCAGACGATATATATTATGCCGCGAGATATCTCGTCCGCACGAACTGGTGGTACTGCGTCGTCGTTCGAGTAGTATCTCGCCTGGGGCATCGTATAAACTATATTCCGTCGCGTAATATCTCATCCGTGGCGTCGTATAAAGTATAGTATCGCGGAGGATCTCGTCCGTGACGTCATATAAGGTAGAGCGTCGCGGGATATTTCGTCCGTGATGTCATGCAAAGCATACACCAACTATCTCCGTTCCGTTCCGTTCCGTTCCGTTCCGTTCCGTTCCGTTCCGCGGCTTCGTATCATAAATTACATCGTATCGTAGGGGAATACGTAGGGTCGCCGAATAATCTCCCGATTCGCGATTACAATGCTTTTAAGCTAATGAGAAATATTGCGCCGATAGATCCGAGTGATTCACGCCGAGTGATTATTGTATTCCAATCCGCGAAGGAAAGAAATTAGCTATGCCTGTACACGTTGTTTCCCCTCTCCCAAGCATCGCGATGCGTTTCGCGAATCCTCGATGATCCATGCACGATCCCAGATAAAAGATCTCGGCTCTTCGGTTCCATGCAAACGAGGCTGCAACCAACTTAATCGTCGTCGTTCCTTTTTTCTTTTCCTCGCGTCACGCTGTTGCTCAGCAGGATATCTCTGGAGGACGGGTGGGGGGAAGGAACTAAAGGAAGGGCGTCTCTTGCTACCGCGTCGCGACTATTTCTTCTCTCTTTCCCTCTCTCTCTTTCTTTCGCCACTTTTTCCTCGTTCCCCATTCACTCACGAGCGAGTAAAAGAGAAGGAGGAGTGGGAAGAGGATACGATACGATACGATACGATACGATACGATACAGAGTTGGGGAGTTGAAAACTGAGACGAGATTCTGCGGGGGGGGGGGGGGGAGGAGAGGAAAAGATCGGAGAGGAAACATCGCGGGCTCGTGATTCGCGCTTCATCGAGGAGAGGAGAGTACATAGCGATCATTTACATAAACACGGTAGATGCTGTTACGATAAATTCGTGCTCGCACGAAGGAATAGAATGGAATATTAAGTTTCCCGGTGGAAGCGAGCCACGAGGCTGGGATATCGAGGCTGCGTCCGAAGCGAGCGCCATTTTCTTTTTCTTTCTTTCTTTCCTTCTTTCTTGCCTCCGTGGGTAAAGGAGGAGGAGAGGGCGCTCGCGTTCGGTTTAAGTTGCGAGTGGCGTTCGATTGACGAGAGAATATGCGGGCAACCTATATCCTAGATCGAGCGTCTCTCGCGAAGCCTAGATTTCCCAACGGCCGGTTTCTTCGCGTTTCCTTATACACGTCACCCGTCGCGATTTCCCAGCCTAACAAGTACACGATTCGCGTTGATCGTTACGCTAGACCCACGCTCGTTGCTCTCGAATCACCACCGATCTGGTAACGATCTAACGAAATAATCGATCCGCGTTACGTAAGCGGCTTACGAGAAACAAACGCGGGCAAACATAGAGAACAAGAAGAATGTTTGGCTGTCACTCGGGAGGCTCTCCTCGGGGTCCTTGGAGATGCGAGCGCGTGGGCGGTTCGTATCTGAATATTCAAAGTGTATTCCCCCCCTCGATAGTAGTAGTGGACAGTCCCAGCGGTGGCACGCGGCTAATAAATAATGACAAAAGGCGTAAAAATAATTCTCTCGAGGAGATGCGCAATTTGCCCGCGAGAGGGAATCAAGGGGAACGAGACGATAAATCTTGCTATCGCTTCCTCGATGATCGACCTCTGTTCCTTTATTATTATTATTATTTTTTCGAATCCCACGCCACAATCTTTCAGCGTGGGCCGCCCAGAGAAGAATCTTCGGCCCTTCCTCCTTAAAATTTCGACTTGCAATAATCGTCGTGTTATTACGAAACAAACTCACGTTTGAAACAAACCAAGTTATCGCTCGAATTACCCGTATTACAAATGATTCGATTCATCTATTCGAGTTTTATTTTTGGATTGAATTTACAACAACCCGTTCCGTTCAATTTCCTCTCCCCCGCCGGAAAATGTCGCGAGATTACCTGCTCCAGTTACCTGCCGTCCACTATCTACACACGACGAGTGATTCATCGAGCGCAATCTAACAACGATCGCCTTCCTCGAGAAATCCCTCGATCGATCCTTGCCTATCTCCGAGTCACCGAGGAGGACCCGCTCCGTTCCTAGATCCTTCCTTTCTCTCTCCCGGCCAATTTCGCTCGCCGGTTATCAACGATTGCTCCAGTTATGGCGGCCAGACACGGCTCTATATATATATATATATGTATATACACATCTGGAGATAGGGACCAGGTGTGATTCACCTGGAGAGCAAGGGCGTGGTCACAGAGGAGCGTGGGGTCTCTGTATCCGAGCGCGGTATTCCGAGAGAGAATTTTCGGTATCGGCGGACGAAGGTGTGTCGATCGAGAAATTCGATTCGGCGGCGCACGCACACGACGCGATGCGCTCGAGCGCCCGTCCCTCTCCCCTTAATACGCGCCCCACTATACCCAAATACGGCGCTTCGGAGCGTTTATGGAGCGGTGGAATAAGAGCGGATTCGCGCGTGATCCACGGATGATCATTGGCCGAACGGGAGGCGGCCAAGAATTCGCCAACCGTTCGCCAAGGTTCCCTTCACGGCGAATTAAATTCGCCCAACTTTACGATCGAATTGTCTCGCGCCTTTTGTTCGACCGCGTCGAAACATGTCGCGGATTAACGCGGATCGGGAGAAGTTTTTCAGGTGGTTCCGCTTCGCCGGATTCTTAATCGCGAATTCCCTTTCTTGCGGATCCGCAGAGAATTTTTTCTTTCTGCTAATATCATCTCAAAAATCTTCATGAGAATGCAATTTTGTTCGTTCATATAAATTTATGAAAGGAAAGTAATTCAATAAAAATTCTTCATTTGATAAAATTGAATCGAAGAAGAAGAAAGTAAAGAGATAAGTGCAGTTCGATTCGCATACCCGCGAGAAATTACCATCGAAAGTAATGTACAAACGCGATACAAAAATTAACTGTAAGCTTCGAATTACAGTTCCATAATCTTTGGGATCCTCTTTGGAAAGGAGAGTACACGGAAAGCCAGGCAAGTACAGGCTGGAGTGGAGAGAAGGAACAACAGGCTTGCGAACGCAAATGCAAATAAGGGGATTCGGGGGTAAGAAAGGATTTACGCCGTCGATAAAAGTCGGCACGCGCTCGATCGCCCCGTAAAAACGTGCACGTGCAACCGCCTTGGTTCGAGGATCTTGTTCACTAAAGGCTCGTCGACCTTTCTCGTCGAATTTCTCGCGAGGATAACAACAATCCATTCTCCCGGCCAACTTTCCTCCAAAGTTTCGTTCCTCGCTCGATTCTCACTCGTATATACCCGTTATCGATCGCCTCGAACCGTTTTCATGCCGTTGCACGCCCGTTAAAAGCCGCGAGAAAGTCGTAAAAGTACGGCTCTCGTAGCGAAACCTCGAGTCCCGGGCGAAACTCTTAATTACGCGGACGTGATATTTTACGAGCGTGGGTCGCGCGGGCAAAAAATCCTCGAAACGGAGGATTCCGCGAAACCGGTCGTTATTGGTCGTTAAGAGCGAGGCAACGGTAATGCGGTGGCTCGAGAGACGAGTCGAGGAGGGGGGGGGGGGGGCTTTTATTCGACGACACGCCGCGCGTTGTCTCCTTTTCTGTTTTCTTCCTTTCTTTCTTCCTTTTTCTCTCCTTCTCTCTCTCTCTCTTTTTAAAACGGGCAGAACGTTTCCGCGATTGGAGAAATAAAAGGTGGCCGTGTATCGATAAATTGCGCGGCTACGCATCGCTCTTTCGTTTGCGCGAATATCTCGCGCTTGTATCTCCCCTTTGTCCGGCGTAAAAGGCAATTGCAATTTGTTTACCGGCCCCCTTATCGCGGAATCGGCTCGCTTCGATCGCAATTAAGAAGCTGATCATTTCGATGGTTTCGCGTGTTGGATAGATTGCTTGTTCCAATGTTTCGTATGAGAAAATTCATACAAGAAATGAGGAAGGAAAGCAAGTATCGATCGTTTCGTGAAGAACTCGGAAAGAGTATTAGGGACAGAATATCGCGAACGAGGAAGGGAGAAATTGGATTGTTGACTCGAATGTTACGATAGATTTTTTTCTTTTTTTTTTAGAGAAAGCTAGGAGAATTTCGGTTCGGAACTATGGTTCGACGGTATTGTATCGGGGCTCGGTTCCGGGATCCGGATATTCACGAGAAGCGTGACAAGTTCGTTTCGACCTTTTATGGGCCGAACTTACCTTGATGTCCAAATGGGCGATATTTCTCTGGTGGAGGTAGGCGAGTCCTTCCACTAGCTGCCTCACAAAGTGCACCACGTCACCTTCGAGGGGCACCAAATCGCCGTCGATGAGCGTCTGCATATCGCCTCCGGGGGCGCTGCAAAGTTCAAAGTTCGATCAGATCGAATAAATTGGGGAAATTCGAACGACAGAGAGACAACTCACTATTCCATCACGAGGATGATCTCCTTCGGGGTCTCGTACACGTCGTGGAGGCGGACGACGCGTGGCGATTGCGAGCACAGGGAAAGCAAAGCAATCTCGTGCCTCAACTCGGCGCTGCAATCCGCGTTGAATCGATTTCTCGAGGAATATTTCGCCGCGTACATGATCCCCGTCGATCGGGATCGACACCGATAAACTTTCGCCCATTGTCCGCTGCGAAACAAATACGGAATAAATTAATCGCCGGGGGGGGAGAATGGAGGGGGGAGAAGAAGGAGGAGGAGGATCTCTTAAAGCGCGCGATTAAAATACGCGCAGGCTCGTAAAGTGGCCGAGAGGACAGCCGTGAAATTAGCCGACAGCCGGATTTTTACGATCGCCTCCAAGAATTTCGAGCGCCTCTCTCGCCCGGCAAGGTCGACGCCGCGGCGCCTGGCAAGGCTGCGTTTTTAAAAACGACGCAGCTGTTAAACTTGGGTTGCGCAAAATGCGTCCCACACACACACACATCGTTCCAATGATAATGGAACGTCTTCTTCTTCTTCTTCGTGGCCCACGAATCTCGAGGCGATCGAGAATTCCCCCCCCCCCCCCTCGTTAAAAAAAATTCTCTTCCCCAGAGAGAGAATCCTTCTTCTTCTTTCATACCGGAAGCGCTCGCTTCGTAAATTTGCAGGGAGAAAGTAGACGCCCTTGCTTCGACGCCCGCAATCCTCCTCCTCCCCCTCCTCTCTCCTCCCTCGCAATTTCACCGACGTCCTTTTCTTTCCGGATAAGCGCGACAGTCGAAAAAACGAGGATCCGATAACGGGTGCAATTAACTTCAATCGTTTCGAATTTGAGGGAGGAGGGGGGCGCCTCTCGTTTTCCAGGGGCCTCTCTCACCCTCGATATCCGTACGCGAGTCAAGGCGAAGCGTTTCTGTGGTAAGTAATTAACCTGTGTATCGAACTCGTGGATACATCGCGCGCTATTGTTATATTAATTGTTGACACACGCGAAAAGAGAGAGAGAGAGTTGGGAAAGTTGGATTTATATATATATCCTTATACTATGTATTTCGTTCCCCTGAATTAATTCCCCTCCGTTTTTTGCGCGTCTCGACCTGTTTTTAACGAGGCAGTCGCGACTCGAAAAAACCACCCTTCGAAACTTGCTAATTCGAGGCGAGTAGGTTTGCAAAGTTTCCAATTCCCTTCCCTTCCTCCTCTGTTTTTTTCCAAACCGACTTTCCAAAGTTAAAGATGCGAAGTCACGGGCGGCAATTGCATTATGCGAGTTTATTAAAACTAATTTTAAATATTAACAGTATTTTGAATCGATGAAAAGTTAAAGGAATGTTTGCGACTACCAACGAACGTTGATTTCGACAGCCCCTCTGGCCCCTCAAGAGCACTCGAGTACCACCGACCAGATGGTGGCCAGAACAAGGACGATTCATCGGTGAGGAAAAAAAAAAAGAAAAGAAAAAGAAGAAAAATCGTCGCCTCGATATATTACATCGTCCCCGACGGGAGGAGGAAACGCTTACTTCGCGAACGGTTTCGGATCGATCTCGTAATGCTCCGTGATGGGCCCCGTCTTCACCACTCTGGCAAGCTGGGCCTCCTGGACGAGGACCAACCCCTCCTTCACGTGTTTCTCGCTCCACTGCACTCTGCACCTTCCCCTGCACCTCTCCTCGCTCCCCGCCCGCTCCTCCCCGCGCTTCGCCTTCGCGCACTTCCCCGACGAGGCCTGCAAGTTTCGACGCTGCGCCCGTGGAGACGTCCTCCTCGCGGATGACATGGTCGGTGACTGATGATGATGATGATGATGATGGCTCGTCTGATAGATCATCCCTTCCGTTAACGCCTCAACGAATCAACCATTACGACAGGTGGTGATGATCACCCGGGCCCGGACGGGCATCGAACGCTGCAACATTCAGATTCGTCGAGGAGAAACTTGAATCTCCCATAACTCGTCCCATATTCCTCGAAAATATATATTTTCTTATACCTCGATTTCCCGACTCGATATGTATATATATATATACGCGAGAAATTTAGAAGAATTTACTTTCTCGCCGGAGAGGAAGAGAGAAGAAGAAATGTGGAAGAAGTTTGGAACACAAGGTATATCTACGAAGACGAACGTTCACCGCATCTCGAGTTCACCGATAAGAGAAGGTCCGCGGCGAGGATGTTCGCATCTCGAGGTGAGCGACAGGGATCGCCGTTCCTGCGAGAGACGGTCGCGAGCTTGACGGCCGAGCGCCGCGGCAGAAACTGGCCACGAGTTGGCGAGAGACCACAAGCTTCGGCTACGTTTTCTTTCTTGCAGCCGAGCCGCTGGCCCATACACTTTACCTACCGCTGCCTCTCGTTCCCTCTCTCTCTCTCTCGAACCGTCCTCCTCCTCCTCCTTGGTCGCTCGTCTCCGGCCCCCGCCTCCCCTCCCCGCCTCTCCAGCCCCTCCTCCCGACTACATGCCCCCACTCCTCCCACCGCTAGTGGACACCGACCGACCGTCGCTGCTTTTAGCGCTGTTTACGCCGCTGCTCTCTGCGCTGGTCTTTGCGCCGCGTGACGTAGGTGGTATCCAGCACGCGATCCAGAACGCTTTCACGGGGAAAAAGAAAGGGAATCCTGGGCAATCGTGAAGGAAAATTGTAACGATTTTCCGTAATCTCTTTTTTCCTCGAGATATCTGCGAAAATAATTTATTCTGTTCTTCGAGTTCAACATCGTAAAGCTAATAAATATCCCAACGTGTCATAGCGGCGAATCGTTTGGATCTGCGGCACGATCAAGATCTCGATGACAGATATCAACGCAAAATATAACGGTTTAAACGTAAAATGCGGTTGATATTTCAAGCTTAATTCATAATTCCTCGACTTTTTGTCTCCATTATGTGCACAATATGTAAATTCATGATTATATAGAAATTCTAACAACAGCTATGTTAATCTTAGATATCTCGAAAAGGGAGATAGTCATTGAAAATTATCGATTGTATAATTACCGAAAATAATAATCCTCCCCGATGTTTTTTTCTTCCCTTTTCTTACCTCTTTCTCTACGGTACGTAAACACGGGAAACGTTGGTGAGAAACGTTGAATAATTCGACGAAAACACCTGTACGCCGGATCGTTTTCTCCGGATCGTTGAATCGTTGCGCGGATTACAGGCATTATTCGACTGTTTCAGCCGGCAGTTCTCGACAGCGACGGCAGTAGTGAAACGAGATACGAGCACGATTGTAAAAGCGTTAATATGTTAATGAAGACGCGTGGGAGTCTTACCTTCGAGATTTCCATGCCCGATTACATCGCTTCTTGGAAACGAGTCGCGATGCCGATCTCGATTCCGATCGGAATGCGCGCTCCATCATATTTCCTACGGCCCCGCTGCTCATTGTCTCGTTTCTTAGAGAGTTTTCGCTACACGATATATATCTCAATCGTTCGAGAACTTCCTCCATCTATCAACCTAGATGGAAGATGGAAGATCGCTCGTCGAGGAAGAAAGAAACGACAAGGATGCTCGGCGAACGAAAGGATACAGGCAAAGGTTTTTCCTGCTCGGCCCGTCTGTAAGGAGAAATCGATTAACGAGCCGTTTCCATCGTTTTCCAAGGAATCTGGAGTCGGGAAAAAAATCTTAAATCTGGAAAATAATGATGGTTATATATAAAAATAGGAATGATCGTTTCTTTATTAGGAATAGAACTTTTCGAATATTCACGTTACTTTGTCCAATTTGTTAGATGTTCATTTAATTTGACGAAGGGAAAAAATATGTAACGTCGTTTTCTTCCATCTCTTCCTCCTTTGATGATATCTGAAAAAAATTATAAAGTCAAATTAAGAGATCCAGAATGCATGCAGAAGGATTCTCTTGATTCAAGAATCGTTAATAAACAATTATAAAACCTGAATATATATCGATGCCGTGAAAATAGATTCTTGATAAAAACAAACGAAATATATACGTCTTTTTATGAGTTTTTTATTTTAATACAGAGAATTAACTTTTAGACTCGACATCGATCACTTTGTTCCTCGATCGATTACGCGGCGTGACACGCGCGAATCACGAATACTCGGAACCCTCCTATCCACCACGTTTGTTGTCCCTAGGAAAACGTATGTACGTGCGAGTGACCACGAGACCGCGAGAAGCGGTGACAAGCAATTAGTACCGACAATTAGCAGCGACGTGTTCGGTCGCGATCGTGCCAAGGATAATTGCTCGTTTATCCACCGCCCGCCGCTCGCCTAGTTTCAATGACGAATTCGCAAACGGTTTTTTGCGGTTTCGCTCGCCTTCGACGCGAGAAAGATAATGCTCCCTCGGCGCGCCTCTCGATTCCATGCCCCGTTCGACGAAAACCCACGTTCTGGGCCAATTCCAACATATTATTCCGACGATATTACCTCTCGATTTACATCGTGCTTGTGCTAATTCTTTGCACGCATTTTCTGTATTCGTTCTATTGAGAATAATCTCAATAGAATTGTTTAATTATTTGACAGGAATTTTCGAAACTTTTAGTCAATATTTTAGATAGAAAACTCGGCATTATCGATTATTACTCTCGCTCGGAATAATCGTCGTGCTTGTGCTAATTGTTTGCACGCATTTTCTGTATTCGTTTTATTGAGAATAATCTCAATAGAATTGTTTAATTATTTGACAGGAATTTTCGAAACTTTTATATAGTATTTTAGATAGAAAACTCGGCATTATCGATTATTACTCTCGCTCGGAATAATCGTCGTGCTTGTGCTAATTGTTTGCACGCATTTTCTGTATTCGTTCTATTGAGAATAATCTCAATAGAATTGTTTAATCGTTTGACAGAAATTTTCGAAACTTTTATATAGTATTTTAGATAGAAAACTCGGCATTATCGATTATTACTCTCGCTCGGAATAATCGTCGTGCTTGTGCTAATTGTTTGCACGCATTTTCTGTATTCGTTCTATTGAGAATAATCTCAATAGAATTGTTTAATCGTTTGACAGAAATTTTCGAAACTTTTATATAGTATTTTAGATAGAAAACTCGGCATTATCGATTATTACTCTCGCTCGGAATAATCGTCGTGCTTGTGCTAATTGTTTGCACGCATTTTCTGTATTCGTTCTATTGAGAATAATCTCAATAGAATTGTTTAATTATTTGACAGGAATTTTCGAAACTTTTAGTCAATATTTTAGATAGAAAACTCGGCATTATCGATTATTACTCTCGCTCGGAATAATCGTCGTGCTTGTGCTAATTGTTTGCACGCATTTTCTGTATTCGTTCTATTGAGAATAATCTCAATAGAATTGTTTAATCGTTTGACAGAAATTTTCGAAACTTTTATATAGTATTTTAGATAGAAAACTCGGCATTATCGATTATTACTCTCGCTCGGAATAATCGTCGTGCTTGTGCTAATTGTTTGCACGCATTTTCTGTATTCGTTCTATTGAGAATAATCTCAATAGAATTGTTTAATTATTTGACAGGAATTTTCGAAACTTTTAGTCAATATTTTAGATAGAAAACTCGGCATTATCGATTATTACTCTCGCTCGGAATAATCGTCGTGCTTGTGCTAATTGTTTGCACGCATTTTCTGTGTTCGTTCTATTGAGAATAATCTCAATAGAATTGTTTAATTATTTGACAGAAATTTTCGAAACTTTTATATAGTATTTTAGATAGAAAACTCGGCATTATTACTCTCGCTCGGAATAATAGTTTTAAAGTAAAAGCGAGACACGGGTCAAGTTAAAACAATTTTGTTCCATCAGTCTGGTAATTAGAAGGGTAAAAATGAAAAGGAGACGTAAGAATACTTTTTAAACGAGAGAATTCGATTGGCTCGCGAGAAGAGCTGTCGAGACAAGTATATATATATATATATAATAATGCTGTTAACGCTATTCGCGAGGAACGACGCGTGGCGTTATACTTAAGTACTCGCTACGTTCCGTCGTGGTTAATAGAGTAGATACGGCAGGCGAACGGCGGAAAACCGCCATTTATGGGATTTGATCGGCAAACGGGAGTGCGAATCCGAGGCCGCGCGCCTCTTCCCTTGGGACGAAGACGAAATCAATTATCCGACGGCGATTGAACCTCGTCTCGGACGTAACACGACGTCACCGTCCCGCTTAATGATCTCTCTTTATAGATTTACCGACAGGTGTATAATAAATTCTACGAAACGCGTCGTTATTATTTTCTACTCGTCCTCGAGATTCGAGAACAGAAACGAAAGGATTTCTTCCTCCCTTTTTTTTTTTTTAGTGAATGAAAGTGTAACTCATTCTCTCAAAAATGTTTGCACGATTTCCTGCTCGTTTCCACGATTATCAAAGCATCGCGAAATTTCACATCTCTTATATGTGTTATAATTAAACCATGCATATCTTATTACATCTTAAAAATAGTAGTATTATTCTTTTCTCAGTTTCCTTGAAACACGTTCTCGTGTTTTTAATGAAATTTATTTTACCAAGGAAATATTATCTTTCATCAAGTGGAGAGAGAGATTGTAAAAATTAATACTTCTTGAAGATCTTGATATTGATATTTAATTCCATCCTCATTTTCTGAATTAAAAGAGAGCGCCGACTCTTTCCCCTGTTTTAAACGGTTCGCTCGTCGAACGTTCGTCCGGGGGGAGGGGAGGGGAGGTTTCGTTTCGTTTAATCGACGCGCGAGAACAATGGGCACGAAGGCGACAGGGAGCAGAGATTGAGCGACTGGAACTCGTTAGATTCGCGAACGAGGCAACCGGCTATTATTTACACAACGGAGGAGACATGCGCCAGTATCCGCGGAGAATGCAAATTACCGACTACCATAAAGGACGGTATGATGCGTGCACTGGTTGCTCGTAATGCGCGACGTGCGCAGCATGCACGTGCAACTTCTCTACGATTTACGATCCAAGAATTAGACACAATAGGAACGGCCGGCTCGTGTCTAATAACCGAGTTACAGCCATACTTGGCGGCCGATTAATGACCACTGCCTCGCCAGAATTTGCAAGCTACCCGTTGCAAAATATTCGCGGCATTTATCTCTCGTCTTTCGAGCTTCTTGTTAAGCCTTATCTAAAACCGACGACCTTCTCTTAAGTAAAAATCTCTTTCGAGGTAGAAATATTATATTTGAGAGAGAAAAACTCTCGAACGTATCTATAATTTATAATATTTTTCCGAAATTAAATAAACTGATTTTTTAAGACTGTTAAATTTAATTAAACAAAAATTTTCAGCAGAAATATTCAAAGTAAATTGTGATATTTGAAAAAAAAAAAAGAAAATTGGATTCAAATTTCATTAAATGGAATGCGCCATTTGGAACACTTCTCGAACGATTGCTTCTCACTGCTGGCGCCTGGGAATTGTTAAATCGACGCCCGGGAAATGTTGTGTGCCACCTGTCGAGTTCGAATAAGGAGACGTGCTCACGGTTGCTCACGGTTATGATTTGCTAATTAAAGTTTAGATCGAGTCATGGAATCGAGCGTTTCATCCCGTCAGGGAAAAATTGCACGGGCGAACGGCGAGCGCCGACAAAAGCGGCGCATTACGGCCTCTAATTACGGTCCAATCCGCAACTCCATCTTTGTCCACGCTACTTTTGCGAATTTATATACGCGCCAATTGTTCGCCAAAGGTTACCCTTGACCGAACAAAATTCCTCGTTGAGTTTCAACACGCCTTCAACACTTTTGTCCTTTTTCAATGACGAGCGTTCGTGATACCAACTTTTGAAAAATTCTAGGTTAAAGCGACAATTCTCTGGCAATACGCGTATTATTTATATATAGAATAAACGAAATAAATGAGAAAAAAGCATTTTCTTTATCTAAATGATTTAGAAAATTCTAAAAAATTGTAAGAAATACAAATTTGGATAAAAAATTTGCAGACCGAATACTATTTTTCCAAATTTTATTTCGAGTGGCATCATTCGTACGAACCGTTCGTCATTTTCGCGATACGTACTTTGTTCTATATAAGAAAAAATTCGTTTGATTTTATCGTCGGTTGAATAGTGTTCCTTGTTGGAGCACGTTCCATGAAATCCTTTTATATGAACGTGAGTTCCTATTATGTGAACGAGAGAGAGAGAAAAAAAAAAAAAAAAACATAAGTGATGGGGTTATATGAATTTATCTGCCGACATATAAACGCAGTTTTATATGCGTGTACAAAAGTAATTTGATGATGAGAGTTACGATGTGCAACGCGACATCTTTTATCTTATCGTTATTACGAATCTAATTTGTCAGTCCATTTCCGTTTATGCGGCAACGAAAAATCGTACAAAGGTTAAACTTTCCGGTGTCGGATTAGAAAGGCATTAGCAACGACTTTTGTCTCGACAGGAAATCTTGTTGGTGAATCACCTGTGTCACCTGTGTTGGCCGCTACGTTTGCCTATTTATAGGATAAAAAGAAAACCGACGTTCTTGGAGAAGTTGATTCTCTATATGGGAAAAAATACTCGGGCTCGAATCGATGAAGTATGTATTCATCAATCACTCTCCGTGTGTACGTGTGTATTCCATTTATCACCGATTTTCGAATGATTTGCGGCATTTATTTTCGCACGTTATTAAAATTAATACAATGACAGTAGATATTTACAGAAGAAAAGTTCTTGTATAACGTCTATATGCGCGATTTTTCTCATCGTGATCAATCTCGATATTAATAACATTATAGTAATAACGTAATAGTAATAATAATAGCGATAATAATAATTATTATTGTAACAATGATAATAATAATTAATTGATCATGACAATAATAATAATAATAATTATAATTATAATAATAATAATAATAATAATAATAATAATAATAATATTGATAATCGATTAGATCGGAGAAGAGGACGTGCCCGAGAAAAAAAAAAGAGAAATGGCGTATGCCCTTCTGCGAGGGCCAACAACGATCGGACTAAAAATCACGCGAACAAGAGGCGACACGCGAATAATTAAATACGTTATACCGTTTACAAAACAGGCGGAAATAAATAACGACGGATTGGCCTCGAGAAATGGCAATTCGGCTTGCTCGGATGCACGCGCCCCTTCTCTATCGTGATAATAAAATTATATTACAGGTCTCTACGATTTTCTTTGATTCTCAGAGAGATAATCGTCGATTCACGCAATACACGTTCACTCGTTTCTCTCTCATTCCTTTACTGTTCGCACTCCACGACGAGATATTTATTCGTGCGTCTGCGTATCTCATTGTGCGTTTCGGAATTTCAAAGGACGAACGCTCGTGGTAATAATATCCGCGAAGCCAAAAAAAATGAGATTCCTCGATCTACGAGGTTAGATTTCACGAAACAACGACTCCAAATTGCAGCCATCTTTGTATCTATTTCCGTCATTTCGATTGTATACTCGTCTGTCCCGTTCGAATTTTCTCGCCTCGTTCTTCCGTGTCCCCGAAATTTATAACTTTTTAGGGCACTATTTTATCTTTAGAAGGCACTATTTATCGAATCTGCGAATCCGAATTTACGATTCAGAACAGACAGGAACACGAACGAGTTCGAACGAGAGGACGAGCAACTATATGACTAGCATTTACGGAGCTTGCTCTTCGATTATGGAAGTTTAACAACGCTCCACAAGGAAGTTTAACAGCGTTCGTCCTTAGATTTCATCTACATAAATATCTACATTTATGCGTATATTTATGCGTTTCATTTTTAATAATGGATTTAAAAGAATCACGATCCTACCTCGTTAATCAAGCTTCTCCTCTTGATCATTCCATTCTCCACGAATGAAACTCGGTTCCGAGTATCGGTTCTTCGACGGTTAAACGATTAATTTCGTATCTACGGCAGTTGTCTCGCGATGCATTGCGACTCGTCGATAAGATAGATTTCTAGTTGTACAAAGGAGAGAAGGGAAGAGCAGAAAAAAGGAAAAGTATTTCGGTGGTATAGCGCGATATTCGACCGTTCGAGGGATGCAACGCATCGAACACAGATCTCCCTCGAGAAACGCTTATCGATTCAACGAGAAGAATTGGAGATGCCTAGAGCTAGTCTAGGCTCTCAATTTCGTTCGATCGTCGCCGCCATTGGTTAAATCGTCCGTACGACTTGTAAGGCACTTGTTCGTTTGCTCGTTCATCCGACTTTTTCTTCGAAGCATTCACTCTTTCATCACACACGCATTTTATTTTCTCACGATGTAACGAATCGTGTTTCTGCGACGAAAAACACTACGAACAGGATGAACAAAACTAGGCACTACTTTCTTCGCGTACAATCCATACGCGCATGCGTACACGCAAAGATAAATATTAATACGCGAGATTCTCCTTTGTATCGCACATATGTTGATATAAGCATGCGCGTTTGTTATAATAAAGAATATTAAAACGACTTACACAAATACGCGGTTCTCTTAAACGTTTACGATAAAGGCACCCAAGTTATTGGATTTAGATTTTAATGGGATCCGTGAAACGGACTCATCAGCTAATTCGAGTTATTGGGAAGATCTGGTATATCGCGACCAATAATATTACAACTAGGTTAGGTAAACTTGCCGCTTAGCATCGAGCTATTTACGCGCCATTTTTCTATCCGCCATTTTCCATTCTCTCTAGAATTTCGAACGGAGTCTGACATATGCCTGACATTTACCCGTTACGTAACGATCACAAGCAAAAGTTCCTCGACCTCGAGAGTAGAATAAACGCGAGACGAACTAATCTTTACAAACTTTCGTTTCGCGAACAACTCGATGCCCCGAATGCGTTCTTTTATTCTCGCAGTTCGAAAGGACGGCTGGTCAGTCTATCGGTAATGGCAGACGACGTGTCTCGCTCTCGCGATCCATCGTTCAAACATTTGTCGTCACCAATCGAATTCAATTTTTTATGTACAACGATCGCGACACGCACTCCTGTTTCAGTATCAATCCAATTGACCACAAGCTCTTCGCTCTCGCAAAATCTCGGTCGTCTGAATTTATTTACAACACGCGTCACGAACAATCGGTACTCAACTATCCCCACTCTACATATTTACAGCCGCCCCACTCCGCTGCTCTCGCCTACCTTTCACCACGATTATTCGTTCGAATACCCATCTATCGTAACGCGTACGAACTATGTACTGTACATCGCAACGTAATATTTACAACGGATCCATCCATATTTGAACAATGGATCCAGAACTTTGAAGCTGCTCGAGAAAGCCCTTCATAGACATATTTATCGTCCTAATATCGATGTCTACGATGCTCCTTGAACTTGAAATCGTCGAATTCGTGCTTGTACCGATTCGCACTGCACTTCGCTATATCTGGTATATCTGCCAGCTCTGACAGGCTCGCGGATCACTACTAAATTCCCGCCTCTTTCACGCAGCGCTTCTAGACCAGTCTTCCCATGAGTCGTTGGAGGCGTGGACGCTTTCCCGAATTTCGCGTTCGACGTTTCCGACGAGAATCGACTCAAAGCCTTGCTCACTACCCCGTTACATTCTCTCGGCCATATTCTCGTGTGATGCCTCTGTTCCCATCTGTCGGAAGACGACTCGGTCGCCGAAAATGGGAAACTGGATCGACCTTGACTCTTTCCGTATAAAATAAAATCTAAAGAATCATCTGAGTAGATGCTACTTCTATCGCTCGAACTATCGGTCGATATCTCCGATACCGAATCGCTGCCGCTGTCGCTGCACTGTTGCTCCTCGCCCAGAATGAACACAGGCGTGCATTTGAACACTTCGCCTGCTGGCATTGTGTGCGTAGCCGTCGCCCTTCTTTGCGTGGTTGTCGTTACATTCGAAGAGACTGTTGTACCGGCAGAGGAGACAGGCTCCATTAACACGATCTCCGTCCCAGAGAATTTTTGCGCCAAGTTGTCCATATTTCTTTTGAAAGTGTCCCTGCGATCGGAACTCAGGCCAAATTTCATAGGTTTGGACGATAATTTTGACATTTTCGAATACAAGTTCTCAGTGTGGGAGGAGACCGCTCTGTTCGCCGTGGATTTCGTTTCGACGCTTTGACAAACATTGGACGATCTTTGTTTCTCGGAGTCGTTTTTAGAGGTAGCAGTAGACAGACTCGTTTGATGTTCCGTACTCGTGCTCGTGCTCGTGCTCGACTTCGAGAACGATTTCGCGGTTGGAAAAGCCGCGTCTTGGACAGGGGATTGATCCATGGAGGGGCAGTTGAGCGTGGATAACGATGGACGAGGGTCCTCGAACATGGCGAACCATGGATGTTGCAGGCATTCCGTGACGGTCAATCGTTCGCTGCAAAAAGGAAATAAAAAATTCGATTAAACTCTCAAAGTGTTAAACTTGCCTGTGATTTCTCCGCTATTTATGATGCGTTCTGTCCCGTTCTATTCCTCCCCGTGGCTTCCGGCAGAAGCCGCGGGACATCTTGTCTCCGGTAACGGGCAATCTAGTTGCGTAACGAGTCAACGAGCGGATCGAGAGAGGGAGGAAGGAAAACGATGCATTCACGGCGATAAAGCGCGTGCTGACAACGAGATAAGCCGAGTTTCGCGTTGGAAAGGCGCGGATATTCCGGATGGAGACTTCCTCCCAGCTGTCCGACTGGTCGTCGATAAGGAAATCTACGACTTTTTCAGCGGAACTCGTTCAACGTGCCAACGTCCCTCTTCCCGTTTCGAAGAAAGTAGCCGAGCGAATGGAATGCCGATCGTTCCGTCTCGTTTCCATTTCCACGTACGCTCGCAAGGAACTGAATTCAGGAAGGCGATCGAGTTTCGAAAGTTCGTCCGGCCTCGCCGCGTTTATCGCGATGCGAAAAGGCGTCAACGGTGGTGGGTCGCGTCTCGGTGGATAAGGTATTATCGGTGGAACGCCGCTACTCGGAATTCCGGCACTGGTGAAAATAATGCTTTCGAAGAAGCGTGCCGCGCCACCATCTACCGAGAACGGTTTACCGCTTACCGTATATACCTCGAAGCGAAAGAAGATAGGCCCCCGTGGAAGGCGTCGATCTCGAGAACGTTGTTAGTTGGTCGGCCGCGTATTATTTAGCTTCTAGGAACGAAAGCAATCGCTTTACGCGGTAGACGCGGCCGCGATGTTAGATCGCGACATTCCATTCGCGTAGTTGCCCGAACCGTTTTCAACGAAATACCGACGGAGGCTCGCGGATTCATCACGGACTGCTACTCACTTTGGATCCTTGACCATCAGCTTGCGCATAAGATCGCGCGCCTCTTCGGAGACGTCCTCGAACAGATCGTCGGGGAAATCTAGGCGACATCGGCTAATGTTGCAGAACGTTTCCTGTTTTGTATCACCTCCGAATGGGGAGCATCCCGTTAGCAGCACATAGAGCAATACCCCAATGGACCACATGTCTGTTGCCAGGCTGATCGGCTCGTAGTTCAACACCTCCGGAGCTGAAACGACCACGAGACGCGACTTGAATGACGATGGCCAGAAGAAAAAGAAGCATTGAAAGACGCGTAACGAATAACAGTTCGTGGGAACAGTGGTATACTGTTACTCCTGTGTATACCATATGTATATGTATGCATATGACTCACGAAATTATGCATTTTGAATACGGTATATCTTGTAAGGATATTCATCTAATCCTAAGAGTGTAATTTGAACGAAAGTATACGTAATACGTGGAATAATTTTATCGAGAAATCTCTTTGAAATGAAGTTTTACAAAGTAAAAATAATTCGTAATGAAAATTACATTTTTAAAATTACAAAAGAGAGAGAGAACGTATTGTCAGCTTGTGGATTTTCACTTTTTTAATTCCTTATGTATTATTCAATATCGACGTATCCTTTTTACTTGACATAAAAATTGGAAATTTCTCTTCGAAAGATTTTCGAAATCCAATTGAACTCTTATTATTCCTCGTATTTATATCCAAAAAATTGAAATTTTATTTGAAAATAAACGAGATCGGAAATTTTATAATGTTTCGACCTGAGATAAAAATTCATCGTTAACACATTGTTGAAAAAGTGTACAACAAATAACTTTCTCGTGTACAACAATGTACATCGTTCAACTTGGCTGCGACCGTTAGAGCAATGTTAAAAGTATAATCGCAAAAGTAATCGCGCGGCTTGTAAATGGGTCTTCCCGATCAACGATCGAGGCAGAGCCCACGCTCAACTTTCTTACTCGTTCGAAAAGTGGCTTGCACTGTTCAATTATGCAACGGCCCCTGTTCCCCTAATGGAATTACGCGGTACAAAACGAGCCGCATAGTCCGCATTTACCTTGCGAATTACTTGGCTCAAGTATCAAATATACAACTGTGGAAAAATTTCACGATTAACGAAATAAGTGAATAAGGCATATATGCACTTACCCACGTAATCAGGCGTGCCCAGGATCTCCCGTATGTCAGCGCCGTGGCTGATGTATCGCGAGATACCAAAGTCGCAAAGTTTCACGTCGCAATCCGGAAACTCGCCAGTCAGCACCAGATTTTGAGGCTGGAAACAACGAACGGAACGAGATTAGAAAAAAGATGGATAATATGGAAAAGAATTCGGTTAAAAAAAAAAGGGAGGAGATCATTTTTGATTCAATTGATCTTGCGCTCGAGGGATACTTTCAGGAGGATCGGCCAACAAAGAGATATAAAAGAGTTCGTTATTTTCTTTCATCGTTCCGTGTAATTGGTTGCAGCTCGCGAGCTCTTGAAAAAAAAAAGGAAACGGTTGCATTTCATCTCGAAGAAGCATTCCGTTTCTTAATAATTTCATATTTTATTCCGTGATATTTACAGAATGAGGAAAAAGAAATGAATGAAAAATATAAAAAT
The DNA here is from genome assembly GCF_003254395.2 of Apis mellifera. Lineage (NCBI taxonomy): Eukaryota > Metazoa > Arthropoda > Insecta > Hymenoptera > Apidae > Apis > Apis mellifera. The sequence continues at coordinate 2,925,320 of NC_037650.1, forward strand.
TATTGTTTCGAAGAAAGGAATCAAATGGTATAATTTTTAAGAAAATTATTAATCGATCATTTTAACTTTTTAAAAACGTACGATTTATTTCGATCAACGTGATCTTTCGAAATGTCTTGCACCGAATTTGAATTTTGAATGTTTCGAGATCACTGCTCGGTAGAAACGATATTAATCGACGGAGGAGAACGTGCTTCGGGCAAAAGTTGCTGCCGTGGGTAGCAACATGCATTGGGATAATTTTTTTTCACAAGTTGCACCAAGGTTTCAACGATCATTACATGTCTTGTGCCTACGCGATGCCACTTAATTAAAGGTATTTAATAAACGACGATTCCCTTTCACGTACACAGGGCATGTATGGCGAGGTAATTAATTATTCCAAAGCCATGGATCCATTCGTATTTTTATTTATTTTTTTTTTTCTTCCCCCCTCGACTTTTTTCGTCAATTCTCAAATCGACGAGTTTGCATTTCGTGTCACGAAATCTAACAGTACCGATATCGATATATTCACATTAATATATGGGAAGAATAAAATGCACGACATCGATATATATATATCTCCTGATCGAGAGAGGAGATCAATTAATCTGTTAACGAATAGAACAAATCATTTTCGTATGATATAAATCATAAGTAAAAAGAAGAAAAAAAGTTGGATCGAAATTTAAAGTTAAATAACATACATGTTGCAGATATATATAATTAAACATTTGTGAATATCAATACAACTGATCGAGTGATTTGTACAACTTGATCTCAATAAAATCGCGTTTTCCACGTTTTAACTTAACGAAGAATCTATTTTCCCGCCCGTATTAGGACGATTGTCCGTGTACGAATAATGGGAGTGGAAACATCTGCTCCGCAAGTCGAGGGGAACGACAACGACGGTAAATTACAGCCGTGGTTCGTGTTACAAGAATATAGTTAACGATCTGGTGGTTTGAATGGGTACCGGCGGCGCAGTACCGGTTAATTAAAAGTATCGAATAAAAGCCAATTCTGTGCGCGCACGCTAGAAGGTAATCGACGCGATTAATCGCGACACTCGAGTAGGTATTTAATAAACCGCACGCGATAATGATGCTTTTTCGGCTCGCATTGGGAGGTCGGGACGGTCGCTCTTGAAAACATAATCGTCGCTCTACCTAGGAGGTTGTAAACCGGAACTTCCCCCTCCTCCCCTTCCGTCTCTCTTCTTCGCCTAGACCCACGTCCCCACAGGCCTCTGCCTCTTGCACCGCTGTCTCCCCCGCGCGCAACGGCCCGAAGCATTGTTCGATTGTTTCGAGAGGAAAGAGTTCTCGAGGAGCAAGAAGAGGGGGAGGGGAAAAAGAAGAAGAAGAAAAGGAAGAAAAGCACGAATCGCTCGGCTAGGCCGTGCCACGACCTTTTCTTATCATCGATCGTTCAGGTATCGAGTACCTTCGCGTACACTCGTTCCAATACGACGCCCACGCATCCTTTTCCACGCGCCCACGTTTTCAAACTCTTCTTGCGAGAAAAACACTTTCGAACTGCCACGAGAATCGAGGATCGAATTCATCCTCGTGAGAAGAGAAGAGATTTTTCCTTTTTTTCTTTTTCGATCGATTGAAAATATCGTCTCGTGAGTTTGCAACTTATTTCGCGTTTTTCCAACGCGGAGCGTATCGATATATACACGACGGTTGCAAAACAGTTCTAGATCGTTTCGCTTCGCGGGATACGTAGCTCCCCTCTCTGCCCTCCTTCCTCCCCTCCCACCCGCTCGCCCGAGTTCGTAAACAAAAGTTTAGATGGAGACACGAGATAGGTCGAAAATTGGTAAAGAGCGGTGGGAGGGGGAAGGAGAGGGGCGTGGAGGGGGAACGATGGCGTGCACGCTCGTTCCGCTCGAGGATTCAGTTTGCGCGTTATGTTTCGTTATACCGAGTTACGAGTCGAACGTGACCGGACTGCGTCTTATGATACTTGGAATAAAGTCGCTCCTGTAAAGTCGAGGTCGTGGGACGTTTCGCTCGTGTTGGCCCCTTTTGCTTTCGACATCCGTGCGGTGCGGTTCGGTTCCACGCGCCTCCTCGTCCATCTTGCCCGACGGGTCCTCCTCTTGTATTATAACCCGATATAACCCTTCTTCCTTTACTTTCCTTTCGCCTCCCGTGTATTTCCAACGGTTGTTTCGAAAGAACGAACGGGAGGATGGGATGGCCGGCCCGTTTGGAAACGGACTCGTTTCCAGTCCCGGAAGTCGTTCAATAAGGAACCAAGACATTTCCATAATTAGCCATTACGAAGTTCCTGCGTCACTCGGGTTTCGCCAACGTTCAAAACGGCCCTCGGCGAGGAACGACTGTAGGCGTAGCGATCGATTACCGAGAATATTATTGCCGTGCGCGCGATTCTCTTGGTCGAATGGGATAATCGATTCGGTTCTTCTGGCCGTTCTTCTTCCAAGTACTTAAAACGCCCAACTCGGAAAGCGGAGATTCGAACCAGTTCGATAATAGTCGGTTATAAAGAGTCGGTTACGTTAATATATTCGCGGGACAATTGTTTGAAAAGGCACAAAAATCGATTAAAATGTCGGTTGAGGCTCGTTTAATCAAGTTGTAAACAATTGGATTTATAGATGAAGCAATAAGGATCTTGTTCTATCTAGAATTGGGATTATCGATTACCGATGTTTTATTGATACATTTTTGATACATCGATAATATCGATAGCACGTAAACTGTAATTAGTATCGATAATATTTCATTTTTTTCTTATTCAAAGTTGATATTAAAGCAGGAAAAAAATGTTATTTATAATAAATTGCAATAAATATAAATAGGTTATATTGAAAGATTGCATTGAAATCTATTTCAGTCATCTCTGTTCGTTTTATTGATATTTTAAATATAGTAGAAAACTCAATAAAATATCGTTAATCCATACGTTAACATATTTAATGATAATTCTGAATAAGAAAAAATTGGAACTCTGGTTATTTTCAACCGTTTCATCGATATTTTATCGATGTATCAAATTATCGGTAATATCAATAACATGTATAACGTGTATCGATAATCACAATTATATATCCCTGTTTCGTTTGATTGAACGAAAATTTAAATTACTTTTTAATAATAATTATTTAATAAGTAATCATTACTTAATAAATATTAGTAAGCAACAAAATTTTTATATACTAATTGTTTCTAAAATCGATTTTTCAAAAGGTATAAAATATATATTTTAAAGGTTAATAACCTATATATATATATCGTATCTGTGCGATGTATCGATCGAGCGTGTCTAGGAGAATGTAACAGGTAAGCACGGTTGTCGGATGTCGGCGTTTAACGTAACACAGAGCAGTCGCAAAAAACTACAGGAAGAACGTAAACTATCGAGAGTCAGGGTTATCTACCTTTTCGAGAGAAGTCGTTAGAGGTCGATGATCGAATTTTCTCGATTAAAGAACCTTTGGCGGATCGGAATGCGAAGCACGCGCACAAGCGTCTGCGTGCAATTGGAAGGCAGAAGGCTTTTTAACCAACGGACAACGAATTTATGAGGATCCGTCTCTCGCGTTCATTGAAACTTCCGGCGGTTGAGAAAAGGGGAAGCGACCCTACGCTCTGCTCGCAGACAAGAGAATGTGTCCCGAGTGTATAGTATAAGTATATATATATATATACAGATATTTAGAGATTTTAAAGCTAAATCTTTTTAATCTCAATCTAATCTTTGTAATAAAATTGAATCGTTCTATCGATAATAACAATATAATAATGCAACATTTAAAAAAAAATAAGTCAAAATAAAAGCGGGACGAGACCTCTCTGTACGTTGACAAACCCGTCAACATTTTTTTAAATGTGGAACCAGAGAGAAAGTAAACCACGAAATAATGGTACATACATTGAATGGCCGAAATACCATTGTATATGTACTCCACAGTGCAGATGGACTCACTGGAAAATTGGGCCTGGAACTAGAAAAGTTTATAAACATTTTCTAATGTTGTCAGGTTAGGTTAGGTTATCCGACAGGTACACAACACTGTAGGGTGTATGTACCCAACTCGTAGCCCGCAATTGAGTATAACATGTTGATCCGCCGTATATATAGAAAACGTTGATCACGCGACAACTAGCGAGAAACTATAGGTGATGCGAAATAAGAAGGTAGCCCTCTGTCGAGAAATACTCGAAGTATCGAATCCCAATAACTCCGGCAGAATTCAGAGCGTTCTTTGTATTTTATCGAACATAGACAAGTGCGTGAAAGAATAAGGGAGTCGAAAGAAAATAAACATATCGTTTGTTTCGTGGTGAGTCAAGGGGAACATAAGTAAGTGCTGGCAGCCAAGCGTAACTGTGAATGTAATGTACAGAGTTCGGAGGAACGAGTTACGAGAAAGAGCTGTTCGACTGACCAGTGAACGAGCTACGATACGCACGATATGAAAACATGTCTCGATCGATTTACTAACAATCTAAGAAGCTATTTTCCAAATCGTTTCTATGTAAACGCCATTCGTTTGTTCTTTACTGCACGTAAAACGAACGCGAACTACTTTATCGAAACGGTAATCGATGTGCGACGCTCTCGTTGAATTTTCACGATTTTTAAATGAAAGAAAATTTTAGGTTATGTTCGTCGATAAGTAATTACCGACATAACGAATTACGACCTATCGATATCATTAATATTAACATCATAAAATCGATAACGCATGAAAATAACTGAAATTTCTATTTTTTTTTTTCTTATTCAAAGTTATTATTACAAATATTTCTAACGGTTAACCATGGATCCAACGATGTTACACAGAGTTTTCTATACTATATTCAAAATATCAATTTCAGATATCAATAACGCGAAAATAAAACTGGTTACAATTCATTTAAAAAACATTTTTACATCGATAATAACTTTGAATAAGAAATAATAGGAACTCTGGTCATTTCTTCATCCGCTATCTTAACGATATCATTGATATATTGCAAAAAAAAAATGATATCAATAAAATAACGATAACATCGATAATACATAGTTACCGCAACATAAAGCGCACTTGGAATCGTTTCGCCATTCGTGTAATAAGTATCATCTTTAACAAACTAACAAATAAATATCTTCAATACGTACGGAAACAAGTTGTTCAAATCTTGTTCCCTATAACACACATCAAAATCCACGAGAGCGTCACGCATCGATAAGTCGATCGTCGAAAGGAATCGTTTGTACGAGGTACGAGGCAGAGAAGGGAGGAGGAGAGATCGGTCAGTCGCTTTTCCCTCGACCTAGCATGAAATATCGATATCATTATTATTTTTCCTCTTTTCTTTTTTCGCTCGCTTGGGAACTCGGTTGGTTCCAACAGGCGGAGCACGGCCTATTCCATTAAGAGGCGGATGAATCGATTTCATCGAATACGCGGCGGTATTATATATCCCGCCTAATGAACGAAACGGTCGGCGCGAATCAGCGAAGCGGAGTCACTGACCACGCGAGAAATGCAATTCTCGGCACAAGACCCGGCTTCTTCGACAATCAACCACACTCGCCGAGAGTTCATTGATGAACCTCCGCCTTTCCTCCTCTCTTCGCGGAGGTCGATCGCCCCTCTTTCTTGGAAAATCCGGTTAAAACCGATAGCGGCCCCGGATATCACGCGGCCAGTTTCAAACAATGCGATTACCGAGCGGGAGGAGAGGTTAGGGTGGACGGTGTTTGGCGCCAGTTTCGATAGCCGCGTTTATTATTGCACGCCTGCGTCGAGAACGGCGGAACGATCGTTCGTTCGTTCAACCACGAACGAGAACAAAACCGCCGCGACGCGCAAGATCCGGTGCACGCGATTGCTTGCCGCAACAGTGGAAATTATACAGGTCGAAAGGTATCAAAGGTGAACGTGCGAAAGGTGATTTTGTGCAGTGGCGTGAAACTGGTTTCGACGGCGCCTCAAACATCATGTGGACTTTGGCCAACGAGGCCTGTTGGAACCGCGCCAAAGAATTCGCGTGCATTTTTCCATTCATAAACGCGAGATCTATATTTGGGTCAGGCATATCGCGTGAATTCGTGGCACGGCGTTATTTTCAGAACTCACGCTCTTCGAGTTCGAAGCGTGATCGAAAAGGGGCGATGACTTTTCCAAACTTTCGAATATATATAAAATAAATCCGTAATCGATTATTTCGCGTACCGAGAACGAAATTATCTTATCGTTTCTATCGGCGCGGAAAAAAGAATCGATAAAACGGAGGAGTTTCGAGAATTCGCGAATTTAACAATGTATCGCTGTAACGCCCCGTTCGTAATTTAGCCCGGTAACCTGCATCTCGTAGCAAATTGCTATCAATTTGCGAAAGGTGGGTAATTGGGTTGCATAACCGCGATCATAATCCGAGCCGCGTTAAACGCGAATAAAAAAAAAGGAGGAAGGCTGAAATATGCGACTCGCCACGTGTGTCGCCTAAGGAATATTATTAATACGACTCGTTCGCCTTGGCTCACCCATATCGATCACGTCGATAATCGATAAACACGTACTCGTGTGTACCTACGCCTCGTGTTTCGTCGCGTCTCTCTCTCTCTCGCTTCGCCCCTCGTGTTTCGTCGCGTTGTGTGCACGTTGCTTGTCACGATACATGTCATATACGTGTACGCGTAAATTGTGTAAATCCTCAGTCACCGAGCAAGGAAAAAAAAAAAAGAAAGAAAAGAAAAAAGAGAGCTTATCTATCGCTACCGTCGGGATGTGCATCCTCCGTTGCTTAGCGTAATTTCAATCGATTTATTGGCAAAATCGAGAGATTAATCGACGGATAAAAGTGAGCTAATTATGCAAATATACCGATCCATTTTTTTCTTTCCTTTCGTCTCGAGAAAGGGATCGACGCGTCTCCGCTGCATATCATTATTCTCGATGAAAAAGCCGGGTGGGGAGGGCGTTCATCGAGCTATTTTCGTATCAAAGTTTCGCGGCGAGACACGGACTCCCTCGTAGCCGGTACAAAAATAATTTAAGGGTAGGCAAGGGAACGCCGTATCGGAGCCAGTTTCGTCGAGGAATTCCATCCTCTCTCTCTCTCTCTCTCTCTCGTTGCACGTGCTGCCGTTGCTTTTTTTTTCCTTTCAACGATTCTTCGCGATAACGCGAATACGTCTCTCGAGGGAAAAATCCATCTCTGCATTCCAACGAGAACTCCGCTCCGCTCGTTCTCCGCTTTCTAGCAAATATTTGAATTCGCGAGAAAGTTGGTTCCCGACGGCAACAATGCGCCGAGTCCACGCGTGGAAACGGCGAATTAATGCGACCCTCGTACGCGACTCTCATTGGTCGAGGTAAAATCGATCGACGCCCACGCGACCGTTGCTCGATGCCCCCTCCCCTTTAATTCGTGCGAAACGCATAAACGTTTGCCGAGACGCAACAGATATTTCGAATCGTCGTTTTTTGGCGTCAGTCTGTGTAACCTGTTGCGCGTTTGTCACTTTTTACGCAACAAGTTTAAATCAATTCGCGTGAACATTCGAAGTTCAAGCATCGAGAAATTGGTTGGTCGGTTGGTCGGCACGGCAGCGAACGTTATCGTTGCCAGCCAAGTCTCTTTTCGATTCCTTCTCTCCGTTCCAATTTTCCGTCGCTTCGTCCTTTCTCCTCGCACACTCGAACGGGTCACAACACGCGCGCCAATTGCGGGAAGGAAGGTTTTTCAACTCGGCGAGAAAAATTTAGATAAGGATTGTTTGCAGAAACGACAATCTAGCGGCTCTTATCGAGCCTCCACTTGTTGTTAACGCTGATAAGAACTTGTTGGAACGCGGCCGGAATTCTTTGTTCCGCCAATTACCAGGCGCGAAAATATTCGCGCGAAGCGGCCAACGAGCGCGGTTTGGGGACTCACCTTGATGTCGAGATGAGCCACGTTCAACGAATGCAGGAACGCTATTCCGTCTAAAATCTGCTTCAACAATCTGGCCACTTGTCGTTCTTCCGGAACTTCGTCTCTATCCAATATCATTTGTAATTCACCGCCGGGTGCCCTTTGGATGAAATAAAAAAAATAATAATTTTTTATTATATAAATAATAATTTTTATTATAAATAATAATTTATTAATAAATAATTTTTTAAATCAAACATGTTTAAAACTTATGATAATTTAAGATTTTTTATTATATTAATAATTTTTTATTATAAATAATAATTTATTAATAAATAATTTTTTTAAATCAAACACTTTTTTTAAAACTTATGATAATTTAAGATATTTGTTTGAAAATGAAACTCTCATAAATTATTTATTATCATAAAGTATTATTTTTCTCTTGTTGAGAATGAAAATATCGGATAGTCGTATTCTTAGAGAGCAAGTTTTCGAGAGTTTTATTTTTAAATGTATTTATTACGAATACGATAACGATAAATTTTCTAGAAATTCGACTTACAATTCCAAAACCAGGACCATCTCCGTGTTCGTTTCGAAGACTTGGTGTAAGGATACCAGACGGGAACAATTGGCCGCAGCATCCAGCACCGCGACTTCGTGAAGCGCTTCCGCTCTCAATTCCTGCGCTCGTCTCCTCTTCCGTAGAAATTTTGCGGCCCATTGTCGTCCACTGGACCTCTCTCGACATCTCTTCACTGTCGCGTATTTACCCCTGCAAATAAATAAATGAATTCTTAAATTAGAAAAAGTCTAGGGAAAATTGTGAAATGTGGAACAATATACACTTCAAATTATTCACCAAATGTTTATACTTTTTTATCAATCCTTACCCTAATATTGATCCAAGAAAATAGCATAGATTGTTGCAAATGAATGATAATAATTTTAATTATGATATAAAAAATATATTAAATTTGTCGAATCAAATCTTGTTTAATATTATTTTCAATAAAACTATAAATATTATAAATTTAGTCGCTTCATTTGCAACTAATAAAGAAAAACAAATTTGAATCCTATAAAAACTCATAAAGATCATGTTAAAATTTTAAATTGAAAACTCGATAATTATTTCTATATCGATTAAACAATTTTTTAATTATTTTATTATTATAGATAATGAGTAATATGTGAGTATATTTGAGATTAATTACTATCGATTCGATAAAATATCGGTCGAAAAAAATTCATCCAAATTGTCTAATGAACGATATTCCGATGATCCGTTTTGAACTCGCTGTAACCCGATGATCGCAACCTCTAGAAAGCGAAGTTGCGCGGCCAACGCTCTTGCCAAGCCACTCTTTCGATCCTTAGCTCTTTCGATCTCTAAGTCTTAAGAACAACGGTGAAAGCATCGCCGTTAATCGCACGAGCCTTGTTTCTTTTTATAACAGGGCCGTTTTTCCATTGCGCGAACGACCCGTGTTTGGGAACGTGTGTCACGAGTTCTGGAAGAACTTGTTCGTACAAAGGATCGATGAAGCGAAAGAATCGACAAATGAATATCATTGTTAGAGAATATAGTAAAAAATCATTTTTAACCGAATATTATTTTAAATCAACGCATTTTTTACTTTTTGAACATAATTCTATAATGGCATGAAATAAAACAAATTGAATTTTAAATTGAAAAATATATAATCTATTATTCTTTACGTACATATAAACTTTTGTTCAAATCAAATCAGAATCGAATTAAAGCTTAATTTCTATGTAAAATAACATCTATAATTAAATATATCTATTTTTGTTCAGGCAATCATCGTGGTTATTTCGCGTGAATACTTCCGAGCGGAAAGTATGTTACACGTCGATTTAATTATCGACGAGCATAAAACTATTAACGGCTAGGTTGATTTTGCAGTGGGAAAAATTTTACGACACCGAATAGCATGAGATCATCGATGCAATTATCAGTGGTATTAACCTGGATCGGCCAGATTACGTAGGGAACACATACCATGGACAAAAATCTGTGATACCTTGGCCGATAAAGTCCTTACACTGTTCGCGCGCGTTCCATTTCAGAATTTTTCCAGCCTAGCCGGGTTATCTTCGCAGCGTTCCAAGTATCAACATGGATGCTTTTCACTCGATAAACTGGTCGCGAGATCGACGTCGCGGAACGGCTTATTCGTGTCCTGCGATAAGTCTCACCACAAGTTTCTCCGACAAGTGAGAACCACGGTCTAGGTATGTAGGTTGGCAAATACCGATAGAATTGCCAACGATCGTGGTCAGATTGTACCGAATGGAGTTGCGTTATCTACGTTCTAATTACAGATCTATCTGACGTTCCTTCGAGTGTACACCGAACAAAGGGGAAAACAGAACCATGCTCGATCCTCTTTGATATTAACTATTCGTTTCACGATGAATGACAGGGCGAATGAAAGTATAGCGCGGCGAATCTATGGAAAGGAAACTGCTTTGACGAAGGAAGGCTTTAACGAGATGGCGCTCTTCAAAGGGGAAAGGCAATCGTTCTCGAGCAACGGGAGATCGTGATAATTGGTGGTTATTTGAAGTTTCGTTTATCCAAGAGTTCTAATTTTCAACCGAGACTCGCCAATAACATCGAGAATCGCCTTGCTGTAATTACCGGGTCGCGATCACTGTTTTTTATTATATCGAATTTATTTACACTTGCGCCATCAGGCGGGACAAAATTGCGACTTTTGTTCGCATCGCGAGAGGTTAGTTTGCGAATTTTCCTCGACGAGGAAGTGAAGTTTTCGATCGGGTCAGCGGGAGAAATGCGGACAAAGGCAGGTTTACGTAATAAACGTAAATGCTAGGAAACAAGTTCAGAACTGAAGGAAGTGAACGCAGTGTGTACTCGTCGTGGCTGCATTGCTATACACGTGATCTCGATTTCCCTGGTCGAGCCCAGGTCGAACTCCCACGCTCCCTTCTTTCCGCGCACGTATGCACGATTCTCGTAAAGATCGCACGCCTTCGTTCAACAAATCGCATCTACCTTCCACTCTAATTTGTCTTGGAAAACGCAATATATCGGCCGTCTTGAGCAATTCTCGTCGCGATATTACCCTTTGATTCGTGCTCGATCTTCTCGCGAGCAACTCGTTTTGTTTTAATTCCGACTCGATGGTTCAAAATATTGTGCAACGACGAGTTTATTCGCGTTACGAGAAACTACGCGATCAAAATTATTTTTAAGAAACAAATTCTAACGAAACATGCACGGTGATAAGAGGAACAAAAGTCGAAATTGTATAATAGTATTCGTCTGGTCGAAGTAGCACCTGCGAGAAGCAGCTATCGTATTTGTTCGTCGTGAACGAATTTTATTATTCCCGTAATAGCGAGGAGGCAGCTGCGAACACCTAACAGGTGGTGCGATATAAATCGGGGCCAAAATTTTATGTGCAACCGTTGCCGAAGAGCTCATTTCTATTTTAACTTTGCAACCACGGACGAGATATTTCGCGATATTATTCTTATGCCACGAACGAGATATCTCGCGAATTTATTAGGACAAGAGTCAATTCTAGTGTTATTCTATTCAATAAAGTATTCAGCTGTTGATAAAATTGCACAAACTTTTTTTTATATAGAATAGTATTCTTTATTAGTTCGATAAACGATATTCAAATTCGATATTTTATTTTCGTAATATTTTGTGATATTTGTTTTATAAAATATCCTGTGCTTGTGAAGTAATGAAATTAACAAAGGTACGAAATTTATTTTCTATAGAAAGAGAAACATTATTTTCGAAAGATAGATCGAAACTTTTATGTGTTTCCCGCGAGAATATGTCTCGAGCGAAATTAATGGCGACGTTATGAAATGCAATGAATTTCAAACAGTTTAAATCCGAATTTGATTGAAATATTAGCTGAAAAAAACAAAGTTGAATCAAAATCTAATGAGAAGTCTTGACTATGCCTCTATTCATATTCAGATTTCTTCTTGAAAATATAAAGTCCCGCTCGACAACTCGTCAGAAATTAATTATGGAAGCATTGAATCCTAACCTTCAAGTATTATGACAGAGATTCAACTTTCGTCTAAATGAATTCGCTCAAACTAAATTACAACTGACAAGAAGATACAAACTCAACTATAATTGACTCTTTTATAACATAATATTTTGAAAATATATGATAAAACAGTGCAAAAATAGTGATAATACATGCTATATTAATAAATTTAGACAATTCGTGTAGCACGATACATATCATACTTTTTTTTTTGACACATTATTTATTACTAGCTGTTTAATAGATCGTAAATTCAACATTAATATCAGTAATTTATAAATTTTAACGTTCGGTAATCGACTGATGAAATTTATTGACTTTTTCCTAAATCTATTATTTTTTCAAAGTTATTATAACAATTTTCAGATCCTCAAAAATGAATCTCGAAACGAAAGTGAATATTTTTAGATTATTTGTCAAAGTATTCTAACTATTTATTGGACAACACGATAATAAAAATGGATATTGATAATTCGAAGACGTTTACCTAACCTTACTTTTATAATATATCGACTCGGAAAGTGATCATGATACAAATATTGTTAATGTGTATCTATTTTATTTTATTTCACACATTTTTACCTGACAATTGAAACTCTTTAAAGAATTCAGACTTAAACTGATTGATTTGTTATATATATTCGTTTAATTCACACCCGGTAAGTAATATATTTAACATTTCTTCATGATTTGTATTAGTTTTAAGTTTTGCTTAACACAATTTCAGTACAACATAGAACAAATTGGCCATGTTACAGGAGAATTGACTATATTAATTCACTCTTTCAATCGTGTACTCCCCGTTGACATGATTCCTCAATTGCGAAAGAGAGCGAGACACGCGAGAAACTAAATTCGTGTTTCAAGAGATTCTGCATTCGATGAAAGGAGATGTTCGACTTCTATGTGGCGATAGTAGAAACCAAGCCTGATCAACGGGTTTTGATGAGAAATCACAAGACCTAAGTCTGGCGCTTCGGATTTCTCCGCGGAAATGTAAAGTAGCAGGTACGAGATAGGCTGCGTTTTTTTTTTTTTTTAATCGATACACGTTCTCTTTTGATCAACGTATCCTCCATTTACAATTCTAAAGTGTTCATCTCTTACTTTTTTTTTTCTTTACCAGGTAATCAAAAAATTAGTCGAGAAGGAAATGATACGTTTTTTTAATGAGAATTTGTACTTTCTTATAACGTCGTTCATTCACAAATAAGCAATGAAACAAATAAGGAAACGTCTGTAGAAGAAAACACGACGAATAGAAATAGAAAATTACTTGGATGGAAAATGATTAATCGCGAAACAAATTTTAATTATATAAAATGAAAGAGTCTGAACGAAGCCAATGAACATACACGAAGGAATGAAGAAACGTGAGCTACTAATTGAACGAAAAATCATTTCTGACGGAGAAATTATGTAACATGAACTTCTATTATACGAACAATCTGATTATGTGAACGTGTTTGTTATTCAACACGTATAAATGAAAAGTTCGACTATACAAATATAAAACAAATAATAAAACTTATATATATCTCATGATTGATATTACTTCGTAAGATTAACTATGTGAGAAATGGTTATGCAATTACGTGTACGCAGTGTTGTTCAATTTATCGCGGTTTCCCGCGACTCGAATCGAGTGGCAAGCAGCTTCCGTAAGAGAGGAAGGCAAATCTTGCCGCGGTGCGAGTTTTTTGCCAAATTAAAGTCGTTAGAGGATAAACGAGAGAGGAGGCTTGCTCGGAACAGGCAAGTGGCAAGAAATCTTCTTCGTGGAGGGTCTAATCGAGCGAGGCGCGCGATCCTACCCATCGCCTTTCTTCCAAGAAGGAAACGAAAAGAACGGAATATCTCGAAGAAAGCAATTTCTCGGGAAACGCGAAAACGTAGCGGGATCCCATTCGTCAAAGTTGAAGGTTTGTCTAACGTTACAAAGCGGAAGACCGATCGAGGGAATCGTCACGTCGTTTCTTCTTTGTTCTCAGCCAACGACATCGTTGAACAACGGTTCGAATTTACGAGCTCCACGAAGCGCGAATAGCGTCAAAGTTGCAGCCTCGACACGCCACCAAGGGTATATACACCGAGCAGGAAACTGGACTGTTCCACTGCTCAGCTTCTCCGGTTGAAGAAATTCTTGGACACTTCCTGCTCTTCGATCCCCGCCACTGATACAGGCGTGTTTCACAGGCAACGTTAACCTTGAGGCCATCCCGAGTTAATGAGAAAACCGGAGAAAGAACGTTCGGTTTTACCAGATTGTTTTACCAGTTTTCGCAGGTTGATTAGATCCAAGCATAGATCGTAATTATTCATCGAGACAAGAAAACAATTATATTTTTCTTTTTTTTGTAGGCAAGGATAAATAGCAATTGAAAATGTTATATAGGGATGCCATAAAAGCAATGAATAGATGGAAATCAAGCATCACTGTTCACAAAACAATATATCTTTTTCACTTGTTTCATATCTCAGGATGGAGATAATTTGACCAAACTAAAACACAATATTCAAGTATTAATTTAATCAATATATCATTTTAAATGTATTATATAGCATTTGATATATATATATGATACATCAAATACATATGATACTTGTTAGTTTTACTTGAAATATTCAACTTTTTCATTTCTCTTTTTTTTCTTTTTCAAAAATTTCAGACATAATTTGACCAAACTAAAGCAAATATTCAAGTATAATCTAATCAATATATCATTTTAAATATATATAATATTATAATATTATATAGCATTTGATATATATATGATACATCAAATACATATGATACTTGTTAGTTTTACTTGAAATATTCGACTTTTTCATTTCTCTTTTTTTTCTTTTTCAAAAATTTCAGAGATAATTTGACTAAACTAAAGCACAATATTCAAGTATAATCTAATCAATCTATCATTTTAATTATATAGCATTTGATATATATATATGATACATCAAATACATATGATACTTGTTAGTTTTACTTGAAATATTCGACTTTTTCATTTCTCTTTTTTTTCTTTTTCAGAAATTTCAGAGATAATTTGACCAAACTAAAGCACAATATTCAAGTATAATCTAATCAACCTATCATTTTAAATGTATTATATAGCATTTGATGTATATATATGATACATCAAATACATATGATATTTGTTAGTTTTACTTGAAATATTCGACTTTTTCATTTCTCTTTTTTTTCTTTTTCAGAAATTTTGCAATACCTATATATATATACAAACCGCCATTCAAGATTCAAGGATCGTCGTGGAATCGTTTGCGCTTGATTTTGTGAACACAAGGTTTAATATTTAAAGACGAGGGAATACTTTCACTATGTTTGTTTCTCGTAAGTAGCGGCTACGTTATTATTTCACCGACGAGCCTTTGGCATCCGCACGAGAGTTAAAGCGTACTTAGGACCTTGCTTCGTTCCCCTCAAAAAAAGCCAGATCCTAGGCGTCGACGATTTCTTCTACTATGACCCGTCGAATCTTCGGTTACGATATTCAGAAAATTATCCATTTATTAAGAAATTGATTCTCTCTTTCCCTTTTCCAGCAACGGAGGAACGAAGTTCTAACCGAGGCTGAACGCTAGCGCCGTCAACTCCATAGAAAGTTTCATACACACTTTCACCGTGGTGGATTGGCGCGAAGCACGTCAGGGTGTCTTGTTTGGAGCTTTTACGGTTTCGAGAAGAAGGCAAACGCGCGTACCGACCTCTCCCTGTCCCCTTTGCGGTACGTTTCGTCTTTGCGCACCTCCTCCAGGTAGTCTCGAATGCTTCTCACGACCGAGCATCGACCACAAACTTGTGCTCTACTTAAAAACTAACAGAGAGCGTAGACACTAACTTAAAACTTTATATATATATATATATATACGTATCTTTGGTAGGTTGATGCAAGATCAACGACCCAGGGTCAAGAGGAGGAAGAGGTAGGAGGGCATGGAGCAGAGCATCAAGTGCTCGTTGCCCTCCGGTGGTAGCGTGGCGGACCAGGAAATCGGTGCTGCCAACACCGGGACCGGAGAGCAACGTCTGCAACGTCGTGCAACACAACCTTGTGTATCCATCTCGTCCTTTAAGGCATCCATTAGCTTCCTAACTACTAAACACACCGCTCGGGTCCGACGACCCCGTCCTGCTTCCTACCCACCGCACCGTCCGGTCTACGAGGAAGAACCTCTTCTTCCACCTCTTCCCTCAGACCTTGCCTTTTTATTTTCCCTACTCTTCCATCTTCGTCTGCCCCCTTCTGCCATTTCATCCTACTCTTTCCTCCTCCTCCTTCTTCCCTCATCCTCTTCCACCGTCGTCCTCTTCGTCCCGATACCGACGTTCGAGGGTCATCGACATCCGCGGCTGGAGACATTGTACGCAACGTTGTTGCTCGGTTATCGTGGTTGGCCGCGCACCTTGCGCGCGTTAACTTGGTCCGATCCCCTCGTCGAACCTCACACCTGACGCATTCAAGAGCATGGAACGAAGAATATACAAAACTTGTATATATATATATACTCTAACGAGAGAAGGAAATTTCGCAACTGAGAAATTGCGCGATCAAGGATCGTAGAACGAATCGTAACTGGAACGAATTTCATCGGATCGGTAACGCAACAACGTTGCACAATGGAGATTTGCATTGGAGACCATTGCAGCGAGTGAGACTCTGGTTAGGCTCTCTGCCTACCTATCCGCTAATTTCCTTAATTGCCAGCCACAGTATGTAATTAACGACGACCGTACTCGCTCCGATTTCCATGATATACGTACCCTCTAATGAGATAAATTTAACCATCCCTTCGAGGAGGGGAGGGGAGAGAGAATTAAACAGCTGTGAAGCAATATCTCTGGATGGAGTAGGATGTGATCTCGTAGGAACGAAAGAGGAGCAAGTGGACGCATCATCGTCTTTTCCGGAAGGGACGAGTCATCGAAGAAGCGAGATATCATCAAACAGAAGAAACGCGTAGCCAAGCCGACACGTTTGCAGTATTCTCGTCGATTGTCGCTCGTTAACGCCATTGTGTGCCGACTTGGACACGTTACGCAATACACGCACTTGATACGGCTTGCGGCCGTCCAGGATGAACCGAGAAAAATAACCGGAATATCGCGTCTCACCGCCGCATTGAAAGACCGAGAGAGAAGGAAGTATATGCTCGATGCTTGTTTAATTACGTCTCTTGGAAAGGTCTGGTTAAATTTAATTTAAGAGGAGTTAAGTTTTTTAAAGCGGATTTTGAACAAGTAGGCAAAAATGTATTATGTCGATAATCCAATGTTGATACATTTTTACAGGATCGGCTGCATTCCCGCAAAACCGCTTCGAAATCGTTTCATTCGAAATCTTTTGCGGTGCTCGACCGCAAGACATTTTTGCCCCTACGCCGATTGCGACATTAACCACGGCGATGATTCTCGATCCTCCTAGGCTGTTTCCACGGGGAGATCGCGTGAAGTTTCGCTAAATTAATTACGTCACTGTCGCTGCACCTTCGTGGCTGAAACTTTCACGCCAATCGTTCCTTATTTCCGTTACTTACTCAAATCGTGGATGATTTTTTGAATGATTGAAAGAGATTAAAGAAGGTAAGATCGCGTGAAGTGAATATCTTTTAATTGTAAAATTGATTCGTTAGCGACCATGATTTATTTGATCAAAAAGAAGTGAGGAACACTTGACATAATTTGTACGAAATTATATTGAATTGTATGATTTCAGCAAAAGGAAATCTTGGTTCAAAAAAGTATGAATGGAGGAAAAAACTTGGAAATTTTGAATATGATTCCTTTCCCCAAAGATTTATTGGGTAAGTTCGAGGATCATTGTATAAAACAATATAAAAATTCAACAAATATAATTTCAACAAAAAACTGAATTTACAATTTTTCCATAAACATCTTCAATTCTAGACTGATTCGTGTTCCTTTGACCATCGCTAAGAATCAACTTTAATTATCCCAATCCGCACAATTATTGCGGACCAACAAGTTTCATTGCTAACTTTGCCCAGGTATATTTCCAGGTATGTTTACCAACAACAATGAAAACCGGCCACCAAGTGCCGGAACAGAAAACAAGGAGAATTCTCGTGACGTGCGCAAGTAAGTATTATTTCTTTATGCTCGTGTAAAAACATCATTTAAGACTAAGTTTGATTAACTCGAATATAATCGAAACTGATTGCGATAGAAGGACAAAAGAGCGCGTCAGCTCGAATTCATCGAGTGAAAAGAGGAAGAAGAAGAAGAAGAAAAAAGAAACGGAATAGAAAGGAGAAGAGGAGAAGGAGGAGGAGGAGGACCGGTCGACTCGATCGTTCGTCTCGACCGCACGCCAACTTCCTGCTGTCAATCGTTGAAATATGGCCGATGCGGACCGACCGACCAGTTCGGTTCATTTCAAAACTTCCCATCGACGACCGCAAATAAACCAAGCCACGGATCTCCCCCTTTGATGTTTTGCGAAAATAAAGCGGACGTTTCCTCTCTCTCTCTCGAATCTCGAATCTCGAGCAACATTGTAACGAAGTACACGAAGACTACTGGGATAACGTTTCGTAAACTATTCGATTCACCGTGCTGATTTGGAAGAAAAAAAAAAAAAAAGGGATATATAAATATATATATATATATATATATATATAAGGAATGTGTAACGGGGTGGAGGAAGATAAGAATTGCGTGGCACGTCGAATGAAATTACGAGAGACAGAGGAGGGAACGAAAAATCCGTTGATATGGAAGCATCGGTTTCTTAGGGGGTCCGGATTTAGCCACGGAACGCCACGAAATGCCAATAAGAGGATACTTTGATCGTTGTCGGAATGAATGCTCGTCACGAACGAACCAGGGGATGGGCGACTTCCAAATTTTGCGAAGAAGCAAAAAAAGAAGGAGGAGGGCTTGCAGGCGCTTGGCCCAGTAGCGATGGGATCGAACGTGTCGCGAGCTGGTTTGAACAAGAGTTGGTTGACAAGATTCGAATTTTTTATAAATAAGTAGAATCGAATAGTAGTCTTATTAAATTTATTTAAAATTATTTTCATACTTTCCGTTGTTTAAATATAATTTCATGTAAATTAAATATTCTAATTATAAAAGATTGGATTAATTTTAATATCAAAGTATTTCTATTATAAGCAGAGTTGTGATATTTATTTTAAGATTCGAAACTTGTCAACACTCTTCTAGGTATTGGAACTAAAAATAATATAGGAAGATACAAATCAAATATAATAATAAATCTTTTTTCAAATATGCATGCATAAATAAGATAAAAGAAATTTGCAAAAATAATCAAATTGTTCCTTAACTTTTCAGTTCAAATGCACATCCTGCAATTCCATCCCATCGCTCATTGGGAGCGTGCACGAAAAGGAGGAAGCAAGGAGGAGACAAGACCAATTCCCTTGACGTCCTTCGTCGGTCGCCACAGTTTGCTGACCGGGTTCGAAAAGAGCAAAAATCGATGTCGATTCGGGGGGAGGAGGAAGGGAGCGAGCGGTGGCCAAAATCGACCAACCGGTTGACCACTGCTACGTGTACACCCTCAAACTCTCTTCGCGGTAATCTCGCGGACTATTAATATACCGCCTTCCTCCTGCGTGCCGCCTTTGAACCGAACGGAACTAAAACTACCGGTGCACTGCACGGTCGATGCATCCGGTCTCTCGACGCCTATCGGTTAATAACGCGTGTATTGATCGCAGTAAGTTAAGGATCCATCGTTTCTATCGACGCCTACCGTCTATGAATTACAATTAACCGTGAAACGTGTTACGGATTTTTTTTCCATCCGCTTATGCGCTACCGCCATCTTGGATTTTCGTTAAACAATGAGAGAGTTTGCGGTGAGTAATCGATTCAAAAGGAGGAGGAAAAACCGAAACGGTAAGAGTTGTGCAAATATCGCGAAAGATCTAGGAGATTGTTTTTTGAAACGCAAGCCACGATGACTCTCTCGAGACTTTGTTCACTTTTTCGTCGACTCACCGTCCTTGCGAGATATCCAGAAATTGACTAATAATACAAATTAAACGCCCACCGGCATTATTGCATCAGAAAAGAACGACAGGGAAGGGAATCGTTTGTAACCTTTCACTGATTGCCGCACAGATAATCGTGTAACAATCTCTCGACGCCTTCCGCGCGGTGATAACAGTATTATCAGCCTCGGCTAATCTCTCTAGGTTACCTTCTCCACAACGGGGAACCCTGTTACTTGGTATCTTCGGTAAATACATGACAAGCCCTGGCGTATACGTACCTGGAACAAAAACGAAAAATTTATCGTTAGCGAGAAATTGTGAAAAGGCGAAAAAAAAAAAAAAAGAAAAAGAAAAAAAAAATACGGTCGGTCAAACGCCTCTCGTTTTCTCCTTCGAGCGATAAAGCATCCGCGAAGGCTGCGGAAGGTTTGGTGCATCGAACTCGGTCGCGCGAGTCACATGCAAATTAGCTGGGAGAGAGAGAGAGAGGAAGAAGGAAGGAAGAACGAGCCCGTTGGCTCGTTCTCTCGGTTTCGACGCGACGACGACGGGAAGCAGAGGCAGAAGTCTCCTCCAGAGGAGACACACGATCGAGCATTCCCGTGCACACGAGGAGGAACGCGTCCACGCGAGAGGAGAACGCCGGTTTATCCTCGACTCTCGACACGTTACGGCCGTATACGTGTAGGAAGGAGCTATCGAAAATCTCAAATCCCACTAACCTCGTTGGCGAGCTACCAAGCCGATGGTGCACGCCTTCGGTACGGATTTCTTTACGGCCCGCTGGGAATTTATTTCTTCTTTACGTGCGACGGATATATATTCGCGATAGCAGCCACCACGGGTAGCCACGAGAGAAACGCGGCGAGAACCCGTGTTGTTCCCTCCCCTAGGACGCTTTAACGACCACCGATTCTTTCCACGATGATACCTTTCCCCTTTCCTTTTCCTTTCTTTTTCTCTCCCATTTATGCCGCTAATAAAATGCAAACGATGCGTTTCTTCGCATCGTACGCAAAAAGAAAAAAACAAAAAAAAAGAACGAAAGTGTGCCAATCGATCGACGGAGCTTACGATTATTCGATAAATAAACCAATTTGATTCCTCGAAAGGGGAATGAACCGTGGCAAAAGAGCATGCGATTCAATTGTAAACTCGACTCGATCGGTAATGGTCGAAAATTACCATTGGACGATGATGAAGCGAGCGAGGTCGATCGAGTTAATCCTGCGAGACGTGTTTGTTATTTTCTAATGGAAATAATTGCGACGGGTGAAATTAACTCGATTTCGTATCCGTATGCACGGGAGAAAGAAGCGGGGAATAGGTGTGTATGTATGTATGTATGTGTGTGTATGGAGTGGGGATATCGATCGCGGAATAGTCGGAGCAATCGTCGTTAAACGGGTAGAAACTCGGCCGTGTGACGTAACGTCGCTTTATAGAGAGAGACTAACGATTATTACCTTCTTCCCCCTCCCTCCCTCCTCCCTACCTCCCTCCCTCTCTGTCGGTTAGTTGCCGGTTTTCATCGTTGCCAGCGAAAGCCGGCGACCACGTGAAATTGTGACAAGTACTTAAGCGTGTCGCAATTATCTTAGACGACGCTTAACTGCGAATCCGCTAGCCGTTTTTGTATCGCGCGCGCTTTGCCATTTTCTTTATTGTTCTAAACACGAATGCGGCCGCATTCGAGACACGTAACTTCTTTAACTTCTACCACGTAACGCTCGGTCTTCTTCCTCCTCGACAAACACTACTGCCTCACCTTCGTCTATAGAGAATAAGATCGACGAGATTCTCGTTTCTCTCTTTGCCGCGTAATTCGCAAACATTTCGAGCATCTACGCGATGAAAGATACGCGTCCAATCAGGTGAATTCATTAAGGAGGAGCGCGTACACGATACACTCGGACACGAGAGAGAGAGAGAGGAGGGAGGGAGGCCCCCGAGAAACCGGTTATCAATTACCACTGATTCGAGGCCGTTCCGCAAAACAATCGGCAAAAATTCCGCGTTCCGTGGCCCCCGTGCCGTCGAAACGCAACTTAATCACCGAGAGAAGGAAAACCGGGGAGACGCGGCCATCTTTGATTATTTTACAAGCGTTCGTTGCGCGCGCAATTAGGATCGTAATGAGGATACATTTGCATTCGAACGGTCGAACGGTAGTAACGAGTAGTAAGGATTCGCTTTATCCGAGATCGTCGTTTTTTTTTTTTTTTTTTTTTTTCTCTCTCTCGCTCGTCCCATACCAATTTGTTCCCAGAAATCGTGCCATTTCTCGCCGCTTTCGATTCGAATTATCGTGAAACGAGACGATAATCTATCCGTTGGTTGGTGTTGGTGTTTATGACGCGCGTCAAAATAAAATTAACCGTATGCATAATGCATAACGCGTAACTCGGCAAAAATACGGTGTAACTGCGATAAACAGTAAACTAAGTTACAAGTTTGTTTTTTCGCCCCTCCCTCTCTCTCTCTCTCTCTCTCTCTCTCTCTCTCTCTCTCTCTCTCTCTCTCTCTCTATCTCTGTCTCTCTGTCTCTGTCTCTGTCTCTCTGTCTCTCGTTTTTTGTCGCGATGGGAGAACTGGCGATTCTTTCACACGTTCTCGATGAGGAAAGCAGAATGAAAAGCAAATGGTAGAGTATTCCAGATGGGTCAAGCGTAGCCACCTTAAGGACGTTCTATTCTTGGAAGCTGCATCTATCAACCGTTAGCCGTGATAGCTTCTTTCCTGATGAATCCACTATATTTTGCCGTGCATCGCGCGTATTCCCCGTATCGCCGTTTCGATTTATTGCTTTAACTTGACTTTAATTGCTTCGCCGATACTCCTCGTGTTTTCTTCCACTCGCTACTTCGGTATTATAATTTATCATTCTTCAGGCCTTCCAGAAGACCTGTGTGCTTCACGATTAGATGCACTTGCGTGTGAATTGCGCTGCGAAAAGCGTGCACGAATCGTGTGCTCGCCAGACGAGAAAATTGACATGAGATGGATTGAATCGGGGGTTGTTGAAAGTTGCGCGAAAAAATTAACCGACCCCTGTGCAAACTTAAATGATAAGTGAAAAAAACGAGATTATTCGAATATTTCGATGATTCGATGATTTTTCCGTAATTTTATTTTCGTATAATTTTGTTTAATTCGCATCTCGAATATTTCCACGGGTAAAAACGCAGCAAGCGCGGTTTCGAAAAATAAAAATATTGGCCACATGTTGCGAGTTGAAGAAGGCAGACAATAAAGTGGCGAGGTTATTAACGTCATAATTATTAGCGGAGATAAGTCGTTCACGAGGGACTTAATGAGTTTTCCGAATGAACGATTAACTCGAGAGGCCGAGAGGTGGTCGTGATTTATAGCTCGAGTGAAAAATGAAAGGAATACGCGGCGCATTTGTATGTGAGACGCGTGGGCGCGCGTTTCACGTTCGCGTTTCGGTTAAGAGGAAAGCAAACGCGACGGCTGAAAGAGCAGAAGTTAACGTAAACCTGAATTTATCCGATTTATCCTTTCGATCAACGAGTTGGCCGAGTTCTCGAGAAGCAAAAAAAAAAAAAAGAAAAAAGAGAAGAAGAGGGGAGGGGAAAAAAAAAGATGGCAGAAGTTTGACGAAACGAGATGAAGTTGAACGAGAACGCGTCCATGCGGCAAAGGGAGCGCATCCGGGGCAAGGCGGGCAGACCTGCATCCGGTCTGAAAACGGATGAGACCTGGTATTCAAGTGCAAATCATTTCACGGCATTGTGCTCGAGAGACTTGGAGACCGTGGTAATGACAGAATCGTTTCTACAAATACCATCCACCACTTCGAAAGAAGCAGACTGGTGTCGACGCCTTGTTCCGAGAAATCGCTCGACACAGTTTTTTGTCCACGGTTTTTCGTGGAAAAACGGCAAACTCGGCTCGATTCTCTATTCATATACGTTGGCACGATAGATAGGTAATTTACAATTGAATGAATCATTTCTTATCGAGTTGAGACGCATGCGACACGTTTCTCGAACGCTTCCTCCGTTTTATATCGCACACTATGTGACGAGATAAATTTCCTTTTCATCGCGCGATTAACGCGTTATTGGATATTCGCAATTTCACGTACGAGATTGCTCTTTTCCTTAAAGCTTAATTGGAACTCTCTCGTTATTGCGTCGCGATCCGTCTTCAGACTTCTAATTCTTCATCCTCTCTGGTAAAATATTTACATAATGCCGCCAATTCGAACAACGTTGCATCGAAATCTCGATGCGCAGCTTGTAATTTAAGTTGGTTGCTCCGAGGTATATAGCTTCCAATTCCGCCCGAAGCGATTCGTCCACTTAGGACAAACTAAGACGCAGTGCCGCTACTACCAACGGATTGTTTGTGCCGCCTTTTCAAGGCAGACATGGTGAGAATACAGGTTTTTCGCAATGCTTTCTTGGAAGACCTCAAACTTACTTCAATTTCTTCTCCACAAATCCTCTTGACATTGTTCGAATTAGAATTGCGGATATCGATACCGTTATCGATTAAAATTAATATCAAACTGTATGTATAAATATTAATAATAGTTGTTTAATTTGTTTAAATTGATTTGTCGATCAAAAATTTAAATAATAAAAAAGATTTCAGAACTAATAAATTAGTTACAGTAATTGGAATTTTTGAATTTTTCGAATATCGATAATATCAATATGTATCGATAATTCGATGTGTCGATAATATCGTCAAAATGTCGATGGTAGATGATGATAATTGGAATCCTTATTTTTAAAGATATTGTTAACGATATTTCGTTGCTTTTTTGATATATTTAAAATTAATATTTATTACAAATATAATTTTTACGTATCTTAATAATAATTAATAAAAAAAAATAATAACTTATTATTCATTTCTATTCGTTAACAATATCGTAGCGATATATCAAATGAATAAGATATCGATTAAATATCGATAGTCGCGAGTCTAATCCAGTTCCAATATGGCGGAAACGTGCGAGAACGCGTGAAACGTGACAGTCGATCGAATTTTGTTCTTGTTCTATTTTTCAATAGCGAAGTGGATAATAATTATCAATCAAACTGCACTAGTTGCGCATTAAACAACGGATACAGATAAGATTGGAACTTCGCACAGCGGAAGAGACGAAACTGTGTGTTCGCGATCTTGCACGAGTCGTTAATGAATGCAACTCAATTGGTAAGATCGATCAACGTCTGATGCACGCAGCATAGATTACGTACAAGATCGATACGTTGAAATGAATTTCTAGTAATTCGATTGACGTGATGTGCGGAGGCGAGGCGCGACTCCGTTGCCTCGTTGCCTCGGTTCGCTTGTTCGCTTGGAAACAGCGGGAGGAAACGAAGAAAGGAAAAGAGAGAATGGCGAGGAGGAAGAGGGCGGGTGTAAGGGTAAGCACCGAACCTGCCGAGGAATAGCTTCACGCATGCTTCCCACGTGACTCAGCCGCTCGAGCATAGATACGTATCGTTTGGTAAGCCCTCTGTGTACAACCTGCACGCACGATGCGTGGCGAAACGTCGACGTTTCGACTGGTCGTGTTCATGACTCAACCGAGCCACTAACCTGCTCCTGCGTTTTTCAGTTCTCCCTCGTTTCTTCGTTTATGCTCCCTTCATCATATATGAATATGACGCATCTTTGGAAACTTCGATTCAAAAGAGCCAAGCTTCCGCCTTTCCAAGTATCATCGTTACGAGAAACATTACGTGGACTTTGAGGTTAGTGGGTTGAATCGACGTTTCGTAATATTCAAATGATTCGATACCAAAGTATTTACTCGGTAAGAGGTTAGGAATGAATGTTTTAGATATTTACTCGATATTATTTTTTTATATATACTTTTTAAAATTATATTAAATCAATACAATATCGAATCAGAATTTTCGTTTGACAACTGTTTCTAGTTGCATCTATTTACTTTTGATTTTTTATTGTAACATTTAAATTTTCTTAAATATCGAACGAATATTTTTTTAAATTACTAAGTACGCGAGTTAGATCTTTGATTCGACACAATATTGATTTGATATTATCTCGGTGAAAAATGATACCAAGTATCTAAAACTTGTAGATTCAATACTGGTATCGATTCTAATACTACGTGATGTAACGCACGCGTGTATTACATTGCATCCGTTTGATTCTAGGAAGCGAAAGTCACGTCCCTTTCCCGACACGCGAAACGTTTTCGCAGGAGTCAGAATGTGTGCAAAGCTCGACGAATAATTAAAATTCTCAAACCTTGACGATTGATCGTTAATTCAACAACGAGGTTTCGATCGATTTCGATTCTCCAGTAGTTCCAGACTCGAATACGCTTTGTTTAAGAATTGAATGGCTATTATTATAGGTCATTCGCATCTCTAAATACTTCACGTACTTTTATTTCTTTTTTTTCTTCATCCATGTATCATCATTTTATACCGATAGAATGTACAATGTAAGTACAGAATATCATTATACATGTATCCTTTAATGATTTAGAATAAATTGCAATCATCAGAATTATCCAACGGGGGCATCTATTTACCGTGTGAAGATACAATAGGAATAGATTCTTCTTTTCCAATTCAATTAATTCTATTATTGAATTAATTGAATTATTGAATTTTCTTCATTTTATAATACACGGAATTTAAATACACTACGATCATTTATACATCCAAAATGTAAAAATTCTAACTAGTTTTTATACAAATACAAGTTAAAAATTACTTCTATTTATATTCCTATCGCACAACAATAAGAAATGATGAACAATAAGAGATGACTAATTCGTAAAATCCACGATTCCTTCGATTATCCATTACATTCAATGTCACGATATGTCCTCGAATAATATTCCCTCTCACATCACAATACCAAATATTCCTATTTTGCATTTTCAGGGAAACGAAACCTCTCCTAAATTAAACAATTACAAATAAACGACATAACGAATCTCGAACGACAATTGAGACTTGAAGAGCGTGATTTACGAGCGTATTTCGTAAAAAAAAACGTCACGAATCTAAAGTGTCGCAAGTTGATCGAAATAAGGTCGTGCACAACAGGCACGAGATCCGTAGTGGTGGAAGGGTTGTTATTCGCAGGTTAGTATCGGTGATACCTAATCGCGTTTCGAAGGAAACCGAGACTATAAATCAACTTCAGCTTTCAAAAACTGGTTGCTCGCCGCAGACATGATCTCATTAATACCGTGTGCTTCGGTCACGGTAATTGGACAGTTGTTGGCGCTACGATCGACGAGTTTCGGTCGGTATCGCGGAACCCACGCACGAATTCGCGTATACCCGCGTCGTGACACGAGAGATCGGTAACGATATATATATATATATGTGTGACGAAACCGAGAAAGGCAGTCGTCGATCCGAGTCGGCCTCCTTCGAGAACCGTGGCCGTCAGTCGATACGATTACTACGTACGTGACATTTCGAATCTAATATCCACGACCGAGAACATTAGCTACATAACCTATACATCATCATATATCACCGAGTGTATAAATGTTGCGTATCAAAGTATGAAGAATAACCAACCCGTACGATCTCAACGTGAGGAAAATTATAGTATCCCTGCGAATCTTGTGCAAACGTTGCATCCCGATTTCTCTAATCCTATCTTACTTTCATCTCGCTTTATCTAACTCGAATTTATTTTCACAAATGAAACTCTGATAAAAAAAATACTCGATAACTTCACTTTTATATATATATAATTCAACAACGAATTAATAAATTTCGCAAAGTCGGAAAAATGCGTGCAAAATTTATCGAGCTATATTGAGGTTATGTTCGATGCTTCGGTCTAAACCTTGATCCTCGAGTTAACGAAACTTAATTCCCCGCACGGAAATATGACGTTTATTTACGGGCATCGTACGATCATCGTCGAAACGAGACGATGGACGGAGGATGGAAAAGGTGAGATGGGTTCGTTCGTTCGTTCGTGAGGAGGCCTACTTTGCACGTGGCCTACTTGCTGAACACCGGCGGTCACGCGAGAAGGCATCGAGAGGCCTTCGCACGCATCTTCGATTCTGACCTCGAACCGAATCGGAAGTACCTTGGATTTTCCCTATTCGCAATGGAATTTCGCAATCTCTCTCTCTCTCTCTCTCTCTCGATCTACCAACGAGATCGCGCGCGAGAGAGAGAGATAGAGAGAGAAAGAAAGAGAGTAGGTGTGCAGAGAAGGAGGATCTCTCGCGTCGAGACGTCGTCCTCACCTCTGTGTCGCGACGACGGGGACCCAGAGACCTGGATAACCGTAGCCGGCGGGCCCGGCAGGGCAGAGTAACGGTCCATCGGATGAAGGTTACTCGCATTATCCACGGGCCGGTGTTTCTCTTCTCCAAGATCGAGCGACGTCCACGAGGTATCTCTCCAATTGGGAACTTGGACTTGGTCAGCCCTTTCATCTTTCGGTCTAGGGGATACGCCAAAAAAGGAAAAGTTTTGGCGCGAGCTTCCACGAATATTATACGCCCAGTCTTTGAAAACTCGGGGATGAAAGGATTCGAGGGTTTTTCTTTTCTGGCCCGGTTCCAGTAAACGTTGCACAGAAAGGAGGGGGGGAGGAGAAGAGCGGCGTGGCCACGCTTTGACGAGGAATAGGAAAGCTGCAACTTTTCGAGGCGAAATTCCGCCGGGATCGCTCACGATGAACGAACTTTTACGGGATGGAGGGGTGAAGGGTATCGCAGAGAGGCGGCGTGCAGCGACAAAAGGCGAAACCCTCGGGATTTTTGAACGGCCTTGCTCGTAGAAAGGGCGAGCTTTTACCGCGTCCGTTCGAAACTCATTCCCTTTCGGTTTTACCTCCTCGCGTGTGCCACTTGCTCCTCGCAATTTGCAACGTGAACGCGATACGCGAATAGGCGTTTTACGGGGAAACTCGTTTCGAACTTCTCGAAAGCGAGTCGTTCTCTTATACCCGCTCGTATATCCTCGTAAAATTAACGCCTGGCAATTCGTTTTCCGTTCCAAACACTCGTCCATTCATTGCACATCTCCAATTTTTATATTATATTATTGTATCGCGAAAAGTGAATTACCCTCTCGAGTGAAGTTCGTGGAATCCTCATGGCTATTCAGATCTAAATTTCTTCTCTCTTATTTTTAATTATGATATTGGAAATATCATTTATCATAGTTTCGAAGTTGCTCATGGCCGACGCTATTTTTCCAATAACCTTTTCCGTTTCGTTTTTATTAGATGCTATAAGTCTTCGAATTATATATTATTTTTCTAAATTGATCATTTGGATCTCTTCGTAGAAGAATATCTAATAAAGGCAAAGGTTTCTCTTGATAATTTCGTTTCAAAAAAAGGAAAAAAGAGCATCGAATACTTATAAGATACCATGAGTTTTGATCAACGCACGAGTCCAAGGCGAAATTCACCATGGCGATTAAATGGCCAGAGGTCAGAAAACGAGTTCCGTTTTATTACAGCCGCGATTCACTACCTACTTCCTGCAGCAGTTGTACATCGTTTATATATATCCTCCTTCAGCCTCGTGCCTCCTCTCTCGGCCATTGACAGCCATCGGGTTCCCTCCGTCTCGTTATGAATTTCGCTCTTCATCGATGATCCACTCTAAAACTCGCACACGACCCACTTTTCCAAACGTTTCATCCTTTTATTTATTTATTTATTTCTTTCTTTCCATATCCGTTCTCCGATTGTGACGGGGAGAATCGTGAGAAAGAATTCTTCTCTGACTCGACAATTATATATTCGTAATCGATCGCGACTCAAATATAATTTTCTAATATTATTACAGAGAAAACGTAAAACGTGTACTTTTTGATCCATTTAAATACGTTTCACAATTTTTCGATTCTTCCGACTCGCTCACAAATATATCACTCTTCTTAATTTAATTAGAAAAATAAATTACTACTTTTTCGAATATACTTCAAGCAGTTGTAAGAATCGAATTATCCACCGATTATTCTTGGAATAAATCTTTGGTGTTAAAAACTTGGAATTACAAGTGTGCACGACGTTCGTAGCAGAGGGAGGGAAGAAGGATTAATGGAGAACGGAAGCGGAGTTTCCGAGAGGCGGCTCGGCAAAACCGCGAAAACCGGCTTTTTTCGTCTGCAGCATTTCTCCGTATTATCCTGAGGGCAGAGCAACGACGGCGCCGCTTGATAATACAACGCTCACTCTTCAGGAATGCGCACGGCTGTCGCGGCCGAGGGAACGCGCCTGCGATATATTTGTGTACTAACCCGGTGCATTCGCCCGGCGATCGACGAATCTGGAAGCGAGCCGAGGTGGAGGGACCAAATCTTTCCATCTTTAAATTTAGCCTCGAATCGCGACCACCTTCCTTGCCGCGCACCTTTGCGACCCGTTAAATCCCTTCCAAAATAAAAAAAAAATTGTCCAAGAATGAAATTCTCCCAAATAAGGCGAGCATTTGATCAAAATTATTAAAAATCGTAGTAACAAAATCTCGAAGAGATAGATGTATGGAAGCATGGAAGGAAGATCGAAGGAAGCATGGATATCCGATCTCGTTTTGAACGAGATTTTGAACGAATGAAATTCTCCCAAATAAGGCGAACATTTGATCAAAATTATTAAAAATCGTAGTAATAAAATCTCGAAGAGATAGATGTAAGGAAGCATGGAAGGAAGATCGAAGGAAACATGGAAGAAAGATCGAAGGAAGCATGGATATCCGATCTCGTTTTGAACGAGATTTTGAACGAATGAAATTCTCCCAAATAAGGCGAGCATTTAATCAAAACTATTAAAAATCGTAGTAACAAAATCTCGAAGAGATAGATGTAAGGAAGCATGGAAGGAAGATCGAAGGAAACATGGAAGAAAGATCGAAGGAAGCATGGATATCCGATCTCGTTTTGAACGCAGTTTAGAAAGGAAGCCAGGTTTCGATACGGAATCGAAAAATGGCAAAAGTATCTGAAATTTTATTATTTATCGATATAAGGGAAGAGCTTCTTTCCTGGATAGCAAGCAAACAAAGAGGAATTATAATAATTGCATGAAAATATAATAAATTTAAGAAATAACGTTTGCTCGTCAAACAGGATGTTCCTTTGGAAGCAGAGAGAGAGAAAGAGAGAGAGAGAGAAAATAAACGATTCCAAAAATAGTGGTGTATCAAAGGTTTACAAGTTTCGTCCCAACAACCCTGTTTCTGTTCCGTTCGCGCGAGAGAATCCCGTGTATCCGGGCCAGTTTTTGCGATCGTGACGTTAGAACGCGTGCCACCTCCACCAGAGAGAGAGAGAGAGAGAGATGCTCGTGACGCATCCGGTGCAAAAACGTGGCAAAAATGCGAGACGTTCCCGTGGAGGATCGAATCGTGGTTACAAGATCGAGGGGGAGGGGGGGTAGAGTGAGAGACACCGATGTCAGGTTCGATCGAAAAGGCATGCAAACGGTGAAAGGCGGTAAAATTTCACTCCTCGATCCGTTTGAGAATTCCTCTCCCCCTGGTCGAAGGCCGTTTATATGCCGATTTCGCGGCGCTCGAGCACAGAAAAGTTTCACGACAGACCGGGGAGGACTGGTTTGGCTTCGCTTTTTAATCCACTCGATATTCAACGCCAACTCTTGGCTGGGAATCTAGGTTTGTAGAGCTGCGCGGGCTGAGACAGGGTTGATGGGCGAACCCTGTTCACTTTCCATGTTCGGGGCGATAATTTTCGATAAATTAATTTTTCTAAAATTTAAACAAAACTCGAATCGATTGATTCGATTTTAAGAGATCGATCTTTATTTTCATTTCGAAATTTCTTAAACATTCGAATAAAATTTTTTATCAAATAATCATTGCACTTACGAATGTATAAAAATCTACAAAATGCGATGTACAAAAATATTCAAACTACAAGTATCTTCAAGTGTATTCATCTTGCATTAAAAAGTGATCGAATATTTTTCGCCAATTGATAAAAAAATCGAGGATCGCGAGATAGCAAAGATAAAGTTCGAACAGAGAACAAAGGGAGCCGAAGGATGGGTGCGAGCACGGCGCATATACACAGCCCAATTAAAACTTACGCGCGATTCGTAACGCGGTGTGTACACCGAAACACCGTGAAATTTTCTCACGTGGATATAATGCTTGCGACGAGCCGGGCCGAGCCGAGCCGAGCCGAGAGCGAAGGTGAGCGCGCGCCCACGTGGCGCTTTCGAGGCTGCCTTTTAAACGGAATTTCCACACCGGTAGGATACACCGCTCACGCCTCTTGTCCGAGAGAAGCGGCCCCCTATCGTACCCATTACTCGCGATGACACAATAACAAGGACAAAGACCGTCGTCGAGCCGCTTACGCAAGGACGCGTGGAAGGTAAGAGGCGATTCGATTAAGCGGATATTAGTCGGGTCGCGATTCGTTGTTGCTCGTCCGTATAACCGTGTCTCTGCAGCTTATTCGCGTCTAGCGTTGGGTATAAGCGTATCGCGAGCACAAGATAGGGAAAGACTTTTTTTAAGTAAAGAAGAGATATAGAGAAGTGAAAAAAAGGATTTTGAAACGGAAGGTTTATTCGTGATGGGATTCTTTGAATGAGGAGGGTTATTGTGATGTATTTATTATTTCTTGAATTATGTGTAAAAAAACATGACGAATTCGAAACTTGATAAACATCTATTAGAAATTTTGAAATTAATTTTCATAGTTATTCTTGAAATGTATCATTCAATTGAAATTATTTTTTTTGGAAAATATTGTAAACCAAATGTTACAAATAAAATAAATCGAAATAAAATTATAGAAATTTTATTGATATATGCTTGTAATTTTATCAGAATTTGTGGCGAGAGTTTAATAAAATATATTTTTCTATGAAAATCAAAATACTAAAATATTCGATAAATGAGTCTTTTGCATTTAATAACACGTTTAATTTAATCCCATTGCTACCTGTATCTGTAATTCTTTTTCGCGAATCGCGTTTCTCCCGAGAGAATGAACTAGCAACTCGTACACACATCGTAGTTATTTTGCAATGGACCGCAGAGATCGAGGCTCGAGACGTTGGCGAGCAACAGTGCGCGGCTTTCAGCTCGAGCGGAACGGAGGAACGTTTAAATCGGCGCCACGTCTACGGCCTCGACAACGTTCACCAACGTCTCGAAGAGAAAACTGTGCTAACTAAACGCGATCCAGAATCGACTTGTCCGTCCTGTGTGTGTTTTGCCACATTTTCGAATCGAATAGATACATGGAAATTAATAACAACGATGATGAAAATGAAAAGATTAAAATTCAAATATTCCTTTTTTTTATCGGAAAATCATGAATTTTAATCCATCAAACGTAATAATAGAAATAATATCTGGATTTGCCCACAATGGAAAAAAACATGAATAAACATAAACGCGGTACAGTGAAAAAGTGAAAACTGTGCAACAGGTGCGTAAAAAAAAAAAATTGCAGGTTTCGAGGGGAAAGCATCGTGGACAACAGCGTCGAAAAATGACATTCACGGGGTGAACAAGTCGATAATTACGAAGAGTCGTAATTAGTCGAGTGTGTGGAATCGAAAGACCGTCGAACGTCCCACGCGATCATTTCACGGCATTTGGGTCATCACCAACCATCCCACATAAAAATATTCCGTACACACGTTCAACACGCGTCTGCACAGACACCCACCTTTCATCGCGCACTTATCGATCGTTGAAAAAACAACATGGAACGAAAGTCGAGATAGAATAACACTCGAAAAGGCTTAACATAATATAATTACGCGTGAAAAAGAGATTGTACGTTTCTGTGTTAATACAATCACGGAGGCTATTCGTCGGCGCTATCGGAAGAGGAAATGCCAAGATGGCTCGATTCCGAGGAAGAAGTTGAAGAGAAACGGGGACACGTCCCAATCTCGCGAACGAGCACGCCAAAGGCTTACGAACGAGGAAGCGACAGTTAGACGGTTCGTGTCATCGTGTTTGGGCTACGCAGACCTTTCTTAACGGGTCGACTGTCCGCTTCCGATCTACTTTCGTGATTAACTTTGTATATTTTCACTTCCTTTCTTTTCTTCGATCGTTCTTTTCTTTAAAGTTCATCGTTCGACGATGATAAAAATATATACGCATAGAAATACGCGCAAAAGTATATACGAGATAAAAGAAAATCGGATGGTAAAAAGTTCGAACGGTGCACAGTCGTTAATCGAGTGAAGGCGGTGAAATAAATCGATTTCGAGATCGAATCGATTTCTCTCCATGATATTCCAAAATATCAAGATAAAATTTTCACTTTGAGACGGATCGAAAAATTCGCCGACGTGAAACGAAATACCGTCGTATTGTCGATATTGCCACTATTCTTTCCTATGTCGTCGATATACGAGGAGAGCGATAAATCGAGTAAAATAATCGACCACACCTGTCCACGATATTTGACACTAAGTGGGCAGGTAAAAATGTGTCTAAGGCAGTCACCCGCGTTCAGATAGCCTCGCGCATATATATCTAACTATCGCGGAACAGTATTTTATGTCCGTTACGAGCATGAGCGACACCATTCGCGTACAATTCGCACTAGTTTGCGAGAAAAAAAATAGACGAGGAAAATATGGATGAAATCCACTCTTTTACGACGAGTCCACGCCCACGTATCGATATACACGTTTATTTCCTACAAGTTTGCCGTCCTTTCTCTCGGAATGCGGTGTACTTACAACGGAATGTCATATCTCGTGTCATAGCTATAGAGACACCACAGGTGTGACTGCAGTTTTTACGCGTTTCACCTTACATTCCTTCGAGAGAAAAGAATCTCGACGTGGATATAAACGCAAGTTTTATTCCCCATACTTATTTTTCCCTCTTTTTGGATTAACGTACAATACGCGCAGTAGTAAAAGCGAGACCGCGATACGAAACAACCTTCGGGATTATTTAAGTCGCAGGAATGGCGGGGCGGAGGGAAACCATGCACAAGCCGGTGATTGCGTGCGAGAAACGTGCACAGACTGGCTCGTCAGCTGTCAGTCCCTGGAACGAAGAATGTGCGTGTCGAGGGGAACGAATTCTCGTGTTTCAGCTGACGACCGGTGTGTTTCTGTTGCTAGGCTTGAAAAGGCCGTGCCTCGAACAACGCGTAAACTTTTCACGGCGCACCTTTCACGACCGCGGTCGCGGTGCACCAGCCACGTGTACGTGTACTGGAGAATTGCGAAAATCCTTGCAACCACTTCCAAATATAGCGTTGCGCGCACTCCGTATCTCCGTCACGGTGACTTCTCGTCTCGAACGGAATCTCAACTCGAACGCGTGATATTTGCCACAAGTCGCGAAAGTCGTGAAAAATTTGTACAAGTTTCGCGAGTTTGCTTCCTCTGCGGAAAAGGCGGCCATGACACTTCGACTTAGCGCGACCCTTCTTACCGACACGGATTATTTTACCAACGCGCATGCGCAGGCTTCAACGACTGCTATTTAATTGCAATACGAGTTACGCGTCAAACTTTCACGCGGCTGACGTCATTGGCATAACGCCGAAACGAAGAGCCTTGAACGAGCCAATGGAGATTCCGGGCCCGAAGTTTCGTTATCGCGCATAAGTGCATTCGTCATCGATCTAGTCATAGTCTCTTCCACGAGAGTTCCACCTGGCCTACATACTTGGACAATTACGTATTCGTTGCTGTCGTCGTTGCGAGTGTGGCGAGTGTCGTGGATGATTTCGAAAATTCCCGTTAATTAACGCGTACGAGAGGTAAACGCGAATGTTATGGAGACGAACGGCCTTCCAATCCAAGCGAGTGAGCGTGTTCATCGAGAAGCTTCGCGAACACAATACCCGATCGATTGACCCGCATTGCGTTACAAGGGCCATGCACAGCTGGTCCTGATGTTTACAGTCATGTACTGTGTGCATCGTATAGCATCGAATCTGGGACAGAGAGAAAGAGAGAGAGAAAGAGAGAGAAAGGATACCGGTAAAGCGATATCGCCGGACTATATCGACCGCGGTTGCTGTAAGTGGTTCGAGAGACACGAATTCGCCCTTGGGATTCCTGTGAGGCGTGGGTGATCGGCTTTGTCGAGCGCCGATCAGAGAACGGTTTATTCCATTCCTTTCTTTTGTCGACCATTCGAGATTTCGAGATTTCGTTCTGTCTTTTTCTCAAGAGGAGGAAAAACAAAGTTTTTTTAAAGACGATAAAGCTAAGTTGCAAGAATCTTAATACGATAATTACGTATAAAGAAAAAAATAACATAAAATTCATCGAATCGATATATTTGTATATACACGAATCTCGAAATCTCGAATAATTAATGCACAATTAATTATAGATCACGTATAATAATCTATAATTGCAAAGACTATCTCGTTTTCGCCTGATCATTCATCTAATTGCAACTCGATCAAAAAATCGAATAAATTCGACTCGAATTATCGAAAACCAATTAATTATTCAAATTTATGTCGAATGGTCGCGTATTTTTTGGCAAAAAATAAATAATGAGATCACTTTGGGATAATTTCTATTTAACGATTCGTCTCGAAACGAGCCGAAATGATTATCTTGCGACACGATAGAAAATGCGGGCAAGGTTATTCCTTTTCCAATGCACGCCACAATGGATACGCGGAACCACAATGATCGGATGTATGTACACGTATGTATAGCTCGAGAAGTAGCACACGTTCGAACAGGATAGTTAGACCAAGATACTTTCCAATGATTTCTGGATACTGCGCACTCGAAGTAATTTTAAAAGACGAGAGTAAGAAAGAAAGAAAAATTATAGGGGAGAAAAAAAAAATCGAAATCAAAAACAAGATATCTCTATCTACGATCAAATAATCGGGGATAAGAAAATTTGGTATCGATTTCAAGCATTCGAAATGATTTTTTTTTCTCTTTTTTACCGAGAGAATAAATGAAATGCCGGTCGATCGGTATCGTTGTTTGCGTCGTTCGCTCGAGTTGGCCGACCTTCACCCGGCTACCGTCGCCATTATGCTCGTTACACACCGGTCGTGGTTGTAATTTACGGTTAACCGAACGGAAACCGAAGGGGAGCGACCGCGTTGTAGTAACGAGGTCGTCGTATATGCGATATTAACGAACAAGCTACTCACTTTTTCTCTTTCTATTTCTCTTTTATCATCCGTACAAATTCGCCCCTTGATTTTAAATTATACATTTTAAATATACGTAGCTGCACGTACACAAGCACGATAAAGATAGTGGCGAGAAATGAAATTGGCAAGAGAAGCTCTTTCATCAATCGAACCGACCGAAATCGTTTCGAGAAAAATCTTTTTCAATTAAACGGCTCACGAAAAAGCTTGCGATCTTAAATCGAAAAACTGTTTCCTCTTAAGTATACTTTTCGAACGCGAGGGAATATATTCGAAAAATGCGTCCGACGGTAGAAAATCGTGACCTATAGATCATCGTGATCGCCCTTCTCCTCTCGTGCTCGACTCCCTGCTACTCCGTGTCGTAATATCTCGACAGCTATACCTTCACCTTTCCTACCAGTTTTCTTGCAAAAAAAAAAAAAAACTCGCAGTCCTTCCCGACCTATACATCATTCTAGGGAAAAGCGCCACGAGATTTACTCGATTCCTTAAAAATATAACGAAAAATAAACACTCCTTTTTTTTTCAGAATCAGAAAACGCGCGAATCTAGAACAAAGAGATCTCGCTTTTCTTTCCTCGCCGCGGCGAGTTAGAAATCGAGTCTCGAAATTTTTCTTTTTTTCCCCTACCAGACCGCGCGTAACGATATCTTTATATTATTCGAAGGAAAGAGAGAGAGACAGGGAGCATACACGGTTGGTATTCGGGCCCTTTTGTAACGGGCACACGAGTAACACACAGCCTGTCTAAATACGGTACCGGTAAATAACGACGGCTGGAATTTCTCGTTATTTCTCAAGAGCTACGGCTACGGCCGTCTGGGTGGCTTCCACCGAGTTGTAGAACACGATCCAC